>NC_092668.1:2694500-3008000 GCF_032118995.1 Asterias amurensis | reverse complement strand
CTATTGGTAATTACTCAAAATAATTGGAAAAAAACCCAACTTGGTCGAGCAATAGAGAGATGTTGAGTGGCTCAGAGTGGAATGGGAGGAATATTATCGCACGGTAAAATTTGGACTGTTCCATTTCACGAGGCAAAGCCGAGTGAAATGGAACAGTCCAAATTTTACCGAGCGATAACATTCCTTCCATTCCAGGAATTAAAGCCACCCAATATTTGTTTTATATAACTGACATATAGGTCCTTGTCATTTAAGGTATTTTAAAAGTATATCATTATGAAAAATCACACAAATTACTGACAACCCAAAATCATACAGCGCCGCGTAGCGGCAACAAGGCACAAATCGGATCACAACCTTTCGCACAGGTGCTCCTTTGTTTTAACAGCGGCGCGGCAGTGCTGTACTGCTCAAAAACATTGGGAACAAGGATGATCCTAACTGTTGAATGGGAAATGCTATTCCCCATGGGCGAATAGGTCTTTTTGATCGCCGGTGCGGATAGGAGTAATAGTGAATGTCACGTGAAGTAATTTCCACCAATCAAATGACAAGGATCTGTATGTCAGTTATATAATATTAATTATTAACGGCTCCCTCTGAAGTAACGTAGTTTTTGAGAAAGAAGTAATTTTCCACGCAATTGATTTCGAGAAGTCAGAATTAGATTTTTTAAAGCATACAACTTTGTGTTTACAAGGGTGTTTTCTTCAATTATTATCTCGCAACTTCGACGACCAATCGAATTTTTTTCACATTTTTGTTATTTTTTGCATAGAAATATTATGTTGAGATACACCAAGTGAGAAGACTGGTTTTTGACATTATTACCAAAAGTGTCCGGTGTCTTTGTAGGCACTGGACACCCAAAAGACCAGTATTCTCACTTTGGTGTATTTCAACATAATTAATCAAATAAAAAACCTTTGAAAAATCGGACTCAATTGATCATCAAAGTAGCTAGAGAATAATAAAGGAAAAGACACCCTAATTGTTGCACAAATTTGTTTGCTTTCAGATGTCTAAAAAGGCCAAAGGCCTGAAGTCACTGGATGACGTCAACTTTAGGGAATACTGCTTTTTATTTCCTCCAATAAGTATCAAGATGCGTTCGTTTAGCTTCCCTGGGTCGAACCCGGTGTGTGGCAGTTTTTTTCCCAGGATGAACGTGGGTAATTATCTGCACACGTTCGTCCTGGAAAAAGAAAATAACACACACCGGGGTCGACCCAGGGAAGCTAATCGAACGCACCCAATATTATTGACAAAAAGGGGTTCAAGGAGACGGTCGTTTTAGAAAAGAAACCTAAATTCTTGTTTTCTAGAATCTGATTGCTGGCACGAGACTCTCTCCCCCGAAGTCTCTGTCCGTGACGTTACGGAGAATGATAGCACCAGCCTAAGTTTTTATGGGGGGACTCGGCAGAATCCGGGGACAGTTTTCCATTTTGACACCGGTCACAATCTGTGCTAATCCCAGTCTACAGCGTTGTGAAATGGGTTCTTGCCCTTCGGCCAAATCGCCAGTTATTCCCATTATCAGTGATTTATGACTACATCTACATTACTCGTATCTTACCATACAGATATTTAATGCCAGCAACGTCGTCAGCGTGGAGTTTGAAGTCCGGAACGTACCCGCGGTAGAAAGGCGCCATCAACGCTGCCGCGATGTCGGAATGGCCGAGACCCAAGCTGTGACCAAACTCGTGGGCAGCTACTTGCAAAAGATTGGTTCCTGATGTACAGAAACAAAAATGCAGGTTACAGAACATGGGTTGATTAATGTTTCGCTTCGTGTGGCCATTTCGTTGGCAACCCCTGTCACACTATCAGGCCAAGTCCGAGCTATTAGTTGGATAATCCCAGTCCCAGTCACACTTCTATGCAGTCCCAACTATATTTGGGCAATCCCAGTCACACCTCTATGCAGTCCCAACTATAGTTTGGCAATCCGGCCCTGTCACACTATCATGCCAAGTCCGAGCTATAGTTTGGCAATCCCTGTCACACTATCATGCCAAGTCCCAACTATACTTTTACTGTTTCAGCCCTAGGGAAGTTGGTGGCATTGGCCCCTGGACAAAATAATTGTAGCCCACACCTTGAAGTGGCCTTCAGGCCTTGTGTGTCTAGTGACTTGCATATTTATTTTTAATAAAAACTGTTAATGGGGTAAATTTTCTTGGGTAATTAGCAAAAATTCAAAACGGCTGACATGACGAACAATGAAAAGAAAGCTCAAGTTTTCTTGTACGAAAACATGTTTGATTGGTTTTCAAGAGGCTGGGGAGACTTAAAGACAGTGGACACTATTGGTAATTACTCAAAATAATTATTAGCATAAAGACTTTCTTGATGACGAGTAATGGGGAGAGGTTGATGGTGTAAAACATTGTGAGAAGTAATGGCGAGTAATGGGGAGAGGTTGATGGTGTAAAACATTGTGAGAAACAGCTCCCTCTGAAGTGACGTAGTTTTCGAGAAAGAAGTAATTTTCCACGAATTTGATTTCGAGACTTCAGATTTAGGACTTGAGGTCTCGAAATCAACCATCTAAACGCACACAACTTCGTGTGACAAGGGTGTTTTCTTCTTTCATTATTATCTCGCAACTTTGATGGCCGATTGAGCTCAAATTTTCACAGGTTTGTTATTTTATGCATATATGTTGAGATACACCAACTGTGAAGGCTAGTCTTTGACAATTACCAATAGTGTCCACTGCCTTTAAAGTAATGGTTGAGTATTTTTTGATATCAGCATTGTTTGCTTTGGGAGTTTTAGTGTGGTGCACCCATAGAGCTTTATATATCGCTCTATGGGTGCATCCCATGAGGGGAGAAAGAGTATCAAAACGCCCTCTCGTGAATCTTTCTTGACGCTCACCTCGAAATGTACCAATGGTCCATAATTCATCCTCGTCAAAGTGGGCATCTCCATCGAGAGGTGCCCTTCCTCCATTTGAGGGAAAGAACGCGTGCGCAAGGACGTTGCCTTGGCCATCGAAGTTGTTATTATCACCGTGGTCACCCCTGACGAACGTAATGATGATGTCGGCGGGTGCACTGCCACTTACACGTGTGAATGTGAGTGGTGTCTCCGCAGCCCAGATCTGAAAACACGCAGTTCATTTGATATCTTCAAAAACTTTGGTCATCAAAAACTCAGTCATAAGGGAGGGTGGGGGCTTAGTGTTCTAAATTAAATATCAGTGGTTTCATTAGTTTGCGCCAAACGTCCGGCTCCGGCTTACACATTTTAGGCCGTGTCCGAATTAGCGGCTACAGCTACGGCTGTGGCTAGATTTCTGCGTCATCATGCGTTGAAGTATATATACGACGTCCTTAGCAACACACTAATAGCAAAAGTCATAGCCGTAGTTGTAGCCGCCATCGCAAATATGGCCTTAACTCCCTTAGTGCGTTTGTAATTGTGCACATTGGAGTCAGGATTCCAAACGTAGCCAGAGTCAAAGCCAAAGCCCTACATTTGTACCTGCAGAGCGGTTTGCATGGTGCTATCTACGTCATCGACAGGGAGATCAGGAGTACGGCTGTCGATGCGGTAGGTCAGAGCTGTTCTGGGCCATTTGTACACATTGCCATTTTCCCCGACGATGTAGCGTCTTTTCCGCAGTGTATTTTGCTGGTCGATGACGTCCACCACTCCGCAACGTGGCATGTTCATCATCATCATCGTGTCAGCATCCAGCTCACCTTCAAAAACAATAGTCCAATAATATTAGCACTTGCTTCTCCATGCGACCCTCACGTATTTAAGACATAAGACATAAGAAAACTTTATTGATCTTCAAAAGAAGAAATTGCATTGCTCACACAAGTAAAAAAAACACAAAAAAAACCCACAAAAATGAAAATGTAACAACAGGCAGAAACAAAAATAGCACATACACGCACAAGGATTTAAGAATAAAACATATGTACGCCGACAGGCCATATGTCTATACAACAATATAAAAATATAGAGAATAATTTATGTTAAAAATATGCAATTTAAGTGATAAATTACTTCTTTCTCTCTCAAAAACTACGTTACTTCAGCAGAGGGAGACGTTTCTCACAATATTTTATACTATCAACAGTTCTCCGTTGATCGTTTTATGCTACCATTTTTTTGTAAGTGATTACCGACAGTGTCTACTGCCTTTGAAGCCAGTGGGCACTTTCGGTAAACAGTATCGTGCAAGTCCCACACTTCGTGTATCACAACTTTTATATAAAATAACAAACCTGTGAAAATTAAGGCTCAATCGGTCATCGGAGTCGGGAGAAAATAACGGGAAAACCCACCCTTGTTTCGGGCGAGTTGGTATATGAAAAGCGTTTGAAACCATTTGTTTTGAAATGCATATGGTTAGAAAGATGTTGAAAGTAGAATATAATGATCCACACAATGCCTCGAAATTGCACGGTTTTCCTTATACGCAGTGAACTAACACTGCACACCAATTTGGGGAGTCAGATTTTGGACTCCAGAAATTGGAGAAATGGTTCTATCTGAAGTAACAAAGCTTCTAAGTAAGCTGAAATAATAAAAGACTTCAACCTTTTACTTATGCATATGAAAGCACACTAAAGTTGTGCAACAAGGAACTGTTTTACTTTCATTATTCTTTTGAAACTTTGATGACCTAATATGAGTCAAATTACCAAAGGTGTCCTGCCGTCGATTTCACCAAACTCTTCCTAACTTAGGATTAATCTTTGGACTTGGGACGAGTTCAGTTCCGTATCCAAATACGTAGGACGCATTGAACCCATCCTAAGTTAGGACGGATTACTCGTCCTAACTCGAGTTAGGATTAATCCTAGCGTTTCGTGAAATCGGCCGCAGTGCCTTTAAATTCTAATTATTTTAGTTAAACACATTACTCTAAAACAAATTAAACTAAACGATCGCGTAATACTAAGTAGATCCATAATGCATTGCAGTCACATGACCTCGCCATGTGACCACTACGGAAACCTGGTGCCATTTAAACCTTGTTGAGCTTGAATAAAGCTTCCGGTTTCACTTTGTGAATGAGAACAGTAGTCATCTTATGGTAAAATATTTCCGATTGTAAGCACAGGGAGAGTGTGAGCACATTATAAATGTTTTGTAGCCCCCAGTATTTTCTAAGTTAAACAAATTTGAGAGCCCCCAAGTTTCAGTGTAAAAATATTGCCCAATAATTGTGACCTGGGATGGGGGTTGTTGACTTCCAACATGATGTTTTTTGGATGTTATTTGGGCCCAGAACAAATTGTTCGTATATGCTGAGAGGTTGATGCTCGGACGTTTGGACAAACTACACTGGTGCAGGGGTGTTTTGACTTGGAGGGGTATAACTCGACGGGCCAAAAAGGGTCTCTCATAACTACATTAATATAAGCAGAGGATTAAAGTTGAAGGGTCAATGCATAATGTTCCCTTTAAACAACTTTATAAAGCTGTGAGACTTCTTAGTATGTTTCGTGTATGGCGGCCAACTGGTTTATTTATTACCCCATAAATTCTACCATACCCATGAACTGTGCAAGTTTTGTTAAAGGTTTGTTTAATATAAGAAGTCATTTTCGGTCCCCAAGTGCGCACCAGACTGACTGCACATTAGTAAACAGTTGTAAATTGGGAGAGTTGGGATATGGTGAAACCACTTGGTTCCTGAACGCCATTTTCCGTCCAAACAGCAACACAAAAGCTGAACGCCATTTTCGCTCCAAGTAGCAGCAATATTTCCTGGGGTTTTTATACTGAAAATGACGTCATTTTACGCTCCAAGTATGCAGCAATAATGGGTGCGTTCGTTTAGCTCCCCTGGGTCTACCCCGGTGTGTGGCGGGTTTTTTTTTTCAGGACGAATGTGGGTAATTATCTGCACACGTTCGTCCTGGAAAAAAAAACTCCACACACCGGGGTCGACCCAGGGAAGCTAAACATACGCACCCAATATGTGCTGCTTTTTGGACCGAAAATGACGTTCAGCAACCACGTTGCAAAAGAAAACTGGTTGCACCTTTTTTATTCATAACCCTGGATTATACCTACAGATAAAGAGCTTGCGTAGTAGGCACGTGTGAGGAAACCATACAGGGTCCCATAAACAAATTACATCAGTCAAATTATTCTAGAGAATGGTAAGCAGGAAGATGCGCCCATATGAAGACACCCGGTCCCCAAATTCGCACCGAAGAACGTTTTCCGGCCCTTTCGTCCTTGTGACTATCTTCCATTGCCATTCTTTGCCCACCTCCGTTTAGTGAAAGTAAAGTTCACTCAGAGCTGTGGGCGAATTCTGAACTTTAAAAACATGCATCGTATAGGTGACCACATGTTTCGTTCTGTTGTAAAACACGTATAGACATTAATCATGGTGTGCAGCCATCTTTAATATCTCTCATTAATATCAATGTTACCAAACCGAGGCTGGAAGAACAATATAGTCTGGTTCCTATTTGCAAAACGATTATTAGTATTCATTATTGTTCTCTGATACGAGGTACATGACCAAGAAGGAGGCAGCATGATAAAGGTCTAGTGTTCAAAGTGTAACCCAATGTTTTATATTACACCGACTGTGAGAGAACCATCAGAGTGCTAGACTTGACTCAAGTCCCAATCCCGTGCCGTGCCATCGCCAGAAAACTATTGTTTTGTGATACTCTGCATATTCCAACCTGTCCCCCAACCTGTTTCTCGGGACCACATTATGCTGCTTGTTTGTAGTGATAGTTGGCGCGAAATGCTTAGGGACCTCTCACACGAGAACAGGACTTGAATCAAGTCTATCAGAGTGCTGCCTCATACGACCTTAGTGATCCGGTTTATGGGGTACTGCTATTGTTGTGTTTTATTTATACCATTTTTAAAAAATCCCTTCAAGTTGACCAAATCATTCTCTTGTGGGGTACATTGATTCATTGTCTAATGAATTTGCAAATGGCACCCCGGCTTCGGCTCGGGTGCCATTCCCCCCCTCTCCCCCTCGGGTGTACAAATCGCCATTGACCCCGTCAAAACGTGCAGCAATATTGTATAATGTACACATACCTGTCATTGCGATATTCGCCATAAACTGGAACTGCTTCATCGCGTCCATAACCTTACTATCATCATCATCTACCATGTACCCGTACTGTTTGAGATAAGCCTATAAAAACCAAAGATAATGATAATATAATAAATATTATTTCAAATAAAATTCTCGCACTTTTGAAAATCATGTTGTTTGAAGCTTTTTATAGGCCAAACTTAAAAAGTTTTTTTTTTCAGAGCCAACACTTCTCACAGAAGAGAATGTAAACATGGTTGTACCTGCAAGTTCATTAATTATTCTCGTACAAAATGAAGCCGTCGCAAGCTGAGAGAAAGGACCACCCTTGCGGGCGTGTTTACTTTCCGTGCGTAATACACAATCATTTTTAACTTGAACAGTGATTTTCATGTATATTTAAGGAAAATGGGAAGAAGATTGTTAAACTTAATTACTATAAAAAATGCGGGAAAATTGATATTGTAATAAGCCTATAGTTGCATCTCAAGGGAAGCCGTAAAACTAACCAAGTGAATAAAATAATTATAATGAACATTTCAACGAGTGCGAGTTTTTCATCAACTTCACAAGCTTGCATATAGGCTCATGAAAGAGGTTACTTTGCATTCATACAATTTCTCTTAACCTTAAAACACTATAAACACTAGGTATATACCGAAGTTGAAATTACCTTTGCTTTGTTTATAGTGTCTACGTCTGAGTGAACCACCGTGACGGCGCAGACCAGCAGCGCCGATAAAAGCAGCATCTTCCCCGTCATGTTTCAGCCCGTTTCACGCAACCGCGGTTTCTCGGCGGTGTTTTTGTTCAAAGTGATAACAAAATATGGGTCACAATGTGGTAAAACCATTGCGCGTGAGACCAAACATGTACATGTACACATACTTCTCGTGCATGGGTTTTATTTCCGTATCAAATTCAAATTCTTTGTTCAACCCCCAAAAACAAATTCAAAGAAGTTACAAAGTTCGTTTACTACATATCGGTCATTCGACACATATAAAAGAAAAACAAAAGCAAACCTAGACCTACATCCACTTTCGGTGCTTCCTCGAAACTTAGATACAAAGGGACTACAGCCGAACAACTATTGTTATTGTTATGTTTTTGTTTTGTTTTTTTAGGTGTTCGGCCAACAGCCGAACAACTATTGTTATTGTTATGTTTTTTGTTTTTTTTAGGTGTTCGGCCAACAGCCGAACAACTATTGTTATTGTTATGTTTTTGTTTTGTTTTTTTAGGTGTTCGGCCAACAGCCGAACAACTATTGTTATTGTTATGTTTTTTGTTTTTTTTAGGTGTTCGGCCAACAGCCGAACAACTATTGTTATTGTTATGTTTTTTTAGGTGTTCGGCCAACAGCCGAACAACTATTTTTATTGTTATGTTTGTTTGTTTTTTGTTTTTTTCCCTCGTGTTCTTCTTTCCCTGCGAACCTTCTCCAGCAATTTTAAACAAAAGTAAAGCTTGTACAAACTTAAAACTTACTATGTACATAGGCAATAGTGAGTAGATGAAACCGCCACTTTTTGGGAATGATGACGTCATTGATGACGTCATAGCAAGGTTTTTAAAGTTGAAAAACGACATATCCTTCTTGCTGTATCACAACGAATATGAATGCTATGATGTTCATACTTGGGCATCGGATAGATAAAGACTTGGACAACATTTGAAAAGTTAACGTCAAAATCGTATGACCTTAACTTCCGGTCGTTACCCTGGGTCAAAGTTCGCCTTCGCATTTTTTCATCAAAAAACAACTTTTGAGCTTTTAAACAAAAGTAAAGCTTGTACAAACTTAAAACTTACTATGTTCATAGGCAATAGTGAGTGGAAGAAACCGCCATATTTTGGGAATGATGGCGTCATTGATGACGTCGTGACAGGGTTTTTAGTTTTGAAAAATGACCATTTGCTTGTTGCTGTATCTCAACGAATATTGAAGCTATGATGTTCATATTTCAGCATCGGATAGATAAAGACTTGGACAATATTTGAAAAGTTAACGCCAAAATCGTTCGACCTTAACTTCCGGGTCGTTACCCTGGGTCAAAGTTCGCCTTCGTGTATTTTACATCAAAAAACAACTTTTGAGCTTTTAAACAAAAGTAAAGCTTGTACAAACTTAAAACTTACTATGTACATAGGCAATAGTGAGTAGATGAAACCGCCATTTTTTTGGAATAATGACGTCATTGATGACGTCATGACAAGGTTTTTAATGTTGAAAAATTACAATTTTATTTTAGAGTTTATCGCTCAGTGAGCATTTTATTCATTTTTTTAAAATCGATGTCATGCAAAATGTAGAATCGGTTTTTCACTATTTTTCGAGACCCAGATGGCCAATCGATCTCAAACTTGTACAGGTTTGTCAGTTTATGTATGGTGGATTACAATTAATAAATACACAATTAATACATAAAGTGCTTACACTGCCAGCAACTGTTTTGTTAGCAAAAAGCCGTAATGCTTATGTTCCTTGAAAAACACTCGTTAAATGTGATCATCAATTAAAGAAACACGGGTAAATACAACAAATTATATTTACTTTTTAAATCTTGGTGAATCGATTGATCGACGGAATTAAGTAATTAATTGGGCGTTCGTCACGGCAATCTTAAATTAAACCAAGCTCACATTTTGTTCGGTGTGTGAGCGAACTTTCAAAAGTTTGATGCCTAAGGGGATAATATATAATAAAATATCAAAAATACGTTTTGGGACAAATCTATCATTTTTTACCCACCAAAATATAAATATACGCAACGTACAGATTGTGTTCTCATGAATAATAGTGGTGAAAATGTAAACACTTTTCCCACCAAAACCCCCTAAAATATTATACACAATAAAGGTCAGATAGTTTATTGGTGAAAAGCCCAGGCAAGTTCATAAAGCATGAAACTACTGGCTGTGAAAGTTTTTTCGTAAAGTTTAACAAAGCCTCAAAGTAAAATGTTTCTTTATAGGTAGTCCGTATAGTGCGAAGCTGTCTAGACTTTTGTCCGCGACCACAAGCAAGGTGAAGGGAGGCCAGGCACGCAAACTACAATGGGCCTTTTACAACTTGTTTTTGGTTTCGTAGGTTTTTCTTCATAAACCAATCAGAAGCGACCTGGGTCAGTGGGTCAGCGTATAACAAAATGTACACTGCCTGAAAACATCCACCATTCAGCTTCCTTTCGTTTATAATTTATGTAGGGGTGTGATGCATTCATGTCTGTTGCTTTCACGCTGCCTTTAACCAATGTCAAGTATTGATCATATCCTCTTAACGTATTTTTCCATATTTATTTAACCATGAACTTATACCCCATGTCTGAATTGATTTCTTTTTGGTATTTTCCGTTAATTCAACCCTGTCTGAACAAATGGACGAAAACTATGTCACTTCAGAGGGAGCCGTTTCTCACAATGTTTTATACCATCAACCTCTCCCCATTTAGTCACCAAGTAAGGCTTTAGGCTAATAATTATTTTGAGTAATTACCAATAGTGTCCACTGCCTTAGACTATAAAGTAACGACACCTTGTAGAAAAATTCATCTTTTTGGTTCAATGTTTTTGAACTACGTCATCACGTTACGTTCAACCGAACACCGTGTTTTTGTAATAATGTTTTTGTTTTTGTTTTGTTTTTTTTAGGTGTTCGGCCAACAGCCGAACAACTATTGTTATTGTTATTTTTTGTCTTTTTTTTGTAGGTGTTCGGCCAACAGCCGAACAACTATTGTTATTGTTATGTTTTTCTTTTCTTTTTTCTTTTTTTTCCCCCTCGTGTTCTTCTTTCCATGCGAACCTTCTCCAGCAATTTTAAACAAAAGTAAAGCTTGTACAAACTTAAAACTTACTATGTACATAGGCAATAGTGAATAGATGAAAACGCCACTTTTTGGGAATGGAGACGCCATTAATGACGTCATGGCAAGGTTTTTAAAGTTGAAAAACGACATTTGCTTTTCGCTGTATCTCAACGAATATGAATGCTATGATGTTCATACTTGGGCATCGGATAGATAAAGACTTGGACAACATTTAAAAAGTTAACGCCAAAATCGTATGACCTTAACTCACGGTCGTTACCCTGGGTCAAAGTTCGCCTTCGCATTTTTTCATCAAAAAAACAACTTTTGAGCTTTAAAACAAAAGTTTTTGTAATTAACAAAAATTCTATGTCTAGTTTTTCCTCGTCTTCTTCTTTCTCTCCGAAACTTCTCCAGCAATTTTAAACAAAAGTAAAGCATGCACAAACTTAAAACTTACTATGTACATCGGCAATAGTGAGTAGATGAAACCGCCACTTTTTTGGAATGATGGCGTCATTGATGACGTCATGACATGGTTTTTAATGTTGAAAAATTATCACTTGCTTGATGCTGTATCTCAACGAATATAAAAGCTATGACGTTCATACTTGGGCATCGGATAGATATAGACTTGGGCAACATTTGAAAAGTATGACCTTAACTTCCGGGTCGTTACCTTGGGTCAAAGTTCGCCTTCGTATTTGTTCATAAAAAACAACTTTTAAGCTTTTAAACAAAAGTAAAGCTTGTACAGACTTAAAACTTACTATGTACATAGGCAATAGTAAGTAGATGAAACCGCCACTTTTTTGGAATGATGACGTCATTGATGACAAGGTCATGACAAGGTTTTTAATGTTGAAAAATTACCATTTGCTCGTTGCTGTATCTCAACTAATATAAAAGCTATGATGTTCATACTTTAGGCATCGGATAGATAAAGACTTGGACAACGTTTGAAAACTTAACGCTAAAATCGTCTGACCTTAACTTCCGGGTCGTTACCCTGGGTCAAAGTTCGCCTTCGTGTTGTTTTCATCAAAAAACAACTTTTGAGCTTATCTACGGCATAACTCAAGATTGAGATCCTGAACCTTGAAACTTAAAAGCTAGTTGAACCTTAGTATCAAGACACCACAGGCCTAATTACGTAATAATGACGTCATCGGGTATTAAAACAACGTTTAAATTTGTAAAAATCATATGGCGCGCTGTTTTTAGGGGAGTCCTAACAGCGCTCTTTTTTGTCCAACAAAATAGGGCGCTGTTGATTATCAGATCTGTGTACAGCATCCCGTACAGGGTGAGCTAAATTTTTAAAGGGTTTCAATAAATTGCAAAATAAACCCTGATGCCAGTCTCACACAAACGAATTGCATTTGTGAAGAAAGAAGGAGATGTTAGAAAAATTGATACAAGTTTAAAGACATTACATTGGACACTATTGGTAATTGTCAAAGCCCAGTCTTCTCACTTGGTATCTCACTTGGCGTATAAAACATAAAAGGGAACACTAGTTGTGTGATAAAAATGATACTAGAGAAAATGGGCCCCACAAGTCTTGCTGAAAAAAACCATGTCGAAATATGCCATTGTTAACCATTAGAGATTTTTGTAGTCACTTTGGTTGGGGAGCGAGGAATCTAGCAAAAACACACGAAAATCCCAGAGCTGGGACATTGCATCAACATAATCTATGTATGGGTATTCTTTTGAATAATGTGCGTTCATGGTTCGTACAATATAAGTGGGTGGTTGTAGCGACAACAAACTTTTATCCTTTTGATCACCATGAGCGCATGGACTGATGTTTGCACTTTTGGTATTGTGACTAGTATTAAACTCCGGTTCCATTGTGTGCTGTACTTTACCCTCCATAAATAGATTTTCTTGTGAATTATGTATTGTGTATGATTCATGGTTTGGTTCGCTGAATACTGTGGCGACAACATACTTTTATAATTTTGAACTGAACTCATGATTTATTATCTCAGTTCTTCTTACAGCTATGGTGAGGTCAAGGCTTGAGGCAGGTAACAATATTTTGCACGTACACCATGTAGTTTTTGTTGGAAGCAGTTTGCGAACAGCCATTTCCGTTACCCTTGAAAATAAAATCAGAACATTAATAAGTTTGCTGATGTTGCACAAAATAAAATTGAAGAGGATGCCTGAATTGACTAATACAATCGGAGTTGGACGAGGTGTAGACTTGATTCAAGTCTTAGATTGTGGTTATTCTTCTGCATCCCAGGCACAAAAAACGCCCCACTATTAGCGATCACGCGGGCCCTAACTCGAAATCTCAATTTGCAACGTGTGCATACGGAGCTCCAGGAGTGCCATCCGACATATCGAGTTACCGACATACGTTATCTCATAACGTGGATGTGTAACAATGTAGTTCACAAAATCAAGTAAGAAGGTTTACGTCATGTCAGAAGAACAACACATTGTTTATGTATTTCTACTACCCCCCCCCCCCCCCACCCCCAATTCAGCAGAAAAGCACAAGGCAAATAGATTTGGCATTACATGAGCTGACATACGGGATTATTATATTTTATAGTTTTATGGTTATTATAAAATCAGTGCAAAACAATTGAATCTAAATCTTTAAATATGGGCACAATTCATACAGATTCTTAAAGTCACCTGGAAATAGATTTTTTTCTTTCAAACATAAGAGTATAAGCTTACGAACAATAAAACATTTTTTTTTTAGTAATTGTTTGTCACGATTTATATGTTTAAAAACTATATAAAGTTGTTTGGGGGCTGACTCCGCCTACCCCTTTTGTGACGTCAATCGAGGCAGACTTTGCCTGCAATGCGTATAGTAAACACACGTGCAAAGTACATGTACGTCTAAGTCGTGAGTTGGTACATTTCAAAAAGTGTTTTTCTGCATTCAGCAGCAATACACCTGGTCGGCATTGCCGGAAAAACTTTTTTGTTTGTTTTTTGAAACGTACAAACTCACGACTTGGTCCGTACATGTACTTTGCAATTGTGTTTACTCTACGCATTACAGGCAAAGTCTGCCTCGATTGACGTCACGAACAGCGCCCTCTCGAGTCGGGGTCTACTCTTAAATTTGTAAATAACATAAGAACTGATTTTTTAAAACCTTAGTTAACTGTTTATTCACATTCCACTCATCAAAACACGTGACAAAAGCTTTATATTTCCAGGTGACTTTAAATAAAAAAGTACTGCCCCAAAACGTTTCTTGCAGAAATGAGTAGGATACCAGTCACAAATTGTACACGTGACACGGTATTGTTGTGGTAACTGGTTTTGCAGCTTGTTTTTTGTTCCAAGACCATTGGTGTTGCGCGGTCACACACAAGCAATTAACGTTCCGATCTACGCACGGCAAAAACTGTACACGGTTAATGAACGTTAGCGGGCGCTCTTTTCCCCTGATTTCTGTATCTCACCAAAAGATCCACAGACACAATACAAATAGCGCTGTTCGTTCATTACAATCGTGTTTGCCCCCTAAAACTTTTGTCTATAACGATCCGCACTGAAGATGCTGTTAACTCAAAAGGTTATACTGCTGCTCAAATTTAAAAGGCTTATGTTCTGTTCCATTCTTTTTGCCTAAGAATGCACCACAGAGCATCGCATCTAGAATGCAAAATTTTCCCTGGTCTTTAGGTGGGCCCGGACCCGGGCCCCAGGCCGTACTTCGCGTTCAGCTTTAAAGTAGGCTCCATCTTTAATAGATGTGCCACACCCAACCCCCCCCCCCCCCACCTTTGAAGGCGGATTGACGCCCCTGCCGCCATAGGGGAATTTGTCCCCCCCCCCCCCACATGATTAGACCGAATATTAAATGATTTTGGTACTTGATGTAACACTAAAAAAACAATGTCCACAGATTTACATTAAACTTTGTGAAGATAACTTTAGTAGAAAGCTTATCTTAAAATATTATTTGCTGAGGTGCTGTAGTTTTTGAAAAACGAGTAAAACAGTGTCATAAAAATACCGTAAACATGCTTAAATAATTGTTCGTGACTTGCTTTACGCATTTCTCAAAAACTACAGCTCCTCAGCAAAATAATATTTTAAGGGAAGCTTTCTACCATCAACTTCAAACTGTGTGAGTTTAATGTAAAACTGTGTGAGTTTAATGTAAATCTATGGACATTGTGTTTTTTGTGTCAAAGAAAGTACCCACACCCTTTAAAGATGCTATGTCAGATTTTTGGCCCCAAACATTAAAAAACAGATTTTTTGAGTGAATGGTATTTCAAAGAGTATCACCCGCTCTAACGAAAAAAACTTTTACTTTTAATGGTCAGGAACCATGGCAAAAATGTTAAAACGTTTCTTATAAAACACGTAAGAATTGGTCACGTGATATATTGTCGGGATCCCGACAAAAACTAATTTTGAGCACTTTATTTCACTGCTACTAATAATTGGCGGACTTTTTCGAGCAATGGCTCAACTGAAAGCTTGTAACTTTCTCGACCCCCATCAAAAAATACCTAATCAAATTGTTGGGGTCAAATCGGCCAAAAATCTTTAAATGTAGTTATATTTTTATATCAAAGGTACACAATGCCGTTAAACTTGGTATCCAGGTAAATTTGCAATTTGAAACCTTGTTTTTTACTCAATAATTGACCCAAACGAAAGCCATGAAATAAGACAAATTACACACATTTTATTTATTACTTAAACAATATTTTATTGATTTTAATAAGTTTAACCCCAGGTTTATTTTTGACTGCAATTTTTTATTTTCATGCTGTTTTTATGCCGTTTTCTTCATAAAATATTTCTGGAAAAAAACAACAAGATAAGGTACAAAAATAACCCAAAATGTCACAAAATTTGGCAACTCCAGAAACATTAGAAGGTGTTTCTAGTTTTTTTTTCAAAACCCTTGAGGTTGTGTGCTAGTAATCGACAGTTCAGAAGTATACAAATTACATTTGATAAAGAATGGTTAACAAAGACTTGAAGTGTACAAATAACATAAACGCATTTAATAAACACATGATAAAAACGACATTTAAAGGCAGTGGACAATATTATTGGTAATTACTCAAAATAATTATTATCATAAAACCTCACTTGATTACGAGTACTGGGGAGAGGTTGGTAATATAAAACATTGTGAGAAACGGCTCCCTCTGAAGTGACGTAGTTTTCGAGAAAGAAGTAATTTTCGTCGAATTTGATTTCGAGATCTCAGATTTAGAATGTGAGGTCTCGAAATCAAGCATCTGAAAGCACACAAGTTCGTGTGACCAAGGTGCGACATGGGTGTTTTTTCTTTCATTAATATCTCGCAGTTTCGACGACCGATTGAATAATTTTTTATGTTGAGATACACCAACTGTGCAGACTTGTCTTTGACAATATACCAATAGTGTCCAGTGTCTTTAAACAATTAGTTTTAAAAGCATTTCCGCAAAAAAACAAACATCCATGATGAATTTGAAAGCAATCTAGTCGCGAAATGCAATCTAGGCGCGAAATGCTCCAACCGCCATTGAAATTACCAAGACGGGGATACTGGACGCCAGACCACTTACACCACTATTATCATTCGATTCGAGATTATTGACGCAGCCCTGCCATACTGGTGCCACCTGTTGTGGGAAGCCGCTGGCCGGCCTGAAGTTTCTGTCATCAAATTGGTAGTAGCTGCCATCATCGGTGAAGAAATATGTGCGTGAGTTTTCCGGATTTTGGAAAGCCGCTCCCACTTGGTTACCAGGGATGTTCCATAAACTGAGCGGGCGCGGGTACCCAGTATCTACCCTGCCGCGTCTGAAGCGATAGTACTCATCACCTGCAGAATACCAATCAAAGATCAGATTTGATTCGGTGAGTTTCTATGGTCGTTTGACTCAAAATTGTATTATCATTGTTGTTTACTCGAAAATTGCATAAAATACAGAATCACTACAACAACAACAACAACAACAACAGTTTTGCTACATGAACAATAAACATGTTTTACAGAACTACACAACAAGCTAAATAGCAACTATACCACTTGTCCGGAATGAAGGCTTTGATAACAAGGAGCTCGTGAAGAAAAGATGAGACATGGGGGTAAATTGGGTAAGGACTGGAAATGGAGTGGGGAGATGGAACAGCAGAGAATTAGGAGCAGAGTTAACCCAGTTCAAGCTGGCCAGGGACAACAATAGCGTTTTTAAACACTGTGACCCAAAAGTCACCCAATCCAAGTGTTGATCGCGTGAAACAAAACAAATTATTTTGCACATAAAGGTTTGCAGTATAACATCATGTAATGATTCTCTTAAAACCATTGGACACTTTCGGAACAGAACAAAATAAAAGTTCACAGATTTACAAATAACTTACAGGGTTTACAAAAGGTAATGGTGAAAGACTTCCCTTGAAATATTATTCCATGAAATGCTTTACTTTTTGAGAAAACATTAAAACAATTATCAATTCTCGATATCGAGAATTACGGATTTATGTTAAACACATGTCATGACACGGCGAAACGTGCGGAAACAAGGGTGGGTTTTCCCGTTATTTTCTCCCGACTCCGATGACCGATTGGGCCTAAATTTTCACCGGTTTGTTATTTCATCAGTTGTGATACACGAAGTGTGGGCCTTTGGACAATACTGTTTACCGAAAGTGTCCAATGGCTTTAAGACAAAAAAACGTGGTTCTGAAAAAGACCGTTTGTTTCAACTCGACGTTTAGTTCAGTATGTTCCGATCGTCTTCTGGGGAAAGCTGAGTATACCGCAGATGCGGAATAGCTTGGTGATGCACGAAGGTGGGAAATGGAGCTCTGTGTGGTACATGGTACAACGGGATCCTATGGTGGCCCTGAAGGGACATCGCACATCGCAAATATTTGCAAAGATACTTGCGATATTTGCGATGTGCGATGTCCCTTCAGGGCCACCATAGGATCCTATATACTTAGGATCATGCAGTAGTGTCTCGCCCCGCCTTCCACCTCTTGGGACCGCGGTTCGAATCCTACCGGGGGCACTATGTGGATTGGGTTTGTCAATCCCAAATAGACTTTCCCGAAACGATTCCTTCCACTTCTAAGACTGAAAGATTCTCCATTGTCTTCCCACCTTGTCTAGATGCTTAAAACGCATAGATGTAGATGTAGTGTGTGGTGATAGTGTGCTCACTAGTCCAAGGATACCGAGTAGGATCCAGTTGTTATCATTACATGGTGTTACCGCAAAATAACCCTTACTGTATCGTATTTCCACCATACATTTCCAGTTTCAAATCCTACTTAGTTTTCTTACTAACCTTTTACGAAGTAAATTACGTTGTTTCCACTCCATACAAAGGCTGCGTCCAAGTTGTTTGGTACACCGGGCAAGTCTCGGTTGATTGCTCTTGGATAGCCATTGTCCAGCACCTCATTGGTGTACTGCCAATACTGGGAACCCTATACAAATGCAAGCATCAGGATGTTTGCTTTTAAAAGGGTTCAAATATCATAATTCACGTTCCAATTAAGTTTAGTAAATCATAAAAGTTGTGATGAATGTAGGGATACCAAGTGCGCCCTCAGTGTTGAACTTATATAAAGTTAACTTTTTTCTATAGCTTCGTTTTCTTGAAAGAGCAACTTGATTTAGGTCCAGATTTCTCTCTTTATTTTATAGGGAGCATGGCTCTGCTATTCATTTGGAAGGGATACGCTCATAGGGCCACTTGTGAGTATTGTTTTTGTGTTGAAAGCCTCAGTTTATCCAAATTATTATGATTTCTAGGCTATTTTGATCGGATTATTTGTAGACCATGTGTGTATTGCCAGGCAGCATCGCGTGTGCGGCGTGTTAGCTAGCCCTGTTTGCTGACCTTTTTGTGACCTTTCTTTGACCATGCCTAGACACTGCTTTGAATGTGTAACTGTGTATTATAATATGTCATTGCGACTTTTGCATTGTATGCATATTTTGTGATGTGGGTTAAAGGAATTAAACCCATACATGAGAAGTTTTATTCGAATAGACGTGTTTAGCATTGGATAATTGATTGTATTTTGGCGAATGCTCGTCCTTTATTCATTAGAGGACCGGGGTCAATTTCACAAAGAGTTAGGACTAGTCCTAACTTAGGACTAGCTCTAGGAGACATACGAATTGCATTGATAGTCCTAAGTTAGGACGAGTAACTGGTCCTAACTCGAGACAAGACTTGTCCTAACTCTTTGTGAAATCCACCCCGGCTCTCCTTCTCGTGTCTCTACATTAACAAAAAAGAAAGACACCATAATAAGGATCACCTTACCTTGAAGAAGTACGTTTTTTTATTTGTGCTGAATAAAGCAGCATCTATATTGTCAGGTAGACCAGCAAAAACTTCTCCGATTGGTTTCGGGAAACCAGCGGCAATCCTGTTCATTCTAGACTCTTGTTTCCAAACCCTGCTTCCTATAGATCAGACCATAATAAATAACAAGAAGTCTTTAGTAAGTTCTGACAATGACTGAGTTTTGTTTTTTCTTCCTCTTCACCATTACAATCAACACCTACCCCACTTATAGACAGTGTATCGGGCGGGTCTTGGGCCAATGCGCGTGCACAAGTTTAGAAAGTTGATACGTCACACATAAGCGGCGGCCATCTTGAAACCCGCCAAAAAGTGACCCGTTTAATGCACGTGCGTATGCGAAAATGTGATGCAGTTTGTGAATATGGGAAAGGGATCATTGGTTCAACAACAAGTTTTCATTGAAGCTTGTTTATGTCCAGAAATTATCTAATGATTTCAGCAAGTTATAACAGCACTTCCGGAGCTTCGTACAGTGAATTAAAATACCTTCAAAAATGTAGGTGTGTCCGGCGTCCGTTGAAGTAATTGCGTCTAATCTCCCTGTGCAAGTAACGTCCGTCGGGGCCATCGTAACCTCTGGCATGCCCGAGGTTTCTCCTACGAAAGAGAAAGTATACGTTTATAAATCATCAATCCTCTTAAAAGGCAGTGGACACTTTTGGTAATTACTCAAAATAATTGGAAACAAAAAACAACTTGGTAGAGCAATAGAGAGCTGTTGAGTGGCTCAGAGTGGAATGGGAGGAATATTATCGCAAGGTAAAATTTGGACTGTTCCATTTCACGAGGCGAAGCCGAGTGAAATGGAACAGTCCAAATTTTACCGAGCGATAACATTCCTTCCATTCCACGAATTAAAGCCACTCAATATTTGTTTTATATAACTGACATATAGGTCCTTGTCATTTAAGGTATTTTAAAAGTATATCATTATGAAAAATCACACAAATTACTGACAACCCAAAATCATATAGCGCCGCGTAGCGGCAACAATGCACAAATCGGATCACAACCTTTCGCACAGGTGCTCCTTTGTTTTAGCAGCGACGCGGCGGCGCTGTACTGCTCAAAAACATTGGGTACAAGGATGATCCTAACTGTTGAATGGGAAATGCTATTTCCCATGGGCGAATAGGTCTTTCTGATCGCCGGTGCGGATAGGAGTAATAGTGAATGTCACGTGAAGTAAGTTCCACCAATCAAATGACAAGGATCTGTATGTCAGTTATATAATATTAATTATTAACGGCTCCCTCTGAAGTAACGTAGTTTTTAAGAAAGAAGTAATTTTCCACGCAATTGATTTCGAGACGTCAGAATTAGATTTTTTAAAGCATACAACTTTGTGTTTACAAGGGTGTTTTCTTCAATTATTGTCTCGCAACTTCGACGACCAATCGAATTTTCACAGGTTTGTTATTTTTTGCATAGAAATATTATGTTCAGATACACCAAGTGAGAAGACTGGTTTTTGACATTATTACCAAAAGTGTCCGGTGTCTTTGTAGGCACTGGACACCCAAAATACCAGTATTCTCACTTTGGTGTATTTCAACATAATTAATCAAATAATAAACCTTTGAAAAATTAGACTCAATTGGTCATCAAAGTAGCTAGAGAATAATAAAGGAAAAGACACCCTAATTGTTGCACAAATTTGTTTGCTTTCAGATGTCTAAAAAGGCTAAAGGCCTGAAGTCACTGGATGACGTCAACTTTAGGGAATACGGCTTTTTATTTCCTCCAATAAGTATCAAGATATAAACCACAATGGGTGCGTTCGTTTAGCTTCCCTGTGTCGAACCCGGTGTGGTGGTTTCAGTCTTCCGCCGTGTTCAGTTTTCCGGGTGACGTAGTCGGACATATCATCACGTTGTTCGAACGGTTTTAGCTTTCCGGCGTGTTCAGTTTTCCGGGTGACCTGTCAGATACCGCCGCGAGTACCCTGGCGAGTACTGTAGTTCTCTCAGCAGTGACCCCAAATTGTTTATACATGTATTACGATTCTTTTCTGTGTATTATAGTCACATAATCTCTTGCCCCACTCTTTACATGTATTATGGGTACAACTTTAGGCAGGTCACACTCTGCTTGCATATAAAACAACTCATACGATCCACGCGTTTGCCGCTAGTTGTACTCGACTCGTGGACGCCGCCATGACAGCTACGGGAGGGTAACGGACGACTCAATACGGCACTAAAAATGGACTACTCTCGCTTGCCGTGCGCAGGCATCGCATGACGTAATGCTACCGTATTTGGTCATTCGGAAAACTGAACACAGCGGAAAGTTGAAACCGCCACACCGGTGTGTGGCGGTTTTTTCCCAGGACGAACGTGCGTAATTATCTGCACACGTTCGTCCTGGAAAAAGAAAATAACACACACCGGGGTCGACCCAGGGAAGCTAATCGAACGCACCCAATATTATTGACAAAAAGGGGTTCAAGGAGACGGTCGTTTTAGAAAAGAAACCTAAATTCTTGTTTTCTAGAATATGATTGCTGGCACGAGACTCTGTCCCCTGAAGTCTCTGTCCGTGACGTTACGGAGAATGATAGCACCAGCCTAAGTTTCCCATATGGGGGGACTCGGCAGAATCCGGGGACTGTTTTCCATTTTGACACCGGTCACAATCTGTGCTAATTCCAGTCTACAGCGTTGTGAAATGGGTTCTTGCCCTTCGGCCAAATCGCCAGTTATTCCCATTATTAGTGATTTATGACTACATCTACATTACTCGTATCTTACCATACAGATATTTAATGCCAGCAACGTCGTCAGGGTGGAGTTTGAAGCCCGGATCGTACCCACGGTAGAAGGGCGCCATCACCGCTGCATCAACGTCGGAATGGCCGAGACCCAAGCTGTGACCAAACTCGTGGGCAGCTACTTGAAAAAGATTGGTTCCTGTACAGAAAAAAAAAATGCAGATTACAGAACATGGATTGATTAATGTTTCACTTCGTGTGGCCATTTCGTTTGCCACTGATGACTGTCCTATCACACTTCTATGCAGTTCCAACTATAGTTGGGCAACCCCTGTCACACTATCATGCCAAGTCCGAGCTATAGTTTGGCAATCCCTGTCACACTACCCGGCCCAGTTCCAACTTTAGTTTGGCAATCCCTGTCACACTACCCGGCCCAGTCCCAACTATATTTGGGCAATCCCAGTCACACTTCTATGCAGTCCCAACTATAGTTTGGCAATCCCTGTCACACTACCCGGCCCAGTCCCAACTATAGTTTGGCAATCCCTGTCACACTATCATGCCAAGTCCGAGCTATAGTTTGGCAATCCCTGTCACACTACCCGGCCCAGTTCCAACTTTAGTTTGGCAATCCCTGTCACACTACCCGGCCCAGTCCCAACTATATTTGGGCAATCCCAGTCACACTTCTATGCAGTCCCAACTATAGTTTGGCAATCCCTGTCACACTACCCGGCCCAGTCCCAACTATATTTGGGCAATCCCAGTCACACTTCTATGCAGTCCCAACTATAGTTTGGCAATCCCTGTCACACTACCCGGCCCAGTCCCAACTATAGTTTGGCAATCCCTGTCACACTACCCGGCCCAGTCCCAACTATATTTGGGCAATCCCAGTCACACTTCTATGCAGTCCCAACTATAGTTTGGCAATCCCTGTCACACTACCCGGCCCAGTCCCAACTATAGTTTGGCAATCCCTGTCACACTACCCGGCCCAGTCCCAACTATATTTGGGCAATCCCAGTCACACTTCTATGCAGTCCCAACTATAGTTTGGCAATCCCTGTCACACTACCCGGCCCAGTCCCAACTATATTTGGGCAATCCCAGTCACACTTCTATGCAGTCCCAACTATAGTTTGGCAATCCCTGTCACACTACCCGGCCCAGTCCCAACTATATTTGGGCAATCCCAGTCACACTTCTATGCAGTCCCAGCTATAGTTTGGCAATCCCTGTCACACTACCCGGCCCAGTCCCAACTATATTTGGGCAATCCCAGTCACACTTCTATGCAGTCCCAACTATAGTTTGGCAATCCCTGTCACACTACCCGGCCCAGTCCCAACTATATTTGGGCAATCCCAGTCACACTTCTATGCAGTCCCAACTATAGTTTGGCAATCCCTGTCACACTACCCGGCCCAGTCCCAACTATAGTTTGGCAATCCCTGTCACACCATCATGCCAAGTCCGAGCTATAGTTTGGCAATCCCTGTCACACTATCATGCCAAGTCCCAACTATACTTTTACTGTTTCAGCCCTAGGGAAGTTGGTGGCATTGGCCCCTGGACAAAATAATTGTAGCCCACACCTTGAAGTGGTCTTCAGGCCTTGTGTTTCTAGCGACTTGCATATTTCTTTTCAATAAAAACTATTAATGGGGTAAATTTTCTTGGGTAATTAGCAAAAAATTCAAAACGGCTGACCCGACGAACAATGAAAAGAAAACTCAAGTTTTCTTGTCCGAAAACATGTTTGATTGGTTTTCAAGAAGCTGAGGAGACTAAAAGTATTTGTTGAGTAATTTTTGATATCAGCATTTTTTGCTTTGGGAGTTTTAGTGTGGTGCACCCATAGAGCTTTATATATCGCTCTATAGGTGCATCCCATGAGGGGAGAAAGAGTATCAAAACGCCCTCTCGTGAATCTTTCTTGACGCTCACCTGTACCAATGGTCCATAATTCATCCTCGTCAAAGTGGGCATCTCCATCGAGAGGTGCCCTTCCTCCATTTGAGGGAAAGTACGCGTGCGCAAGGACGTTGCCTTGGCCATCGAAGTTGTTATTATCACCGTGGTCACCCCTGACGAACGTAATGATGATGTCGGCGGGTGCACTGCCACTCACACGTGTGAATGTGAGTGGTGTCTCCGCAGCCCAGATCTGAAAACAGTTAGTGACGTTATAGTGTGATTCATTGAAGGATTCAAAAACAATTGGTTAACTTGGTACTCAGACCTTTTTTTTTTGACCGACTGCTAAAGATTTATGCAATCATACTAAGCTCTACAACGCCCGATATATAGCAGAGGTTGGTCACAATTAATGTTCCCATTAACAACACTCTTTCCCCACCTGAACAGAAGGACCCCACCCTAAAAGGAAGATAAAACAGATATATTAGTTCGTGAGATTCCCAACACACAATGACGATACAAGCGTATAGTTTTTTCCCTTTTTTGTTTCCAACGGAGCGCCCATTGGCGCAATATTGTATACAATAGTTCATTTTAACCATAAAACCCTACGAGAATCTCCCGGGGACAATAATCTCCTGCCACACACGCAGTTCATTTGATATCTTCAAAAACTTTGGTAAGCAAAAACTCAGTCATAAGGGAGGGTGGGGGCTTAGTGTTCTAAATTAAATATCAGTGGTTTCATTAGTTTGCGCCAAAGGTCCGGCTCCGGCTTACACATTTAGGCCGTGTCCGAATTAGCGGCTACAGCTGCGGCTACGGCTAGATTTCTGCGTCATCATGCGTTGAAGTATATCAAAAATAGACGTCCTTATCAATACACTAATAGCAAAAGTCAAAGCCGTCATCTCGATTACGGCCTTAAATCTCTTAGTGCGTTTGTAATTGTGCACATTGGAGTCAGGATTCCAAACGGAGCCAAAGCCAAAGCCAAAGCCCTACATTTGTACCTGCAGAGCGGTTTGCATGGTGCTATCTACGTCATCGACAGGGAGATCAGGAGTACGGCTGTCGATGCGGTAGGTCAGAGCTGTTCTTGGCCATTTATACACATTGCCATTTACCCCGGCGGTGTAGCGTCTTTTCCGCAGTGTATTTTGCTGGTCGATGACGTCCACCACTCCGCAACGTGGCATGTTCATCATCATCATCGTGTCAGCATCCAGCTCACCTTCAAAAACAATAGTCCAATAATATTAGCACTTGCTTCTCCATGCGACCCTCAATTATTTAAGACATTAAGACATAAGAAAACTTTATTGATCTTCAAAAGAAGAAATTGTTGCTCACACAAGTAAAACAAAACAAAAACAAAAACACCAAAATGAAAATGTAACAACAGGCAGAAACAAAAATAGCACATACACGCACAAGGATTTAAGAATAAAACATATGTACGCCGACAGGCCATATGTCTATACAACAATATAAAAATATAGAGAATAATTTATGTTAAAAATATGCAATTTAAGTGATAAATTACTTCTTTCTCTCTCAAAAACTAACGGTTACTTCAGCAGAGGGAGACGTTTCTCACAATATTTTATACTATCAACAGTTCTCCGTTGATCGTTTTATACTACCATTTTTTTGGAAGTGATTACCGACAGTGTCTACTGCCTTTGAAGCCAGTGGGCACTTTCGGTAAACAGTATCGTGCAAGGCCCACACTTCGTGTATCACAACTTTTATATAAAATAACAAACCTGTGAAAATTAAGGCTCAATCGGTCATCGGAGTCGGGAGAAAATAACGGGAAAACCCACCCTTGTTTCGGGCGAGTTGGTATATGAAAAGCGTTTGAAACCATTTGTTTTGAAATGCATATGGTTAGAAAGATGTTGAAAGTAGAATATAATGATCCACACAATGCCTCGAAATTGCACGGTTTTCCTTATACGCAGTGAACTAACACTGCACACCAATTTGAGGAGTCAAATTTTGGACTCCAGAAATTGGAGAAATGGTTCTATCTGAAGTAACAAAGTTTCTAAGTAAGCTGTATTTTTTTCACTGAAATAATAAGCTGAAGCCTTTTATTATGCATATGAAATCACACTAAAGTTGTGCAACAAGGGACTGTTTTACTTTCATTATTCTTTTGAAACTTTGATGACCTAATATGAGTCAAATTACTAAAGGTGTCCTGCCGTCGATTTCACCAAACTCTTCCTAACTAAGGATTAATCTTTGGACTTGGGACGAGTTCAGTTCCGTATCCAAATACGTAGGACGCATTGAACCCATCCTAAGTTAGGACGGATTACTCGTCCTAACTCGAGTTAGGATTAATCCTAGAGTTTCGTGAAATCGGCCGCAGTGCCTTTAATTATAATTATTTTAGTTAAATACATTACTATAAAACAAAACTAAACGATCGCGTAATACTAAGTAGATCCATAATGCATTGCAGTCACATGACCTCGCCATGTGACCACTACGGAAACCTGGTGCCATTTAAACCTTGGTGAGCTTGAATATAAGCTTCCGGTTTCACTTTGTAAATGAGAACAGTAGTCATCTTATGGTAAAATAGTCACGTATTTCCGATTGTAAGCTTTTGGGTGCACAGGGAGAGTTTGAGCACATTATAAATGTTTTGCAGCCCCCAGTTTCTAAATTAGACAGATTTGAGAGCCCCCAAGTGTCAGTGTAAAAATATTGCCCAATAATTGTGACCGAACATGATATTTTGGGCCCTAAAAAAATTGTTCTAGTTGCTGAGAGGTGAAGGAACTTTTTTCGAGATTGATGCTCGGACGTTTGGGAAAATTTCAATGGTTTGGGGTTGTTTTGGCTTGGAGGGAGAATAACTTGACTGGCCAAGGGGCTCTCCATACTACATTGAGCAGAGGATTAAAATTCAAGAGTCAATGCATAATGTTCCCTTTAAAAAACATTAAAAAGCTGTGAGACTTTCTTAGTATTTTTCGTGTATTGTAATAATAAGAAGGCATTTTCGTTCCCCAGGTACGCACCAGACTAACTGCACATTAGTAAAAAGTTGTAAATTGGGAGAGTTGGGATATGGGAAAACCACTTGGGTGCCGCATGGTTCCTGAACGCCATTTTTCGTCCAAACAGCAACACAAAAGCTGAACGCCATTTTCGCTCCAAGTAGCAGCAGTATTTCCTTTTTTTTTATTACTGAAAATGACGTCATTTTACGCTCCAAGTATGCAGCAATAATGGGTGCGTTCGTTGAGCTCCCCTGGGTCTACCCCGGTGTGTTGCGGGGTTTTTTTTCAGGACGAACGTGGGTAATTATCTGCACACGTTCGTCCTGGAAAAAAAAAACTCCGCACACCGGGGTCGACCCAGGGAAGCTAAACATACGCACCCAATATGTGCTGCTTTATGGACCGAAAATGACGTTCAGCAACCACGTTGCAAAAGAAAACTGGTTGCAACTTTTCAATTCACAACCCTACAAAGGGCTTGCGTAGTAGGCACGTGTGAGGAAACTATACAGGGTCCCATAAACAAATTACATCAGTCAAATTATTCTAGCGAATGGTAAGCAGGAAGATGCGCCCATTTGTAGACACCCGGTGCCAAATTGGCACCGAAAAACGTTTTCCGGCCCTTTCGTCCTTGTAACTATCTTCCATTGCCATTCTTTGCCAACCTCCGTTTAGTAAAAGTAAAGTTCACTCAGAGCTGTGGGCGAGTTCTGAACTTTAAAAACATGCATCGTATAGGTGACCACATGTTTCGTTCTGTTGTAAAACACGTATAGACATTAACCATGGTGTGCAGCCATCTTTAATATCTCTCATTAATATCAATGTTACCAAACCGAGGCTGGAAGAACAATATAGTCTGGTTCCTATTTGCAAAACGATTATTAGTATTCATTATTGTTTTCCGATACGAGGTACATGACCAAGAAGGAGGCAGCATGATAAAGGTCTAGTGTTCAAAGTGTAACCCAATGTTTTATATTACACCGACTGTGAGAGAACCATCAGAGTGCTAGACTTGACTCAAGTCCCAATCCCGTGCCATCGCCAGAAAACTATTGTTTTGTGATACTCTGCATATTCCAACCTGTTCCCCAACCTGTTTCTCGGGACCACATTTTGACGGCGAGCACGCACTGCTATATGCTGCTTGTTTGTAGTGATAGTTGGCGCGAAATGCTTAGGGACCTCTCACACGAGAACGGGACTTGAATCCAGTCTATCAGAGTGCTGCCTCGCACGACCTTAGTGATCCGGTTTATGGGGTACTGCTATTGTTAAAAAAATCCCTTCAAGTTGACCAAATCATTCTCTTGTGGGGTACATTGATTCATTGTCTAATGAATTTGCAAATGGCACCCCGGCTTCGGCTCGGGTGCCTTCCCCCCCCCCCCCCCCTCGGGTGTACAAATCGCCATTGACCCCGTCACAGCGTGCAGCAATATTGTATAATGTACACATACCTGTCATTGTGATATTCGCCATAAACTGGAACTGTTTCATCGCGTCCATAATCTTACTATCATCATCATCTACCATGTACCCGTACTTTTTGAGATAAGCCTAAAAACCAAAGATAATGATAATATAATAAATATTATTTCAAATAAAATTCTCGCACTTTTGAAAATCATGTTGTTTGAAGCTTTTTCTAGGCCAAACTTAAAAAGGTTTTTTTTCAGAGCCAACACTTCTCACAGAAGAGAATGTAAACATGGTTGTACCTGTTCATTAACTATTCTCGTACAAAATAAAGCCATTGCAATCTGAGAGAAAGGACCACCCTTGCGGGAGTGTTTACTTTCCGTCCGTAATATACAATCATTTTTAACTTGAACAGTGATTTTCATGTATATTTGGGGAAAATGGGAAGAAGAACAAATTTAAATTTAATTACTATAAAAAAAATGCGGGAAAATTGATATTGTAATAAGCCTATAGTTGCATCTCAAGGGAAGCCGTAAAACTAACCAAGTGAATAAAATAATTATAATGAACATTTCAACGAGTGCGAGTTTTTCATCAACTTCACAAGCTTGCATATAGGCTCATGAAAGAGGTTACTTTGCATTCATACAATTTCTCTTAACTTTAAAACACTATAAACACTAGGTATATACCGAAATTGAAATTACCTTTGCTTTGTTCATAGTGTCTACGTCTGAGTGAACCACCGTGACGACGCAGACCAGCAGCGCCGATAAAAGCAGCATCTTCCCCGTCATGTTTCAGCCCGTTTCACGCAACCGCGGTTTCTCGGCGGTGTTTTCGTTCAAAGTAAAACTTTGTCTAAAGCTGTCCAGCAGCGACTATTTGACTTCAAACCCACGGTGGGTCTCCCTTATATTGAGTTCCAATGAACTTGCTTGGTCACGATTTGAAACAAAACTTATAGTCTTGCACCACCGACCAACGCAATGGACTTCCTCTGCTTGTGGTGATTGGATCACAAACAATGAGTTGTATATAACTCACGCTATTCGCATTACCAAATTTGGACAACAGTTATTTAGACAGTAATGTGTTGACCTTGTACTTGACACTTTTTACCATTGGATTGGTGGTTGTACACGAAGCAATGATTTGACAAATTAATAGAAGAATTATTTAATATTATTCACAAGTTTTTAAAATGTAAATTGCACATCGCGCCTGCGCACTAAAACTATATAGATTATCGCGCCTTTTTTTACGTGACGCAGTTTTTATAAGCATTTTAAACTATGCACATACAGTAGATACAGTATTATTTCTGATGGACACAAACAGAACAAAAATGGGCCTAACTTGGCCCTTGTCACACGGGGCAATTTACTGGCAACTAGGTTGCCGGCAATTTTTTTCTGGCAACGTCGAGGCAACTTCTGTTGCCGCAACTTTGATGACACACGCGGCAATTTTGAAGCCACGCGTACGTAATCAAATTGCCCGCAATTCGAAAGCGGGCAATCAAAACGATGTATGAGAATATATATAATCCCTTAAATAATCCATGAGGATGAACGCTTTGGTCTTATAATAAGCTTGAAATGAGCAAGACCTTCAAGCGAGTTTAACATCAGAATTTTTGTTATGTTAGTAAGGCCGTGTCCAAATGGACCGTTCCGGCTTTCCACTAAGCTCCGCCCACCGCGCACGTGAGCGAGACACGTGTACGAGCACTCCCAATGACATTCTGCACGATTCTGCCGCGCGTGTCAAACATACGCGCACGCATGACCGAGTTTGTCCGACCACAAGCATTGCTGTGATTGGTCAAATGGGTGAACGCGCACAATTTGATTGATAGGCCGGATCGGTCCATTGGCGACCTTGGCTACAGCTACGGCTAGGGCGTGCGCGTCTGCCTATTCTTCAACACTGGCAGACGCGCTGATCTAGCCGTAGCTGTAGCCAAAGTCGCCAATTCGGACACAGCATAATAACAAAATATGGGTCACAATGTGGGAAAACCATTGCGCGTAACCGCACCAAACATGTACATGTACAAGTACACGTTTTATTTCCGTATCAAATTCAAAGAAGTTACAAAGTATGTTTTCCACATATCGGTCATTCGACACATATAAAAGAAAAACAAAAGCAAACCTAGACCTACATTCACTTTCGGTGCTTCCTCGAAACTTAGATACAAAGGGACTAACCATAAGACCTACTTCGGGTTACACATCGCACCGCCGACAATACGTTTCTTTTGTCTTTAATAGGGAAGGGAAACAAAAAGCAATTGCTTCTCCTTTTTCTTACATATTAATGTCACTTATTATCTATTTATTTTTTTAATAACCAGAGAAAGTCTTCATTTGTACAAGTTTTTAGACTAGTGTACGTTTAACCATGGAGGTAGCTGAGCAATGTTATCACACTTTGTATGGGATGATGTTGACATGGCAGGCCTATGAGTTGAATTGGCTGTCGAAAGTGTGCACTAATACAGTTTTTAAAGGGGTATTGGATAAGGGAATAAATAATAGAGTAGGCGACGAGTTCTTAAACGGCCTTTTAAAACCGGCAGGGTCGTGGCCGTGTGGTAAAGGCTCGTAAAGGTTAATAGCATGAATCATGTTTGGACCGATCTCCTGACGAGAACTACAGTCATAAAACCCCAGATTCCATCAGTATCTACGTCACTTCATCAGTAGCGGAATCGGGTGGGGGTGATGGCAAGGGTATTTGGGTTGGGGGAGGGTGGTTTTGGAGAGGGGGATCTCTTTATATACATGGTGAGCACTACAGGAGTGCATCATTTGGTTTGGGGACAGTACCTCAGAATGACTGATTGTTTTCCCTCTCTCCTCTACTTTGGGCAGGTTCAAGCAGCGATCATTTCTGTCAATCACTGATCAATGTATGGTTACCTATGCATGCAATACATCCTGCCGTCGATTTCACCAAACTCTTCCTAACTTAGGACTTATCTTAGGACTTAAGACGAGTCCAAACCCTGCACTGTAGCACGCAGACCTTAAGATTAATCCTAAGTTAGGACGAGTTACTTGTCCTAACTCGAGATAAGACGAGTCCTAACTCTTTGTGAAATCGACCTCTGGGTACCAGTCACAGTCGCTAACCCCGACCCACCCACCCAACCACCCACCCACATACGCGTGTGTCGACCCGGTAAATCTTGAGTATCCATTAAAAAAGTGTAACGTTTACATAACCATTGGTAGTCAGGGAACAAGACAAATGCGACCCGCAGTCATCTCATAACTTGTTTTAGTAATTTTGTAAAACGAAAGCCCCAAGACTAGAGATCACCAGAGCGACGAGGCTTGGCAGGTGACCTTTAACCCCATTGTCTCCGTCGTCAGGGGTTGCTCGGATCGCACTCGGACATCCCTGCCAATTCCCGGCCGTATCCCGCGGGTACCCGGCGGCCACATTGAACTGCTGATCATTAAACCTGTAGTACACCCCATCCGGGGTGAAGAAATACGTGCGAGAGTTGGTACCCTGCACGGCAGCGCTGACTTGGTTACCGGGGATATTCCATACGCTTATTGCTCGCGGGTATCCGGCGTCGACACCGTCGTCTGAGAATCGGTAGTATTGGTCACCTATGAAAGTTATTGAAAAGTACGAGGCACTCACTCACCTTGAAATAATGAGTCCAACACAGTTCATTGACCTGAGCCCAATCTCATGAAGCTGCTAAGCACAGAAATTTGCTTAGCATGAAATTTCTGCCTCGATAAAAACAGAATTACCAACCAAATTTCCACATGGTTTTCAGGAGGAGCAAATATCAGCTGAATAGCCAATAACAAGCAAAATGCAACAAATGGAAATTTTGTTGGTAATCCTGTTTTTCTGGTATTACTGTTTGAAGAAATGTCATGCTAAGCAACTGTTTGTGCTTAGCAGCTCTATGAAATTGCCCCTGAACACAAAATTTAAACGTCTAGGTTCTCTTAACAATGTGCTTCCTTTGACCTCCCTCTGACCTCCCTTTTAATCAGCCTTTATCTGGGCCTTTACTTCCAGTGATACTGTTGTCAGTCAAGGGCGTGTGATATTCCCTTTGCTTTCCTTGAATTTCGAGACCATAAAGCAACAGGGGTCTTTCTGAGACGCTATAAGGTGCAGCAGAATTACCAGATAGATGTAAATTATTACCGGATGTCTGCTGCCACCTAGCGTTCTAATATCACAGAACGATTTGGCAGCTGTGGATGTTACTAAGGAATATATACATATACATGTACAAAAATGATGTATATATCGTCGCCATTTCATCAAGACCACAGCGGTTTAAGATGAAACAGAGAACCAACTAAACGATGAGACAAAATGCAAGTTAAATCAAACAGCAAAACAATCATTGTGGAAACAGGTGTGATTTCAGATGCTTCTTGAAATAATATGAAGTGAATAAATTTCGTGCATCTCGTTTTAACAACCAAACAACACATGCAGCCACAAACATTGGGTGCGGTCGTTTAGCTTTTCTGGGTCGACCCCGGTGTGTGGCGTTTTTTTTTTTTTGGACAGGACGAACGTGGGTAATTATCTGCACACGTTCGTCCTGGAAAAAAAACAACCATCACACACCGGGGTCGACCCAGGGAAGCTAAACGAACGCACCCATTATTTCTTCAGTTATAGGCAATGTACATAGATCGGCTCGCAAAGAATTCTGGGGGACATCCGCATCTAATTTGGGGCAAGTTCGATCAGCGACCATTTGTCAACCACTAGTCAATGTTCCATGGTTACATTTGCATGAAATACATCCTGGATACCAGGAAAAATCCCCCAATGGTAATTAATGGTCAACTATAGTCCCGAGATCGAGCTTGCTCATACTGGGTCACAATTTTGTTTTTCTTCTGTAGTTGCGAATTGGCGTTCAGAGAAGTTGTCCTGATTTTTTTTAATGACTTCCTTTTTTGAATCGGTTACACACACAATCTCCATTGCAAAGCACTATGACAATGGACAGTTTGATGTACACAAAAACACGGTTTGCTACCGTACCGGGCCTCTCGTCAAAATAACAGAATATAAAACGGCGTGTGAAGCCTTTTAAAAACTCAATGTCAATAGGAGAAATAATTTACCTTTGATGAAGTAAAGTCTGCCATTACCACTCCAGGCAAATGCAGCGTCGAGATCGTCTGGTAGACCGGGGTAGCCAGTGCTAATATCCCGGGGGAAGCCTGTGTCCATCACTTCATTCTAGAACTGCCAATATTGGCTTCCCTGGAGAAGAAGCGAAACGTCACACACTGGGTACTTTTGACTTGGTGGTGTAATTGTGTCTAAGTTCATTGTGCGCCTGGAATCTCGAAATTCCGTGGTGGATTAAGGGTGGTGGTTGGGGGGGGGGGTACTTTTGTACAAGAGGAACAGTGTGTTAAAAGGGTGCTCGACTATGAGCCATTGTGCACCCCCCCCCCCCCCCAATTGTGTCTACATTGTGCGCTTGGAATCTCGAAAATTCCCTTTGATGATTTAAGCGATGGGTGGTATGTGATACTTCTATACAGTGTGTTTAAGTATGCTCGATATGTGGCATGGTGCCCCCCCCCCCCAATGTTGTCTTTATCCTTGTTCTATGGTTAAACATCGGAAACGTGTTTTTTTCTAAGCGATAAGTTTCCACGTGTCCGTATTTGGTTCTGTTCATCAACCATGAGGTTTGTTTTATCAGAGTGGGGTTTTATCAAATGGCCCCTTGTGTTTCTTTTGTTTTATAGCTGAAACCGTATGAGAAGCTCTAACATGTACTTTATTGCTTTTTTTTTTATAAATACATCAGACCCATGGAAACGTGCCCGATGACGTAATTAGGCCGTGTCCGAATCGGCGACTTTGGCTACAGCTACGGCTAGATCAGCGCGTCTGCCAGTGTTCAAGAATAGGGAGACGCGCGCGCCATAGCCGTAGCTGTGGCCGAAGTCGCCAATTCGGACACGGCTTTACGCTGAATGGCATGAAAACATAGGCGGGGGGGGGGGGGGGGGGGGTTGGAGTTGGTTTTCGTTTCTGTTTACCTTAAAATAGTGGTTAGTACCGTCCGCTTGGTTGTAAAGTGCAGCATCAATATCATCAGGAAGACCACTGAAGGTTGAAGATATGGTTTTGGGAAAACCAACCGCTATTTGATTGGCGTTCAACTCAATTTTCCACACGTTGCTTCCTAATATATACAGAAAAAGTGGAAGTTAAAAGATTAAAATACACACACATGCCTATATATAAAACGCACATCGATTAAACAAATATAATTCACGTCGCTTATATGTATAAACAAGAAAGAAAAAACCCAAAACAAAAACAAGACCAACATTTTTATAGAATCCTAAAGTACTTCTTCCTTGATTCAATGTTTACATTGTCATGATTCCATCGCAACGAGAAATCATAATATCGATAGCATGTAAAAAAAAACATAGGCCTGAAACCATCGCAACGAGAAATCATAATATCGATAGCGTGTTAAAAAAAACATAGGCCTTAAAGAAAATGGACACCTTTGGTAATTGGCAAAGACCAGTCTTCTCACTTGGTGTATCTCAACATATGCACAAAATAACAAACCTGTGAAAATTTGAGCTCAATTGGTCGTCGAAGTTGCGAGATAATAATGGAAGAAAAAACGCCCTTCTCACACGTGAGTTGTGTGCTTTCAGATGCTTGATTAATTCAAGAAGGAACTTTTTATCCCTAAACATTTAATAAGAAGAAGCGAATTACCGCGGTAAAGCTTCTAAGACATTGTTCTCCAACAGCACTAAGTATTAATGGACAAATAAGCAAAACTATTTCAAATGAAACTCTTAGTTGATGGGGCAGGCACACTTATTGCTACTGTAAAACTCTTGTAACATTTTACCTTCAAAAATATATGTGCTTCTGTCCTGTGACGTCGTAACACTATCCACCCTCCCTGTGCACTGACCGCCTTGGGGCGTTGCTGGGTTGGTTTCCACAGTAGCATCCGGAGCTCCTGCGTTTACACCTATTCGTATCAAATGACAACGACGATGACAAAGTCAGTGACAATGTCAACGACAATGCCAGTGGCAATGTCAACGACAATGTCAGTGACAAAGTCAACGACAATTACAACGACGATGCCATGAGTGACAATATTAATGACAATATCAATGACAAGGCAAGTGGTATTGTCAATTACAATGACATTGACAGTGTCAGTTGCAATGACAACGACAATGTCAGTGGAGTGGGGTTTTATCTAACAATAGATGAATGATGATGATGATGTATGAAAATCAAAAATCCATAGTTATTGCATTAGACGCATAATGGACGTCAAACAATGCAAACGCACAACTCTCGGGCAAATGACCTATGACCTCAGTGACGCTGCTTTGACTTTCTCTAACTTGATTTGCAAGGAATCAATTCAGATCACAACTTTGAAGTAAACAATGTGGAATCATATACCATAATGAGCTTGAATTCCAGCAATATCGTCCGAATGGAGTTCAAAGTCCGGAACGTATCCACGGTAGAAGGGCGCCATCAACGCTTCCTCAATGTCGGAATGACCGAGGCCCAAGCTGTGACCGAACTCGTGGGCAGCTACTTGGAAAAGATTGATTCCTGTGATGCAACAAGGAGAAAGAAAAAAATGATTCTAGTCAAATCTGTATCAGTGGGTAAAACGTAACTGTTCACGTAAGGCCGTTAAATGCCACTGTTTAAGTAAGGCTGTAAAACGTCACTGTTATACGTAAAAGACTATAAAACGTCACTGTTTACGCAAGACTGTAAAACGTCACTGTTTACGTTAGACCGTTAAACGTCACTGCTTTCGTAAGACTGTAAAACGTCACTGTTTACGTAAGAATCTAAATCGTCAATGTTTATGCAGACTATAAAAAGTCACTGTTTACGTAAGACTTGTGTTTCATTGAGGTCTTTAAAAAATATAGGAAAATCTTGAGAGAAAAAATTCAGTTACTGTTTCGTTATGGTTAAATACAGGTGAAGGTTAAAGTTTTAAGCAAAATGAATAATGTTTTTTTCCTTGATACGGTCTGGCTTAAGAGTGAGGTTTTTCAACCATCACTTCGTGCGTGCTGTTTCCTATACGGAAAATATGACGCAGTACTCTACGGAACTTTGATGCCAATGGAAGAGAGATATATTATTGTATTAACGTATTTGGGCAGTCGTCAGTTTACGACTTGATAGGTAACTTATTTAAAAAAATATATATATCCATAGCACCGTCATTTGTGTTGATTGTCCACCTCTCAGCTTCGTCGAAATGAGCATTCCGAACTGTGGGAAGAACGCATGGGCCAGGACGCCCCTTGGCCCGTCGAACGGATTGCCGTCCCGGTGGTCGGTCTGGTCGAACGTGATGATGATATCAGCGGGCGTGTCACCGAATACTCGTGTAAAGGTGAGGGGCGTGACGTCAGCCCAGACCTGATTGTATCGGATGGAGACTGGTTATTTTGAGAACACTTTGGAATTTTAGGCCCCTTTTGAAACCACGGCTTGGGATTGGGCTTTGGCTCAAACAAACAAAATGCATAGAATAACAAATCTGTGAAAACTTAAGACTAAATTGGTCGTCGGTGTTGCAAGACACTAATGTAATAAAAACACACTTGTTGCACAAAGTATATGTTTGTACTTTAGATGCCTAAAAAGGCTTATTTTTTAAAATATTATTTTAATATTGGAGTGAGAAAATAACCTCCTTATCAAAAACTACGTTCACTTCAGAGTGAGCCGTTTCTCACAATGTTTTATACTATCATTAGCTCTGCATTGTTTGCAATATACCAAGTAAGTTTTTATGGTATTTTGAGTAACATAAAGTGTTCAGTGCCTTCAAAGCCATTGGACACTTTCGGAACGAAACAAATGTTCACAGATTTACAAACAACATGCAGGGTTTACATAAGGCTTTAAGCGGCATACAAAATGCCTTCATAACCATAGCTCTGACTGTAGGCACTTTTCGAAACCACGGCTTCGGCTTTGGATTCGGCTTCAGGCTCCATCATCTCGTCTGAAGCCCTGAGCGCGTACGTAAAGCGCTCACAATTTGTCAAAACAACTGCGGGGTCAAGCTAGCCTGAGCCGAAACTGGGGCCGAAGCCGTGGTTTCGGAAAGGGCCATAGTCATACCTGCAGGGCAGCAATAAGAGTATCGTCGACGTCATCAGGATTGGGTATGTCAGGGGTACGGTTATCTATCCGGAACGTTAAGTCTGTCGTTGGCCACCTCGACCCCAGAGCGAATCGTCTCTTTCTTTTGGCGTCGAAGTTGTGGCCGACGACATCGGGCATTCCACAGCGAGGCTCGTTCATCTTCTGCATCGTCGCACTGTCGAGTTCACCTACATGTTCGTAGAATAGCACATAGAACAGAGGTCGATTTCACAAAGATTTGGGATTGGTCCTAACTGCAGGACTAGTCCTATAGGTGATACTCAAAACTTAAGGCTAGTCCTAAGTGAGGATGAGTAACTCGTCCCAACTCGAGATAATTCCTCTTTGTGAAATCCACCCGGCCCCAGGGCCCAAAATTTCATAAAGTTTATGCACAAAAACTTGCTAAGCACAGAAAAGTATTGCTTAACCAGAAACAGGTTACCAGCCAAAATTTTTTTTTTTTTTTTTTTTTTTTTTTTTTTTTTTTTTTTTATGCAAGTCGCCCGAAACTAAGCTAAAAGCCACTCTAGGTTAAGGGCTACAAGGAAGAAAACACAGACATGCAGAAACTCAGTGGAGCTGAAGGTAGGAATTGACATTCCTCTTAAAAGATGGAAGATCATAGGATGAAGGGAAACATGCACCAGGCAAGGAGTTCCAAAGAGATGCAGTACGAGGGAAAAAGCTACTGGAGTAGCTCTTTGTTCTACATCTCGGCACAGCCACAGTATAACATTAAAGACAGTGGACACTATTGGTAATTGTCAAAGACCAGTCTTCTCACTTGGTGTATATCAACATATGCATAAAATAACAAACCTGTGAAAATTTGAGCTCAATTGGTCGTCGGAGTTGCGAGATAACTATGAAAGAATATAACACCCTTGTCACACGAAGTTGTGTGCTTTTAGATGCTTGATTTCAAGAACTCAAACTCTAAACTTGATATCTCGAAATCAGATTCGTGGAAAATTACTTCTTTCACTTCAGAGGGAGCCGTTTCTCACAATGTTTTATACCATCAACCTCTCCCCATTACTCGTTACCAAGTGAGGTTTTATGCTGATAATTATTTTGAGTAATTAGTGTCCGCTGCCTTTAAGTCCGCAACGTTTAAATCACAAAGGCTTTGGTTAGATATAAGAAATGAAAGTGCAACTTACATGTAACTTCTAGATTTGCCATGTGTTGGAAATTGCAAATCGCTTTCGTCATGTCTTCCTCTGTGTTTACTGAGCCATCCACGGAGGGTTGTCTCACCAAGTATCCATAGTAGTTCAGGAACATCTAAGATAATTCAAATTGAGATGTTTTGGGGCTGAAATTTCTTCATCCAAGATTTTGGTGTGTGTTTTTTGTATGGAAATGGGGGAGGGCGTACTAAGAAGAGTCCTATTTAAGGGGTTTTGATACCTTTTGTAAATCAAGTTTTTGGCCGCGACTAGACTTGTGGACAAGTCGTTCAATTGGCCCCACGCGCTGAGATAGTGCTCTCGCGAGATCACTGCTCTCGCCCGAACTGATGGCTCCCAGTTGAAATCGGGAAGCCATCAGTTCGCGCGAGAGCAGTGATCTCGCGAGAGCATTATCTCGGCGCGTGGGGCCGATTTAACGACTTGTCCACAAGTCTAGGCCGCGACATGACTCCCTATCTCTCTGTGAATAAAGACGTTAGTAATAATATAATATGATATAGTATAGAAAAATCCCAAATAAACCTCACAAAATAATGAGCCTACCACTGCTGAATCCGACGAGTTGACCGTAAACGAATTAGCGACCGTGAAAGCAACGACCAGCACCGCCGATAGAAACAGCATCTTCCCCGTCATCATGTGGTTGGTGTTTCTCGGTCGATGTTAACAATTATTCCCAAAGTTGAAATTGTCTGCTCTTCTCGATTGTGATCGACTAAATCTATGTTTGTTCCTTGCTCTATGCTATGACGAAGTACATGCTTTTTGAAACATTCCTATCCAATCTGTTTGCTTCGTCCACAACATGACTCGACCACTTTCGGACAAACAAACCTGGTACTTAAAGTTTGACTTTTCAAAACTAGAATGGCGTTCACAGAAGAGCACTACTGAGCCCTGCCCCCCCCCCCCCCCTTCACGGCTCAAAGTTTGATAAAACAATGAAGTACATTCACGAAACTTATACATTAGTTCAGTTCTTCCGGGATACCTTATACTATAAAATAAGAGTGTCAGTTTTTAAAATCAGGCAAGCTATTTTATGCCGTAGGCATATAGAACTGTTCATCAAGACAATAGCATCTAAGTCTTCTTATAATTGTAGCGCAATGTGTATACCAACTATGTTCACAAGACACTTTAGTAGATACATTTTTACAGAAAAATAGTTTTTTAAAGTTATCAATACTGAGGAGACATTATGTAGCACCTGGGGGTAGGTGCTACGGCGCATTTAGCAGCCACAGCCAGGAACACTGGGGCGAACCCCTTCTCTTTTCGATAAAAGCGCACTGGGTTCTTTTACGTGCGTTACAAACAGCTATACAATGATAAAGCCTATAAACGGCACCAGGCTAAACGCCAATCAAACACAATTATGTGTTTTTCTGAATGATTTCCTGTGCTCAGCTTTACAATAAACCAATTTTCATCTTAAAATGAGCTGTCAGTGTTTAGAAACAATACAAGAAAAAAGAGTGACTTGCTGTTATGATTAATAAACTCTGTAGAATCGCCAGCCTTTGAGCACAACAACATTGCTAAGCACAGAAAATTACTGCTTATAGGGAAGGTACACGTTTGGTCATTACTCCAAACAACTATTAACTTAAAAACTGACTTGGTAAACAGCATTGGAGAGCTGATGATAATATAAAACATTGTGGGAAACGACTCCCTCTGAAGTAGCGTAGTTTTTGTAGAAAGAGGTGATTTCTCACTAAAATTATAAAAGACTTCTAGCTAGAAGTCTTTTATTCCTATCTGAAAGCACAGAAATTCGTCCAATAAGGTAGTTTTTTCTTTCAATCTCTTTCTCCCAAATCCGATGACCAAATTGAGCTCAAATTTTCACAGGTTTGTTATTTTATGCATATGTTGAGATACATTAAGCGAGAACACTGGTCTTTGACAATTACCAATAGTGTACCTTCCCTTTAACAGAAACGGGTTACCAGCCAAAATCACACAGCTTTTTGGAATTGGGCCCAGGTCTCCTTGATACATTCAAAACCAAACAAACTGAACATGAAAACACAACTGAAACCATGACTCGTTGAAATTTTGTTGTCGTAAGGGCCTACATTTGAAATGTCCAGTTAATTAATAATTGTGATTGGATATTGTGTTGGCTGATATGTTTGATTATTTCTTTTGTTAAATGGGGTTGCATTGTTATTTTTCTTCTAATTTCTCATTTGAAATGAAATTAAAATTATAATTTTTTTCTTTTACAGGTTAGTGTGAATTATGTAGGATTAAAACAGGATCCTATCTTATTCTAGGAAACTATCAAACATAGAGGATTGTGGAACCCAGGTCATGTTTTCAAACTTATTCTTGGGTATAATACCGAATAATTCAATGCCACATTGAAATAAACACCGTATTGAAACAGTATCACGTGCACAAACTGATAGCGATTCTGGCAGGAAATCATGATTTAAAGGCAGTGGACATTATTGGTAATTGTCACAGACCAGTCTTCTCACTTGGTGTGTCTCAACATTATACATTATCTTATAAAATAACAAACCTGTGAAAATTTGAGCTCAATCGGTCGTAACAGTTGCGAGATAATAATGGCAGAAAAAACATTGTCACACGAAGTTGTGTGCTTTGTTTCAGATGCTTGATTTCGAGACCTCAAATTCTAAATCTGAGGTCTCGAAATTAAATTCGTGAAAAATTACTTTTTTCTCGACAACTACGTCACTTCACAGAGGGAGCCGTTACTCACAATGATTTTTACTATCACCCTCTCCCCATTACTCGTTACCAAGTGAGGTTTTATGCTGATAATTATTTTGAGTAATTACTAATAGTGTCCACTGCCTTTAAAATATGTAACTAAAGACTTCGATAACTACAGGCATGACATAATAAACTCGAGTTATTTATCTAGTTTATTTTTGTCATTGTGGTCTCATCATTGAAACAACAAACATTGTTAAGTGTTGAACTACAGCGGTAAACTCCATCATACTTTCAGTATACTATTTTCTAAAGTGGTTTCAACATTGTTTTTATTCTGACAGTTTCCCTGTTTGTGCCAGCTTTTATTTTCGATTGAATTGTATTTCGTATTTATTTATAATATACCAACTGGCAGCAGCAAATCTGAAGTATGGAGTTTCACCAAAGGTTTTACAAAATAATTGCAATTTGATTTCAAGCACTGCGCAATTATGCCGAGTTTAACCGTCCGTTTGGAACGTCCACATGGAATGTAATTTTAGGCAACACATGGGTTAATTTAGGCATCACGTTTCGACCAAGGTAGTCTTCCTAAAAAGCTGTGACAGCACAACACAGACACAAAATAGAAAAACATGAGGTCAAGTAAAAAAAAAAAAAAAAAAAAAAAAAGGGAGTGAAAGCGAGTAAAGTGTAAAAAGGATAGTGAGCAAAAAAACACAGGCACTGAAAACAGACAGCAAAGGTTAAAACAACCGGCAACAAACAACAACAAATACATTGCACATGACTTGTATGTTGTAGTTTCACCATGGGGGAAACATGCAACAGATTAGACTTGTGGACAAGTCGTTAATGGTCCCACGCGGTGAGATAGTCGAGTTGTGGCGGTGCTTTGTCGAGGGATCCCAATTCGGCGAGATCACTGCTCTCGCGCGAACTGCTGGTTGCCGACTTCTACTCCCCAGTCGAGACAACAGTAGTAGAATACCGCGGGAATCGCGGGGAGAGTTAGTCTTGGTGCAAGACGTTTCTCGTTTCCCTTTCACGCACACCGCAGACAATTCATCGACATCGCGACTCACCTGACTTGAGTGGACTAAGTCAGGTGAGTCGGTGCGGGCGCTGTTGGTGAATTGGCCGCGGTGTGCGTGAAAGGGAAAAGAGAAACGTCTTGCAACAAGAATAGGGGAGAGTCGGAACGTCTGTTGCTTTACATACCATTTGATTGCGAGTTAGGAACCAGGGCCCAATTTCATAGAACTGCTTAAGCAAAACATGTTGCTTAATGCTATTCTGTTAAGCAGGTTTGAACACAGGATGCAGTCACAAATTTTACATGTGGCATGACGGTTTGGCTGGTCTTTGACAATAAAAAAACGTGCACAGTGTCTACAGTATTACACACATGGTCAAAGTCAACGTCATGTGTTTAGTAAACTTTCAGTTATCCTGACGGGTACCGGACACTCAGGTGCCGAGTTTGTAGTTGCGCATGTGCCGAGTTTGTGGGTGCCGAGTTTGCAAGGTGCCGAGGTTGTGGGTGCCGAGTTTGAGAGGTGCCGAGTTTGCTGGTGCCGAGTTTGCAAGGTGCCAAAGTGTCCGGTATTCAGGTTTTATGCTAATAATTATTTTGAGAAATTACCAATAGTGTCCACTGCCTTCCAGCAGCTCTATGAAATTGGACCCTGTGTGCAACAAACAAAACACACCGGTGTATTGTTTCTGCTCAGTATTTATTTTGTTCAGATTAGTGGAAATTGAGGGGTAATGGAAGTTAAAACAGGTTGTCAGAATGAATGAGCAAAATAAATATTGAGCAGAAACAATACACCGGTGTGTTTTGTTTGTTGCACACAAAAAACCTCAATTTGGTGTGAAGGTCGGTCTCTGTCAAATTGACGCCAGTGGCGCTCAGGGGCCAATTTCATAGAGCTGCTTAAAGGCAGTAGACACTATTGGTAATTTCTCAAAATAATTATTAGCATAAAACCTTTCTTGGTGACGAGTAATGGAGAGAGGTTGATGGTAATTTTTCACGAATTTGATTTCGAGACCTCAGATTTAGAACTTGAGGTCTCGAAATCATTCATCATAACGCACACAACTTCGTGTTACAAGGGTTATTTCTCTTTTATTATCTCGCAACTTCGATGACCGATTGAGCTCAAATTTTCACAGGTTTGTTATTTTATGCATACGTTGAGATAATATACCAGCTGTGAAGGCTGGTCTTTGACAATTACCAATAGTGTCCACTGCCTTAAAGCAGCTTTTGGGCGCTGTATCACAAACTGTGCCAATTTCATGGCGCTGTTTAACGGTTAGCAAATTTTCGTTCTAACTATACCAGCATAACTATTGCTTACGAAAAATGGGCGGCCGTCTTGCCCGTTCACAATGGATTTACATTGTTACCTATTACCTGGTGTCCTGGAGGAGTTCACATAGAGTTAAGACTATTCTTATCTCGAGTTAGGACGAGTTACTTGTCCTAACTTAAGGACTTCAATTCAAATATTTTAGTGAGAAATTACTTCTTTCTCAAAAGACAACTTATGCTGACAATTATTTTGAGTAACTACCAATAGTGTCCAGTGCCTTTGGTTGACTACACCGGCAAGTAAATGGCAGTGTTCAAAGTTACTCCAAGTCATTGTGGTTGATTAATAATCAGATAGTCATCCATTATTACATCTGCAGATGCCATGCTTTCCGGTGGATGCGGGTTTTAGCCGAAACTCATGAAGGTCTAACAGAATAGGAAGTAGGACGTGGTATCAAAGTACCGGCATGTTTTATGCACTTCTAAAGTGCGGTGAACACTTGTTCGGATGAACTGGAATTTGTGACGTCATCAGGCCCTCTAAGTCATTAGGCCCACACAATCATCTGGATCACATTGAGTAGTATTCATCTTAGTTTAACAGTGTGGGTAAACCACCATGTGGGCCTACATACGAGAAAACAAATAAAAGTTTGAACATTTGCTTTTTGTCACAAGTTTGTATGACTTTCTTTGTTGGCACCTTACCTATAAATGTAAAAGAGTGAAAAACACCACTCTTTACATATCGAGCTGTCCCTCATATGGCTCTTTCAAAAGAGTGGTGGTTATTTCACGCTTTAAGGGGTTTCACTCCAGTGCCCAGTTTCATAGAGCTGCTTAAGCATAAAATTTTGCTTAAGCAATAAAAGTCTTGCTTAGTAAAAACAGATTACCGGCCAAATATTCACTCGATTCTTATGTGCAAGTTAACAACAGCTAAATACCAGGCATAAGCAATGTATATGGCATGACATTTTTGCCAGTAACAGGTGTAAAATAAGCGAGCTATTTTCGTGCTTAAGCAATTTTTTGCGTTAGCAGCTCTATGAAATTGGCCATGGACAGGATGAAAAATCATTCAAAAAAGATGCACACTTCAATCTAAAAGAGTGGAAGACCACTCGAAAAAGGGTTGTCTCTCATATTGCTCTTCAAATAGTTCCATTTTCACTCTTTTGCATTTATAGATAGTTGAGCATTTTTAACGGATATGTGAACACTATAAATGTACATTATTATTAAATACACTGCATACCTTCTTGCAAGCTTTCACAATAAAAACCGTTGACAAACCTCAAATGAGGAGTCCCATCAAGAAGAATAAGATGGCTGACAAAATGATAATTACTTCTTCAAGAAAGCTGAGATTTGATTTTCAATTATTGCTTTTGACTCACCCGCCCACATGTCCGCTTGCCTATCATCAAAACCAAGGTTATTTTACAGGAGGTGGACAGACCTGTGCGTGGCAATGAGTTTATTTATCATCATTATCAGATCAGTAGGCGTTTCCTCTGTGGATTTCCTGTATTTGTTGAAAGCCATTGATGATGAAAAAATACTCAGTTATTGAGACAACACTGACTGGCGACAGAAGTCTGAACCCAAGTGGTTGTAACTTACGAAAAGGGTCAATATCGGGCAAAACAAAATAATGTATTGGTTCAATCCCCTCGAAAAAAGTATTGCTGTTATATAGGACGTTGCGGAGCATTCCCCTAAAGACGATCAGAGCTTACTGATCGAAACGTCGAGTCTTTGACACCTTTTAAAAAACCAACACTACTCAAACGAAATATTCAAATGGTGTTACCGCAAACCTATGTCAGTTATACTTCCACCATGCACAGTTTCAATTAAAGCCTCCGTTGTGAAGTAGTTTGATTTTGTTTTCTATTGACACCATTCATTGAAAAAGTGTAACCTTTGCCACTGCCTTAATAGACCACGAATTTAACAGTATTCCTTTATGCTCCCTTATACCTTAAAGGCGTATTTCGTACAAGATAACTGTGTTGTTAGTCTGTACATGGAGAGGAACTGATCTGAGCCCAATTTCATAGAGCTGCTTAAGCACAAATGTTGCTTAAGCAAAAACATCTTTGCTTAGTAAAATCAGATTACCAGCCAAGACTCCACTCAATTGTTATGCTAAGTAAACAACAGCTAAATACCAGTCACAAGCAGTGTATATGGCATGACATTTTGGCCAGTAACATGTGTAAAAATAAGCGAGCTATTTTCATGCTTAAGGAAATTTTTTGCTTAAGCAGCTCTATGAAAATTTGCCCCAGTATTAGGCACAATGGATGGTTTCAAATACGCCATCTTTGTGAATAGCTTCCATTTTGCAGAATTCCCTGGGACACCGGTGTCCCCATTGAATTCCGGCCAGCGGATATTCTGTCCCCGTCATGGGAAAGTAGGCTGGAAGAGGGTGATTCAAAAGAGGGCGCTATAGCTACACAGAAGAAGTTTGTACACTGAGTTTGCAAAGGGGAACCGAATGTCCTGCCACACCGGTGTCAGATGCAATAGGGGACTTTTAGGACACTAGGTGGCAGCAGACTTACTTGGTACAATCCATTATTCTCGGTAATATGCGCAGGCTCAGAAATACGTAAACAATGGCAATTTACCTGGTAAGTCTGCTGCCACCTAGCGTTTCAAAGTCTGCCAATGTGTCCGCCGTGCAATACTGTCCGCTCCGGACACTTTTACATATGCAATCGTGTCCGGGGCTATGCAAAAACCGTCCGGCGGACATGTACATGACTGTACATGTATGTGCGCGCGTAAGCGAGCGTGCATGCACTGAAAATACGTACATGTATATGCAGCATGAATATTCACGTATTTTTATGATTGCAGCGAATACCCAACGGCCGAACATTTCCCATGTCATTCATGTAAAAAATATGGCGAACGTGTTCCGTCGACCAAGGGCGTTTAATTTACTACAAGGACGGTTTTGCACGAGGCGGACACAACTGCGTATGCAAATGTGTCCGGGCAAAACCGTCCGGCGGACACTATTGCATATGCAATAATGTCCTCCGGATAGTATTGCATAGAGGGCATAATTGCATCCGACACCTGCGTTGTTCAGATTACACGACCTCCAAATAATAATTATTGTTCAAAGTATTCTGTGTAAAACATGCATGCAGGAAGTCCAGGCTCTGTGGCTCTATGCCACAGGTAACATGGTATAAAAACAGACATTATCATCAAAGCACTATAAACAAAGGCCCCTTTTCGTTTGTTTAGATGATCTTCCCAACATCTACATCCACCAACAGAGGGCAGTAGTCTTTCCATCAGGGGCCATCATAGACCTTTTCGCAAATACTGGGGCGCGCGCGTAAAGCTTGGAATTAGGTGCATTGTGGTCTAGCTGGTAGCAAAATTTGATTCATATCTATCCCAAAATGCACCTCATTCAACAGTCTGCGCTTGCGCATTGGTATTTGCGATAAGGTCTATAGACCTTTTCGCAAATACTGGGGCGCGCGCGGAAAGCTTGGAATTAGGTGCATTGTGGTCTAGCTGATTACAAATTTGATTCATATATATCCCACAATGCACCTCATTCAACAGTCTGCGCTTGCGCATTGGTATTTGCGATAAGGTCTATAGACCTTTTCGCAAATACTGGGGCGCGCGCGTAAAGCTTGGATTTAGATGCATTGTGGTCTAGCTGGTATCCAAATTTGATTCATATCTATCCCACAATGCACCTCATTCAACAGTCTGCGCTTGCGCATTGGTATTTGCGATAAGGTCTATAAAACCTGTAATCAGCCGTTTTGTACTGCGGAGCGTCCCTTGGCAGATAAAAACAGGGGCCCAGTCTATAACCATAAACGCCACAAGTAAACCTGTACGGTATATGACCACAAGGTGGCGGCATGTTTACAAGGCTCAACTGTAATTTACTTGTTTACAGGCTAGTGCATTCTAAAGCCGGTGCCTTAGGAAATCTGTCCCGCGGAGACAAACTCAAATCTCAAAGATTTAACTTCAACTTTTAAGCTTGAATTGGTCCCCAATAATCCTAATTTACATTTTTACTTTAAAAGTCTCCAAGTAGAGTGTTGCTGCTCTCGTTACTGCACTCTCATAGAGAGGCAAAAGTAACTGCTGGTAGTGTGATGTGATCATGGAGGTTAGAAATATTCAAATGGTGTGGTTTATCACAAAGTGCTCCGTAAAAAAAGACGACCCCCTCCCCCTCCCCCCTCAACCTTGTGACGAAATTATGTATGGATTCAACACGGGTGTGGGTAACCCCGGCCCGGTGTAGGTAAACATTTCGGCGGCACACGTTTTTTTCATTGAAATGCATGAATGCAAGTCGGTTATGGCTCGCCCACAATAAAAACATTGCCCTCACAACACCGCGCACGTAGACTTGATGTCAAGTCTGAGATTACATAGTTATTCCTCTGCATCAGCCACGAAAAAAGCCCAACAACAAATTAGCTATCACACGCTAATGACGGAGGTTAAAGACACTGGACACTATTGTTAATTGTCAAAGACCAGTCTTCTCACTTGGTGTATCTCAACTTATGCATAAAATAACAAACCTGTGAAAATTTAAGCTCACTCGGTTGTAGAAGTTGTGAGATAATAATGAAAGAAAAAAACACCCTTGTCACACGAAGTTGTGTGCTTTCTGGTGCTTGATTTCGAGACCTCAAGTTCTAAACTTGAGGTCTTGAAATCAAATTCGTGGAAAATTACTTCTTTCTCGAAAACTAAGTCACTTCAGAGGGAGCTGTTTCTCACAATGTTTTATACTATAAACCTCTCCCCATTACTGGTAATTTAAGAAAGTTTTTGTTATGATACTTATTTTGAGTAATTACCGATAGTGTCCACTGCCTTTAATACAAAAGGGCGCTATTTCAGCCAAAATGTATTGGCGATCGGGTAGACTACAAAAACCACGATCGCAGACTTGAAACCAAGCCTACCGCTTATGAAGCGGCACAGCTATTCATGTAGAGGAATGGGACAATATCGTTCCCAAACATTGAAAGTGGAGCATACGGCCAATACAAAGGCAGTTCAACCCGAGAGACCGGGCCACTGGTCAGAAGACACTCTGAGCTCTAAGCATCAACAAGGTAGGGTTATGTTTCTTGTTTTGTCTGTTTGTTTGTTTGTTGTCTGTCTGTCTGTCTGTCTGTTAGTTTGTTTGTGTGTTTATTTGTTTGTTTGTTTGTTTGTTTGTTTGTTTGTTTGTTAGTTTGTTTGTTGTTTTTTTATTTGTTTGTTTGTTTGTTTGTTTGTTTGTTTGTTTGTTTGATGGCATTTTGTTTGCGGTACTATGCCATGTAACTTAAACTACACCTAACGGCGCATCTACTACTTCATACGAATGTAGAAACGCATCTTATGCTTTCACATGCGTGTGTCTCGCGGTTTCGAGTTGGCGAATTGACAAGAAATTAGCAACCAAGGTATATTATGTCATGGACAATTTTATCGTAGAGTGCAGTTATCTAGCTATAGTTGGGAACTGATGTTTTACTCTGACATGTTGACTACTATTATTCGTTTTCGAAGTTTTGGTTTCCTGCCTAGCCTACCAAATCTCGCCAGAGCAGCACCATACGATGTCAGTCACTACAGTTTCGTATAATGAAAGAAAAAAACGGTTACTGCGCAAATAAACCCTACAGCAAATAACCAATGAATGAACAACATAACAGTGACCCGCATACACAGTATTCCATTAACATTTTTGTGAAGCAAGAACAAAACAAACAGGCTTTTATTGTATTTGGGGAAAGTCTATAGCTTCATATTTCTATATAGAAATGTTTGCACCAGGTAATGACTATCTCTAATGCGCTGGTTCTGAAAGGAACAACTGGTGTTACCGCAAATGGTGTTACCGCAAACCTTTCCATATCGTATTTATTTCCACCATGCAAAGTTTCAAATCCTATTCAGATATCTATCAACCACGTACTTTACTTTGATCATACTCATATAGAGCAAGCACAGAGCCTTTGTCCTATTCTGTTGATGCCGAATGAAAGTGCTTTATAATCTGTCCATGGTCTGTCACTTCAGGAAACGCTAGCTGTGACCTTGACCGAAAGAGGTCAAGCACTGTGGTGGAGGAACTAGTACCGTGCTGGGCCTAATTTCATGGCTCCGCTTATCAACAAATTCTGCGCTTACGAACATAACTATGACGACACTATCAGACAATGCAGATGTATAAATACCCCCCCCCCCCACCCAAAAAAAAAAACACAAAAAAAAAACAAAAAAAAAAAAACCTTAGTGCAGATTACACGCTATATAAGCGCCTGCATGTAAGGGCCTATTCATCGTATTACCGCGGTGGTTGTGCACCTGGCACACAACACCAAAACCAGAATGTTCGATATTTAGACATTATTTTGAATCCATAACATGAAGGATAATGGGCCAAACGGTCATGGTCGTATGTTGTAGGCCTACAGATCGTGACTACCCTATGGTATGGTGTTCTGTGTGTGTGTCAGTGCCCCCCCCCCCCTTTTAAAGGCACTGGACACTATTGGTAATTTCTCATAATAATTTATTGTTAGCGTTTACTCGGTTAGCGTTTACTCGGTAACGAGCGGTTTGTGGTTTTAACTATTGGCTGGTCCATTGTGTGGTTTATATTTTTAGAAATCTGTTACGCTCTTTGGCTATTTTTGCTCTTGTTTGCAGCTATTTTTAATGTGTACAGCGCCTTGGGGTCCAGTCATGGATGTAAGGCGCTTTATAAGCGTTGTTTATTATTATTATTATTATTATTTTTATTATTATTATTATTATTTATAGTATAAAACATTGTGAAAGGCGGTTTAAAAAAATGTCATTTTAGGGGCTATAGAAACTGGCATTTTGTTCTCCACAAAATGAAATGATTCTCAAAATGGTTTTTAACACTGTTTGAAAGTTGCACCGCATCTAACCAAGTAAGGTTTTATTGACAACCAGTTCTCTTCCAACTTATGATTATCCGTGTGCTAAAAACTCTCAACCCTTATGTACGCCGCGTTGTTTCCTGATTTGAAATCAACACGCCCATGGTGTTAACCAGTGCCTAGCCTTGATCAAGGCTGTGTAGACAATAACTCTAGCTAAAACCATAGAGCAAGGATAAACCCAAGCCGCCCGAATGCGATATAATACAACCAGTCCCCCGACTGACTCTGTGCTTCCTTGGTAGGAGCGTAAAAAGGGAATACTTAAAATACGGAACATTTTTTTGAGGATGGCAATTCTATACAACAGGAAAAAAATGCAAGCGGGGGCGATCGCGGTTGCTGAGTGATAATGAACAGCAACGTCTTGTACCAAGACTAACATCCTGGGTTCGTAAACTCCCTTAGTGCCTCCAGGGAGTGGGAGTGGGCAGTGACAAACAGCTGAACAAGTGTACCGAGTGAAGGGTCTGCAGGTTCAATCATACTAGAGACATGCTCAGTTTGCGACAGCTGTCTATTTATAATTTTGTTATATCTCATCAGGCTGAGTTACTACGGAATGAGCGAAAAGACTAGGTGTCTGGCAGAACTAAAGGTAATATTCTTTTTGGTCATTGCAATTTGCATGCAATATTATGTTTGATTTTAGTTCCAGTTTGCAAGGAGGGTTTCTGCTTAGGCGATTGATATGACTTGACATTTCTTCTGTGTGCAATTAAAGGAAGTGACATGTGAGTTACCTAAACATTTCGACTGCAGACGATGCTTTAAAGGAACCACAAGTCGTTTTTTTCGTTTTATTTATTTATTATGACGTGTTAGAGTATTAATTTTGTGATTTTACTAGGAACGTCACGATTTGTTCTGTACTTTATAACACTAAGAATGTACTATATTTCCAGAATTTAATTTAGAATTATAATTTGGAATAATATTAATAACATAATATTAACGTGTGTTGTTAAACAATATAAAAACTATCAACGCACCGGCAGTATAGCGAGCGATTTCCATAGCGTAGAAGCAAATTGCTTCACAAATTTATTCAGTTCCTACTCAAAAATCATCACTTGCTACTCAATATTGGCATTCAGTTTTCACAAAATAGGTTCAGTCTCTTTTTTTTTCTTTTGCTGTGAAAAATTGCTGGATGCAATCGTTCCTTGATGAGTACACACACAAAGAGAAGGGGTTCGCCCCGGTGTGGTTGGCGCTGCGCGTTTATCTTCAGTCATGATTTTGAAGGCTTTTTATTAAGTAACGAGATATACAACTCATCTGCTGACTTCTTACGCGTATATGGAGGTAGACAACTTAATCCAATGTTTAGAGTATGCATTGTGTCGCCAGAATCGCTGCTTCTTCACATCCAAGATAAAGTCATTGAAATTTGCCGGTAATCTTGCCTTTGAAGCATAGTACTAGACATACCTCCCCTCTGTGTTGGTTTTGTCTTGGTATTGTTAAGCCTCATTGGATTGTTGGATTAGTTGATGGTGGGGGCTACCTCCATGATTGAATTATACAGAAAGATCTAAATGCAATGTTTCCTTTTCTTACTATCAATCACGGGACCCTCCTATGGGTGCGTTCAGACACGGTACTAAAGTTGGTTTAACTCATGGTTCAACTCGATTGATATATTCCTCCATGGTTCAACACAGTGTGTCTGAACGGATCTAAAGTTAGCCCGAATTGAGTTCAACCCACAAGATAAACCGTCCAGGGAGGGGGATAATCTTTAGACCGCTTCGGGTTTATCTTTTAACACCGTGTGTGGACAGAGTAAAAAAGACCTCATCCGGTTTAACTCGCAACAGGCGACCCATTGACCTCCGTAATCATTACGTAAACACACGGTGACCAATGAGCAGGGCAATAAACAGGATGTTAGAGTAAGGGGGTCGCGTTTTCTTTGACCTCTTAAAACCAATAGCTTCCGCGATATCAACATCATTCCTTGAAAACAAGTATTTACCGGGTGGAACCCTTTTTGTGCACAGGATTTGACAATTCCTCAGTGATTTTCTCAGTTGGTGGTGATTCCTTCTTGGAAAACATGCTGGGCTTGCTGTCTGAGTTTGGCCTTATGGGTAGCGTAGTGCCGGTGATGATGTTTGCCGGACTGTCTTTCATAGTCATGGGTGTGTTTAACTCTCGGCGCCCGTCAGGATTTCCACCAGGACCAGCGCCTCTTCCGTTCGTTGGCAACATTAAAGGTGAGTGTTTAAAAAAAGAGTTGTTTCTTTAAGCCAGGAAAAGCCATTTAAAACAATTGATGTCTGAAAAATTCTGGTTTCAACTCGACGTTTCGATCAGAGGCTGGTCCAGAAGACGATCAGAGCATTATACTGATCGAAACGTCGAAACTGTATGTGTTACCCCAAACCTTTCCATACTGAAATACTGGTTCTTTACTTAGTTATTCGGTGTATGTGGAGTGGGTGGGTGGGTCAACTTTCGAACCTTTAACACTGACAATTCTGAATGACCCCTTATCCTTTAAATTGCTGGGTAAATATTATTGGATTTCCCAATGTGTGCAGTTTGTGTTAAGATAAAGTCCCCATTCTTGCGAATTTGGAAAGGCATCGAGAAGTGCATGCTGTTTGAAGCTTCAATCCGCGTTCATTACTTATGCTTATATTTGGCCCTGTTTTTTAACAGACATTTTCCTTAAAAGCGACAAAACTTTTCGGGAATGAAAAACTCTTTTAGAGAAGTGAATAATACTCTTGTAACTAAAGAGTGACAGATTCGGACCTCTGTATGTTCCGGCAACCCTATGTTCCGAAACCACCGACAATAAAAGTCTATGGTTAGGGTTAAGGTTAGGGCTAAAGGGTCACGATGGGTGTCGAAACTCGAAACAAGGGATGTCTGAACATAGGGGTGTAACCAACTTAGTGGTATTATGTTTGATCCCAATTACTAAAGGTCCCAAAGGCTATCACAACCGCACCCTTGGTTTTGATGATTCAACTCGGTGTGTGGTAACTTTCACATTCATTTTTCCCTCCACTGTAGACGTCAATTCTTTTGTTAACCTCATTTAATTGCATACTGAAAAACTCCCTTAATAAAAACCGCACTAAAGTACAAGCCATAGGCCCTATAACAATTTACGTGGGAAAAAGAAGAAAGTACACACAAGAGACATTCACAATGGCCTAAGGAAACTCAATAAATGGCGACAAAAAGAACATTTCACAGAGCAGAAAAGAAGGGAATGTTGGTAATCACTCTTAATGGTAACAACTTTTGATTAAGAGCCTTCATCAGGTTTCTAAAATATACAGCGTTTGAGAAACACTTCACTTTGGAAAAGATATCAGTTTTTATGGCAAACAATTTGAAAGCGTAATCATGTATTCCTATTTGGGAGATTTCTTCCGTGGCGTGGACATTATTCGCTCCGGAATTTAGGCGGTATCTCGAAAACGCTGCCTCCTTTTGATATGAAATGTTCCACGATTAAAAAAAAAAATACTTTGCATCTAACCAACCTCCAAGTAGTTCAATCTTAACGTGGAGGTCTTTCTCCATGCTGAGACTCAGGGATTCAACGGTTGCATTGTCCTGTTGAAGACCATTTATTTCTTTAATATAGCTTGAACCAAACAATCAAGTTAGAAAGTCTTACATTGTATTGTTTTGAGAAAATAGAATTAGCTGTTGCAAACAACTTACCAACCAAATGGACCGAGAGTATAAATGCAAAAGATAGTTAATGGCCTGACGTTTCGACCCTAGCAGAGTCTTTCTCGAAGGCTAAATGACAACACAACAAACATGAACAGGTAACTAAGTGAAACATGAGCAGTGAAGTGGAAATACATGAATGGGGTTAGAAAGTATACATTGTATTGTTTTGTTTCAGATATTACCAAAGAAGGGACGCCGCTGTGGGTATTGATGGTGGAAATGAGCAAGATCTACGGCGATGTTTTCTCCATCAAGCTGGGTACGAAATGGTACGTGGTGTTAAACAGCTACGAGGTTATCCACGAAGGCTTGGCCGATCCATCGCTGGCACTGGCAGACAGACCACACTACTATTCAAGTAAGTGACATTAGCCCTAGTCTGGTCCCCTGTCTGTATCCGAAAGACAGGTATTGGTGTTACAAAATCAGTGATTTCATTGGATAAACTTGCAGTGACGTTATAATCTTTCCATCTGTGTTTCAATACTGTTCGTTGTTCGTTAGTTTGGATGTCTGTGTACACCCAAACCAAACAGTGTCCACCAGACCTCGAAAAGGCAAATGACAAATATAGTATTTGCATGCCAAAGAATCCCTACAGAATGGCGTCACTCTTTTTGTAATAAAAGATTACATTCCACCTATACATTTTCTTTCTAGCGGATATTTTTAGCGAGGATTATCGCGATCTGGGCTACACCAACTATTGTCCAACGTGGGTCTTACATCGAGAATACGCCCTCAATTGTTTCAAGTAGGTTCCATTTTGTTTTGTATCATTAATGATTTTGTATTCCTATTTAAAGATGCCAGGGGTGAGTTTCACAAAGGGTTTAGACGAGGCTTATCTCGCCGCAAAGAACTCGTCCTAACTTTGGACCATGGCCTTAAGTTATGTTTAACTCCAAAACCAAAAGGATTGTATTTTTGGCCGATTTGACCAGTAGTTTCCAATATTAAACAGATAATTTGTTGATATTCTCTCGTTGTCTGAATCATTAAATTAGCTCAGTGGCACGTCCATCATGTATAAACAATTTTGCAAGTTTCATTTATTTTCAAATAATAAACCACAAGGGAAACTGACTGTGGGTCAGTGCATGGAGGAATAGTGCTAAATGATTTGAGATTGACAAAGACTTGGCGAATTTGGTGCTCTGTTTGTGGCATTTCAAAGGTTTGTGTATGTTTTTGTTTGGTTGGCACAAATTATCTGTCAAAACTCGTTCACAAAAAAGAGACCATGGTCGTTTAGAGGCATAACCGCACAAAAGATCATGGCAGTAAAAGTTAGTAGTCCGTATAGCCTTTTGATCATCAATAATGACTTGGCACCATTTACTGGCCTTTTGAGGTCACGCGGTCACCAAGCGCTGCAGCAGACACTTCGCGCTCCTTCCCCCACCACCCTTTATTTGACGATAACGCACATTTATGTCAGAATAACCCAAGCAATATAGTATGGGGTACACAATGGTTCAGTAATAAGTAACATTATAAAGAGACAACATTGAGGTATAAGGTGAAGCGAATGCTTTTACCCTTGCCTATGGACAGACAAATATTTAGTATATAGTACAACCATGTAGAGCTAAATCTTTATAGCTCTATGGGTACAACCAATGCATTGCAATGTACGGTATAAATGAACCTACAGCCCACGTTATTAAAGGAACACGTTGCCTTTGGATCGGACGAGTTGGTCGATAAAAAGCGTTTGCAACCATTTGTAAATGCATATGATTGGAAAGATGTTGTAAAAGTAGAATACAATGATCTACACAAATAGCCCTCGAAATTGCGTGGTTTTCCTTTTACATCGTCGACTAACACAGTCGGCCATTGATGGGAGTTAAATTTTTGACTCCCATAAATTGCCGACCGTGTTTCCTCGCGACGTAAAAGGGAAACCGTGCAATTCCGAGGCATGTTTGTGTGGATCATTATATTCTACTTTTAAATTATCTATCTAACCATTTGCATTTAATAACAAACGGTTACAAATGCTTTTCGAAGACCAACTCGACCGATCCAAGGCAACGTGCTCCTTTAATTTTCCATAAGGGGGACGGTATCTCCGGCGGACTGGGGCACCGGCAGTCTCGCGGAATGGTTGCGGTATATAACGTGAGCCGTTTCGCTATCACCGCGACAGACCTTAACGACTTGTACACAAGTCTACGCTTTGGTTGTGTTATTATCGTTAAAACAGACGTTATTCACTGTCAGCATGATGATCTGACAAACCCCTTGGGGACAGTTGCCTCTACCAATAATTTACCAGCCTACCTATTTCCCCCAAGAAACATTACAGCCCTCCACAAGAAAGTCATGGTATAATTTTTTCGGACGTTCGTTTTGGGTGGCTGCTTGAGTAGAGTATTCGGTGAGGAGGAAACGATGGTGGTCCGTCTTATATATAAACTACCAAGGACCAGTCTTTGCTCTATACAAGCACGGAGGAACTCCCTCCATGCTAAGAGTGATCCTTTATACCTTTTTAGACCGTCTTTACAGAAGGAGTAATCTTAAGCATTCCGCTCGTTGTAATAATTAATAACACTTATACAACACGAGGTTAATCTAACTTGTAGTTTTCTACACAACGCAAAATGGTGTAGTCTAAAATGACAAGGGAAATTCATGAACGCCCCATTTCATCATTTATAAACAAAATCTCAATACTCATTTTACGGGACAGTTTCTTTTAAAAATGTGAGCTTTGATGTTTTCCTTTTTGAGCTGAATTCAAATCGTTTGAAGTCAAAGCTCTGTGGCTCTTTTGTAAACTTATGACGCCAAACAGATGAAAGGTCTACACCAGCAATTTAGAGACGATAGCCTGGGGGGACAGAACATCCTTTACATTCCATGTATCACCTCAGGCCATCCAAACACACGGAGCGTTAGAAACGGGTTGTAGAATATGTAGCTCTGTTTATTTATTTTAGCTAAGGCCAGAATAGTTAAGGAGAGAGAGAGAGGTCATTTGCACTTCTTGTTTTGTAGATACTTGTGTTTTCTAAAGAGAAAAATACAAAGAACATAAGGTTTGTTGAGGCTATATTTTGCGCATGCAGGAAAAATCGCTGGGTAGATAAATATTGTATATATAATGGGTGGATTCACTCGTTTCTGGGTAAATTGTACAAGTATTTTGTTTTTCAAATAACGATGTTTTATTGCAAAAAATTCAATGTAGAAATTGTGCTTCAGGTATGTAGTACATGAGACGTCCTGACTTTGTTTACAAGATTATTAAGGTCCAATGGCTATGTTTTGTTGACAGGAAGGTAAGCAGCAATAAACAACTTGACGTTTCAGTCAACAAGCAGTTCACTGACTACGTGGAACCATTCTTGCAGCAGGAGGGACCGGCAGATGGGATAGCTCTGGGGCAGATAATGGCCATGGGAACCCTCGTCACATGGTGCTTCGGACCCGAGTGAGAAAAGTAGTTTTGTGATGGAGCTCTTTGAAATTGGGTCACATGGGGGGGGGGGGCAATTAACTTTTTGAGTTTTATACGTGGCTGAAAAGAGCATTCAACAAGCTTCATGTTAACACATCTAACACATATCTGTGTCATTCTTGATTTCAAAGTTATGACCTTTTAAAGTATAAATACGTCACAATCTGAAAATGACCCGTAATGGAGAAGCAGCCTATTTAATAAAAAAAACATAAAATATTTTATGTAAAAAAACAATTTATATTAAGAAAATAGGGAAATCGCCAAACATTAAGGATAGATATTAGTTGGTGGAGCACCGGAACATTAACTCGGTATGTCGCAGGTTTAAGTCCCACTTTATCTTAGTTCAATATTTTGTCTTCTCCGTTCTGGCAGGAACGAGAAGCTTCACCGTGATCTTGTGAAGGTAGTGAGCGTGGACTGCAGCATGAACCTCGTGGGCAGGAGAATGCCTGCAGATATTTTCCCGTTTCTCAAATACCTCCCACTCTCGTCCAATAGCGAGGTAATAAACGTTGTGGGAAAGTTCATGCAGATCCTCACAACTGAGTTCCTTCAACGCCGTGACATGTACAATGAAGGTATTAGTACAAATAGACTTGGAATGTTTTCCCCGCTCACATGGGGGACTCCATTTTATTGAAAAATCCGATATTGTCACATAAAGTGAATTTTGACATTTCCCTTCCTCTTTAATGGCCTGACGTTCCGAGCCTACAACAGAGTCTTTCTCGAAGGCTAAAATTACAACACAAAATGCATATCATGGGTATATTACTGTTGAAGCAGTCAAATGGAAAGAAGTGAAAAGACATCGAAAACAGTCAAGTGGAAAGAAATTAGGAGAGTGGCAGACCCAGACGGCAAACTTGACTGCTTCTGTTATACCTGTTTGTGTTGTCATTTAGCGTTATAGAACTATTTTCGGCATGTGTACCATTTTTGACGGTAAAGCAGTTTGCAACAGCCAAATTCTGAAGGTCACTATAATGGAGATTAAGCTTCAACTTTTCTGCTGCTATTTTTTTGTTATCTACGGCGGTTCCTACGTGCGATTCAAAGCAATCATCGTCAACAATTTGTTTCTAAGGAAGTTCAGGTTATTGTTTAAATCAGTTTGGCAGAGTTTAAAGACATTGTACACTAAAGGTAATTGTCAAAGACTAGCCTTTACAGTTGGTGTATCTCAACATATGCATAAAATAACAAACCTGTGAAAATTTGAGCTCAATCGTTCGTCGAAGTTGCGAGATAATAATGAAAGAAAAAAAACACTCTTGTAACACGAAGTTGTGTGCTTTCAGATGCTAGATTTGGAAATCTCAAATTCTAAATCTGAGGTCTCGAAAACTACGTTACTTCAGAGGGAGCCGTTTCTCAGAATGTTTTATACTATCAACAGCTCCCCATTACCAAGAAAGGTTTCATGCTAATAACTATTTTGAGTAATTACCAATAGTGTCCACTGCCTTTAACGATTGTCGAATTTCGTTTACAGAAGACGAGCTGACTGATTTGTGTGGGGCATTGATACGAGCACAGAAGGCTGTTAAGAAAGAGGAGCAGTACGAGTTCCTAACTGATGTACACGTTGTGCAAGTTATTGCTTCGTCATTCAGAGGTAAAACACACAAGACAGTGAGCCCTAATTTGCTACCTCATCATTTTATTTCATATATTCTGGTTGTGAAGCCAATGACTCTCAGAAAAGTTAACTCACTCAAGTATAGCCCCAAAAAATCGCGAGAAGACAAGGAAAGAAGTTTTCACTTTTAGATGTGGGAGGAAAGCCCCAGAGAATTATTCCCAGGAAAATCATAGTTATCGCTTCGTCATTCAGAGGTAAAACGCCAAATCGTAAAAATTAATAATTTCTGCCTCATCATTTCATTTCGTTGGTTGTGAAGCCAGCGACTCTCAGAAAAGCAAACTCACTGTAGTATCCAAGAAATGGAGAGAAGAAAGGAAAAGAAGTTTCACTCTTAGATGTGGGAGGAAAACCCCATCAGAGAATTATTCTCGAGGGTCCATTTCTGAGGCGGACAACTTTCAAAGCTTCATAACTAAAGTCTTACATGAACAAACACTAACGGTGTCACATTCCATGGCAGCATAGATATAGGTCTGGAAGAAACCTGTAGGTATAGGGCAACGTCAGGACCCTGTTGTCCCGTTGGGGGCGGCAATAGATGACCGGGCGCTCTAAATAGACCGTGAAGTAATTAACATTTTACTTTTCCCACTACTATACTACAGGCTCCATCGGTTACCTGACCACTACATACTGGGGGCTTGCCATACTTGCCGAGTACCCGGACATCCAGGCTAAAGTTGCCAAGGAGGTTGCCGAGGTCATCGGGAACGAACGCCTCCCGTCACTGGACGATCGAGATGCCATGCCGTACACGCAGGCGTTCCTCTCGGAGGTTCTGAGGTTCGGTTCCGTAGCCCCGATGGGTGTACCTCGTTCGGCGCGTGAAGACACCAAACTGAGTACGTATTTTAACGAAGTATACCTTTATTTTGCAACGTCCGTCCGCAAGTTTTTTAAAACTTTGGCAAAAGTACGTAGGCCCTACGGGCGATGTGGCATGAGATTCTGTCCCCACACGGAGAACTGTGTACAAACTTCTTCTGATAGCGTCCTTCATAATCCTCTCCCAGCCCAATTTTATCTTCCTGGCTAGCGGTGGTTGGTTGAATGGCTTCCGACTTGCACCCCAAACAAAGATACTTTGAGGGAGACCGCCAACCATAGGGCTATAGGTAGCTCAGTTGGTAGAGCGCTGACACGTTAATCCGGAGATCACTGGTTCGAATCCCGCTCTATAGTCAGTTCTTATTAATGTGCAACCCTATTTTATTAACAGAAATATGTGTCTATTTTGTAGGGGATTTCGATATTCCTAAGGATACCGTCATCTTGTATAATATATACGGGGTTCATTTTGACGAGACGAACTACGCAAAACCAGAGGAATTCAACCCAGGTACGTAAAACTTTGACACCAACGGTATTGTGGTATCATGCAATGTGCGCGCGCCTTCGTGGTCTATTAGTGAACGAAAACCTTTTCTAAGAACGTCTATGAAGCGAGAAGAAACAACATGACAGAAAAATAAATCGGCTCCTGATGCAACGAAACCCAGATCTTTAAAGCTCATCTCTGATACTTAAAAAAAAAAAAAAGATATTGCCAACAATCCGGAGCGAATAATAATAATAATAATATGTGCACGCAAGAAGAACGAACCCTTAGGAGATCTGAGAAGTGTTTTCTCAGATTCAAATTTTGGGCCACAAAAACCGCTTGTTTAGGGAAAGGCCTTATAAAACCACATTATTTCGAAGTGGAAATGTTTCTTAAAATGCTAGACGCTGCTGTAAGCTTCTAACCAAAGATTTTTTATTGTCAAACGTGATTACCAAACGTTTAGGGCCTACATACAATCCCTTGAATCCCTTGTACTAACTAGTGATCATAACATCCAGTTGTACAATCCCTTGTACTAACTAGTGATCATAACATCCAGTTGTACAATCCCTTGTACTAACTAGTGATCATAACATCCAGTTGTACTATCCCTTGGACTAACTAGTGATCATAACATCCAGTTGTACAATCCCTTGTACTAACTAGTGATCATAACATCCAGTTGTACAATCCCTTGTACTAACTAGTGATCATAACATCCAGTTGTACAATCCCTTGTACTAACTAGTGATCATAACATCCAGTTGTACAATCCCTTGTACTAACTAGTGATCATAACATCCAGTTGTACTATCCCTTGGACTAACTAGTGATCATAACATCCAGTTGTACAATCCCTTGTACTAACTAGTGATCATAACATCCAGTTGTACAATCCCTTGTACTAACTAGTGATCATAACATCCAGTTGTACAATCCCTTGTACTAACTAGTGATCATAACATCCAGTTGTACAATCCCTTGTACTAACTAGTGATCATAACATCCAGTTGTACAATCCCTTGTACTAACTAGTGATCATAACATCCATTTCGTTCGTTCCCCCCTTCTTTTAGACCGGTTCATCGGTGAAGACGGCTCGTTCAGCCGCCCGGAGAAGATCATCCCATTCGGTATGGGCGTCCGAAGATGTCTTGGGGAATTCCAAGCCGAGTCGTTCCTCTTTCTCACCTTCTGTCGTCTTCTTCAGGGGTATCGGTTAGCTAAGATCGACGGTGCAGACGGCGTGGAGGGAGGGGAGAGCTTGCTCGGTCAGGACCTAGAAGTCCAGGGATCAAGATGGCCCATGCCATTTCAAGTCAACGTGTCGAAAAACGAGTAAACGCAGTTTTGATAATCACAGTATGCAGGCTTGTTATAATTTCGGTGTCTATCAGTTGGACATCACGCACAGCTTGCAACAATTTATTGTTTTGTTATACCTTGGCAATAGTTTGTAAGGTGGGGACCAAACAATATTATGTAGGCCTATATTTATATTTCTTAATGTTTAATTTGCGAAATTAATTTCGCTGTTTACTTTAACTTACCTAGTTGTGATTTCGAACTTTGGTCGAATTTCATATCTCGCCTTTGAAAAAGGAGAACAACTATTTGGAGTCGTTCCAACTTCATTACAACGTAATTGCCACAATTAAAAGAAAGACAAACATTGGCGGCTGGCAGAAGAAATATTGCTCCACTGTTGCATGTACAATTTGCACAGGAGTGTGTTAAGCAATACCAGTGTACATGACAACCTCATACCCGGGGTTTTTCGTGTTGTTGAACCAAGCTTGAAACAAATGCCAGCCACGTGGAGAACGGCCCGTGTCAAAACACATAACTTCCACTTTATATGTAGTAATAGGGCCTAATAAATACATCTTCCCGGTATTTTATGTTTGATTTACAATACATGCAGGCCTGTATGCTTCGTTTTTGAAAGGGCAAGGACACCAAGGAATTTTCTCTTTAGCAAAGGGCACCCTATGAGGAAATTGTAAATTTCTACTGGAGCATTTCAAGGGCACCAAGGCAATGACAAGGGGCAACGGAGGCAATCGCCTTCATTGCCTCCGTGAAGTATCAGGCCTGTACATATATTAATTTTTCTTAAGTAACCTGTTGATGATGGCTTTTCCGTAAATGTTAAGTTTTACAAAGTTTACTGCAAGATATCAGAATACTCATGATTTGCAATTGATTTTTCTTTTAACAAATCAGTTTTATTGGAAGAAGTAGTTACTAGAATACAATCAAACGTTTTTGTACAGTCGAAAATATACAATCACAAAATGCTTTTGTGATGGAAGTTGGAATATATGTACATTCATTTAAAAAAGTAAAGATAGACTACTGGCATTTTGGGGGACTAATTTTCATAATATTAATTTTGTGGGGGAGGTAATGTGACTTTAACAAGGTGTAATGGAAGTTGGAATGGGTTATTCGTTTAAAGAATTGTAATGAAATTTTTCGTGAATTTTTATGAAATTTATTTTGTAAGAGAGGAAAAAGTGACTTAAACTAGGGCCCAATTTCATAGAGCTGCTTAAGCACACAAAAGTGGCCCAAGCACAACCAAATTTACACCTACAGCCAATATGTACCATGTCACTAGTACAATGCAGGCCTGATACTTCACGGAGGCAACGAAGGCGATTGCCTCCGTGTCCCCTGGTCATTGCCTTGGTGCCCTTGAAATGCTCCAGTACAAATTTACAATTTCCTCATAGGGTGCCCTTTACCAAGAAGAAAATGCCTTGGTGCCCTTGCCCTTTCAAAAACGAAGCATACAGGCCTGCAATGAGTGACTGGTATCCTGCAAATCTTTACCGAGCAAACAACATTGTAAGCAAAGTTGCTCTATGAAATCGGTCCAGGCTGTTCCTGGTATTGGAACTATTAATGTATGGTGATAGGGGTATTCTAAGGAAGGCTTATGCCAATAAAAACCTCATTGATATGAAGTCATGTTTTTTTCTCCCAAAATTACCACTTTCGATCCTTACAAAGGCCACAATCATTGAGGTAAGAAATGAAAACTTGCCTGGTATGCCACTCACAGATCTCGACCAATGACAGTCGCTGTTTGAGCTTGTGACGCAAGGCCCATGCCACATGAGGCAATTTACAGGCAACCAGTTCCAGGCAATCTCCAAGAAGAAAAAGCATTTAAAATCAGTGTCAAGGATCTTGACTATTAGTCGAGCCAATGCACCAACTTTCAAAACCTCTTTTCAAAAATCCACATACCAGTTTCTCTGTCACTTACTTCCTGCGATGAGGTCTCATACTCATATGGAAGTAATAATCAGCACTATCAGGGGTTAACACAATCCAAAACAACAAATGTATTGCTTAATTAGGCCTAAATCATAAATTACAAGAATTAAATGCAGTTTCATCTCTACAAAACGCACCATATGTACAACAATTTTTACACGGAGTACAGTCCCAAAGTACACAGTAAAGAGGTTCAATTTTAAAGTCTCTACTCTTTCAAACGATGGCTCGGACAAATTATATGTACATATAATAAACATATTAAATGTGCAGGGATAAGAGTCATTGCCGATTCAAATCTTAGGGGCTATATTGAAATGATGGCATTTCAACCTGTTGATCACCCTTTGGAGTTCCAGATTCCAAGGAGCTTTCGGGAACAGTGTCCTTGGTGCTAGAGAAGTAGATCCAAGAGCACGTCTTATTTAATTTGGAGAAAAGTACAGCATCTTTTTATTACCAGGTAGACCTTTAAAAAGTCTGAAATCGGACAAAAGACTGAACTTAAAATCTCATCCCTGTATGTGTATATACTAGAATTATTAGTATATAACGGTAAAAAAATACTGCTCAGAAATTGTGAAAAACTCTTGGACGGATTTCGAGGTATGACACGCAATTGAATTACTTCTTAAATGTTATGAGGAATATTTCTTACACAGCACTCTCTTGGGGTGGTGAAGGGCGGTGTATGATCGGAGGGATGGGTTCGGTGGAGTGAAGCGGACGGAGGATGGGTGACCTCGACGATAGGATGTGCTCGACGGTGATCTGCTGCTGAGTGTTGCCGTCACGGCCAATCGGTCGCAGGGACCTTAGCTTGGCCGACGTGACCGCCTCGCCGTGACGGAGCTGGAGTTTTGGGCCACGTTTAATGCGATTGCCCTCCTTGACGATCACGCCTGGTGATAGCTCCATAGATTCAATCTGTTTGTGGTCAACAACAAAATAAATCTCAGTTAACTATTTTGTAGATCGAGCTGCTTAAGCAGAAAATATTGCTTAGCAATAATTGCTAAGCAGAAATGAGCAGTCACAAATTTTTACATCTGACATATTAATTTGGCTGGTTACCTCGCTCTGTTATGAATTTTTGTGGTGCTTAGCTTTGCTTTGTGCTTAGGCAGCTCTATGAAATTGGGCCCAAATAACTATTTTCATTTCATTCAAGTAAAGACAAAAATATTTATCCAACTTACAAGAGGTGGGGGCAGGGGAGTAATGCCTCCACTGACAGTGTTGCTCTCAAATGCCGTTCTCATATGGGTGGTCATTGTGTTTCCGCTGCCTACCGTCATAGCGCTAGCCATGATGTTGCCTCCAGTCTTTGAATTTTGCCCTGTGCAGAGAATTAACAATAAATATTTTGAATTTGTTGCCAATAGTATATAAAAATTAATAATAATAATAGTATGCCGCTGAAGAAGGTCGGTTTTGGATTGAAAGCTAAGGCCATGTACCCTACTCATTTAACATTAATAATTTACATAATTAAATAATTTACAGCAACAAAATCTGCCTAAAAGACACCCAAGGAACAGCAATGTAAAACACGAGAACAATAATTAATATTTTGATAAACATAAATGGAATAGGCAAAAACACACTAAGAACATTGCCCTGAGCAGAGAAATAACAACAATAAATTGGTTTTGTTGAGAAAATTAAATACATGTAAATATAAATACTGTCGTTATAGTAATAAACAGTGTTTGAGAACCTTATGCATAATGACGACTGAAGAAGAGACTAACTAAATGGAAAGAAATGTTGGTTGAAAAAGCCTTGAAAACAGACTAAAAACGAAGCTATTTAAAGGAGAAGAAAAAAATAAAAAATAATGAAAAGAGTATTGTTGCTGTATCGTTAAATTGTAAAGAAATCAAAATTAAAACGTTTTCTCAATGTGTAATAAAGCATCAAAAAGTGTACATTTCAAACTAAAAGCCTTTGAAAAAAAATTTACCTAATAGTTGGTAGCTCCTAAATGACAACAACAAAACATCCACACCGGCTGTCGGAACCCTTGAATACTTAATTATGCTCCAAACATGAATAATTCACCAGTAAAAACTAAAGTGCACATTTTACCATGTGACCTAATACTGATGTGGACTCCAATAAAATCTAGGGACGAAGCCTTGCATCGTGTAGATTGGTTGTTCAGACCCTACGTGATTGTTTTGGGGTTTCCCTCTACCAGGGTTGTGCACCACATCTTAAACTCATATTCATTTACTCCTTTTCTACAAAGGTATCTTCGGGTTTATGGTTCTTTCGACAAAAGTTCCAGTTCCAGTTCCAGAAACCAAATGAAAGCTTTGCCTTTGAAAGAATGCGTTTTCTTTGCGTCGTGATCGTTATCATTTCCGTTATCGCTGCAGTGGGACCGGGCCTTAAGCCTTACCGTTTCTCACTGAGCCGTTTGTATTAGATGCTTTATCCGTGCTGGAGATGTAACGACCGGTCCTCATGGCAATCAGTCTAGCATGTGCAGCCTCAACAGCTGGATCAACTATCGCAAACTTGGTTTTTACTCTGAAGAAATAGAAAAGAATAAGAAGCATAAAGTAACCAACAACCGTCATACAAAAAATAAACAATTCTCTGGGTGGATTCCCCAAGAAGGGGCCGAAAACTCAACCGTGCTACTGTAAATTATAAGCAAAACAATGGAATGGCTTAAAACCACCTTTAAAAAAAAAAAACAACAACAACTGAATTTGGTTTTACAACCCAAACTAAGGATAATGTGTTTACAGGCGAAAAGTGTGCATGGTTTTTCACCACTTTCTCCTGACTCACACAAGGGTTAAGCCAGATTTTTCACCGGCCTGGGTTTTCACATTTTGATCCGATCTTTCTGCATAACTTCGTAAAAAATGTTTTGATTAATATTTCTTTTCATGGATTATTCATGAGGTGTGTCTTTATCTTTGAGATGGAAGTGTCATGATCGAGATTTTAAGAGCACCGAATTCAAAATCTGGTGTTTCTTTTCAGCAGACTGTGGGTTCGAATCCCCAGCCGTGAAACAGTGGCCTTAAAGGAACACGTTGCCTTGGATCGGACGAGTTGGTCTATAAAAAGCATTTGTAACCCTTTTTTTATAAAATGCATATGGTTGGAAAGATGTTTTAAAAGTAGAATACAATGATCCACACAAGTTTGCCTCGAAATTGCGTGGTTTTCCTTTTACTGTGCAAACTAACACGGTCGGCCATTTATGGGAGTCAAAAATTTGACTCCCATAAATGGCCGACCGTGTTAGTCGACGACGTAAAAGGAAAACCGTGCAATTTCGAGGCATGTTTGTGTGGATCATCGTATTCTACTTTTACAACGTCTTTCTACCCATATGCATTTTATAAAAACGGTTACAAATGCTTTTCAAAGACCAACTCGACCGATCCAAGGCAACGTGTTCCTTTAAGCAAGACAATTAACCATTGCTTCGTAAAAGAACCCAGTGCACTTTTTCGAAAAGAAAAGGGGTTCGCCCCAGTGCTCCTGGCTGTGGCTGCTGTATGAGCCGTAGCACCTTGTAAACCCTTATAAGGTGCTAAAGAATTCAGAATTCATCACTGCAATAACCTATCTTTCTGAAAGTTTGTATATACTCAGCGCCTTGTGTGCTATATAAGACTTTGATATTTACCTGTGAGATGGAAGTCTCTCTGCATCTAATTTAATAACTGAGACCACATTTCCCTTCTCGTCGTAAGTCACATCCTTACTTCCAGGAGGTCGACCTGCTTGAACCTGCAAAAGAACCAAACAGTATCAAATTTATACATGTTATATATGCAACGGTACGCAAAGTTTCGTCTGCGAGCTCCATTCAATGTCATGCAAAGGTTGAATAGTTTTCCCTTACACAGATAGCGCAGAAATTCAACGCTTGCACAGTAAGCGGAGAATGGAGATCGTAAGCACAGATTTCAAGCAGAGCAATGGAATTGGCCCTAGTGCAACTGTAAGAAAAACAACGGATTGGCTGAGAGCACACGATTAACAGCTAACCTTAAGTATTGAATGGCATGACGAGGGCATATGTTCAAAGATATCTTTCTTCTCTGGTGTAGGGTCTCTCTGTTGTTGCTCTGCGAGCTGTAATTCTAGATCCGTCTCATCCAGCGTCTTGGTGATGTTCCTTAGCCCGGCTGATCTTAGAGGACCTCGGTGGGGCTTGTATTTGGGTTTCCTCGGCTTCACCTCAACTGGCTCAGTCTGTTTAGAAAACAGCAAGGGTTTGGGGGAGAAAAATGAGACGTCAGAGAGTTTCTGTGAATAACTTTAAGATATGTTTTCACAAAAGCGCTCTCGTAGAAGTAAAGACAGAGATTGATTTCAATTTCAGATCATACTGAGAGGACGATCAGAGCATACTGATCGAAACAATGACTTAGGAACTATTGGTTCTTTTTAGAACCAAGACTACTCAAAAGAGATTTACAGGTGCTCCCACAAACTTTACTTGATAGATCCTTCCCATGGAATATGCTATCATTCACGCATACGTACAGACATTATTATTTGGCAAGCACCATAGAGATGTGCAATAAACTTCACACAAACGCGTCTGTGTCACGCCACCATCATCCTCATACAAAAAGGGGGTGATATTCCTTCATTTTGCCAACCAGAACTGTAGTGCGCACACGCATGGTGCGCAGTTTACATACTTTGTGGGAAGGATATATTAAATTTCCGCTATGCTAAGTTAAAAATCCAACAAGATTTGAGAAAGAAATCATGACAAAATCTTACCTTCTCTGGTTCAGACGTATTCTCATCTTTCACCTCTTCCATCGCTTCTTCTTTGATCTGCTCTGGTTTTGGGACAGGTGCGTACGTTTCATCCGCCTCTGCGATGGTCCCTGTTGTCTCATTGATGGTGGTAGGTAGGTCATCCAGGATCTCCGGTTCCGAGAGTCGACTGATGGATGTTACCTCCGTGTCTGCTTCGGACATTGCTGGCGATACGGGAGGCTGGGGTTGTCTCGGCACGGACCCCTGAGCCCAGGCGTCTGGTATGCAGGGTTGAGGCTCTGTTATGGAACAATAAAAAAGACTTCTTATATAGTGCTCGAGCAGGTCAGTCACTCAGTGATGCTCATGGCACGTTAACATTTAGCCCCTGGTCACTGGGCCATTTTAGTTCACTAATACCGTAGAGCAAGAACAGCTTAAACCATCTCAGCTCCGTTGAGAGTATACAGCCTGTGAAAAGCTTCATGCCTGAAGCCTTTTGTCAGATTATAATTTTGTATTACTTATTTCTCTAAAACCACTTAAAAGGGGATCACTACCAAAGGTATTCATGGCTCTTTTGAAAGCAACACTAGAATTGGGATACACCAACAATTGTCACTAGATTGCAGTTCCATCACAAATAGTGAACTTCAAATTGATCATTGTTGCTATTCCGAGCACAAATCATTTAGTGGCATGGAAATTAAGTATTGGGAAAGTATGGGATAATGAGTAAGGTGGTAGCCATATGTATTTAAAAGACAATTTAACGTCGTAGCCATTTGAGAAGTTTCTCTAAGATGAACTTACCTTCCTCTTCTTGCCATGTGAAGTTTTCTTCTGGAATTTCCTCTCCTTCATCCCTTGCCAGAAATTGCCACTAGACAAAAAAAAAAAAAAAATCCAATTGTGAAAACACTTGTTAACAAAAACAATTTGGACAAAAGATATTCTGGCCTGAATCTGGAATGGGTTTCTACAATAACAACCTTTTCTCTAAAAATAATTCACCAAAGTCTATACAACACCTGGGGTCCGTTTTCACAGTCGTAACCAATAACCCTTTGGGTTGAGGTGGTCTTTGGCTAATCACTGGCCAAAGACCGAAATAGTTATTGGTTATAGCCGCGAAAACAGTCAGAGAAAGAGTGTTTTGAGGAAAAGTGACATCATTAGAGGCCTCATCTATTCATCATTACTCATAATAATTCACTGAGTCCCATACCTTGCATAAAAATACTGTATGTTTCAGCGCTTTGAGACGCCCTTCAGGTGTATAAAGCGCTATATAGATTTGTATAGACTTTTATTATTGTCAGTATTCATAACTATTCATATATAGTCATCAATACTCATCAACATTCATCTATTCATCAATAATAACAAATATTCATCTATTTTAATTTACCTCTATAATCTGAAGAATAGCATCTCTAGCTTGAGTGACTGTGTATGGGTAAAGCTGCTTCTGAATGTAGTTTTCATAGATGATATGTAGGGCGGAGTTGACGACGTCACCAACAATATCAACGATGAAATCCTCCCCTTCTTCCTTGTCCAATAATGAGCCCCTTTAACAAGAAAGAAACAAGTGAAAATGTTAAAAATTAAAACAATAAGGTTTTCATAATGATGCTTAATGTACATTCAGTGAATGATTTTCTTTGTATAGCTATGGATTTTCCTTGAGGCTACAGTTGTAAATAAAAACTAGGTGTTCGGCTATTGTTGGGTCAGTGTTTGAATCAATGAAAAAAGTGTTGTTAATAGCTCGTCAAATTGCAAAGAAATCAAAACCAAACAGTTTTCTTGATGTGAAATAATTTTATGGTAAAGCATCAAAAAGTGTACATTTCAACCTAAAAGCCTTTAAAGCCATTATACACTCTCGGTAAACAGTATTGTCCAATTCCCACACTTCGTGTATCACAACTTATATATAAAATAACAATCCTGTGGAAATTTAGGCTCAATCGGACATTGGAGTCAGGAGAAAATAACGGGAAAACCCACTCCTGTTTTCGCGCGTTTCGCCGTGTCATGACATGTGTTTATAACAAATCCGTAATTCTCGTTAACGAGAATTTATATTGTTTTACCGTTTTCTCAAAAAGTAAAGCATTTCATGGACTAATATTTCAAGAGAAGTCTTTCACCATTACCTTCTGTAAACCCTGAAAGTTATTTGTAAATCTGTGAACTTTTTTTTTTTTCTGTACCGAAAGGGTCCAATGGCTTTAAATAAGCCTTTTCAAAACATTTTACAGGCACCTCCGGTTTAAAAAGGTCAAGAGAAGGTCACCAACATACCCATTTTTGTGAAGTACGTGAGGCCCTTTCATATGATATATAGATTGTCAAAATAGCTTTTGTGGTCGAGGAAATGTGAACTGATTAATAATGACGACTGGAGAAGAGACTAACTAACCAGAAGGGAAATGTTTGTTGAAAACGCCTTGAAAACAGACTACGTACGTAAAGCCCTTTTATATGATGTAGATCGTCAAAATAGCTTTTGTGGTTGAGGGCATAGGAACTTAAGCATAATGACGACTGGAGAAGAGACTAACTAACCGGAAGGGAAATGTTTGTTGAAAACGCCTTGAAGACTAAAAACGTAGCTATTTATAGGAGAAGAAAAAAATAAAATAGAAAAGCAATTAATACAAAATTTGATCGCCAATTGGTCTCCCATCCAAGTTCTGACCAGGCCCGATTTTGTTTAACTTCAGTGATCGGAAAACAGCAACTTTTGCACATGCAGGGGAAGTGTCCGACCAAAGAGCTACAAGAAAGAGCAAACATTACGACTCGATGACACGTGGTTCAGGAGATATATCTTTGGTTAACTATAAGCATTGAATTCGCGTGACCTGACATTTAATGATGTCACGCTAAAAAAAATTAACGAAAATTATAATTAGGTCTCCGTTCTACAAACTGGAGTTAATTCGAATTTCATCTTGCACTGCTGTTTGACATAATTATTCCACTTACTGCAAGTATACTGATTTGTACTTTTCAGATTGATATGATTGCGAAGATAATATTATTAAAATTTTCACCTTAGTTTGTATTTGTGAATTACTCATGTTTGGAGCATTGTTAAGGTTCCAACAGCCGGTGTGGACGTTTTTTTATTGTCATTTATGAGCTAGCAACTATTAGCTCCCCATTTAACTGTTTACATCTGTTTTCATAAATATAAAAGTAATTAAAAAAAAATGTATTCAGTTTTTATTGATGACTTTTATATTTATGAAAACAGATGTAAACAGTTAAATGGGGAGCTAATATTATTTGTAATGTCAAAAGTTGCACTAATAGTTGCTAGCTCATAAATGACAATAAAAAACGTCCACACCGGCTGTTGGAACCCTTAATAATGCTCCAAACATGAATAATTCACAAATACAAACTAAGGTGAACATTTTAGCATGTGAACTTTTAGTGCACCCCAGTTAAAATCTAGGGACGAAGGCTTGAATCGTGTGGATTGATTGTTGAGACCCTACGTGATTGTTTGGGGTTTCCCTCTATAATGGTTGCCTACCACATCTAAAACTGACATTTCATAACCACTTCACGAGTATCTTCAGGTATATGGCTCTTTCGAAAAAGATTTATAAAGAAAAACTTTACATGTAGTGGTTGTATATTTACAAACACTTGTTCGGTGTACACATCAAATTTTTTAACTCAAAACTTAACATTTACCCCTTTAATCCTAACACAATGTGTTTTATAAAATTGGTGGGATTCGAACCTACAAGGTTTGCACTGCTGGAGCAGATCTCTTACTGCTGCTAGAGCATGGCCCGATTTCATAGAGCTGCTTAACGGTCGATTTTGTGCTTACTGGGCACACCTAGCAAATTTTTCATTTCATAGCCTTGCTTAAGACAAGTCAAAAGGTCAAGAGAAGGTCACAAAATTTAGTCGCCAGTTGGTCTCCCATCCAAGTACTGACCACGCCTGAACTTCAGTGATCGGACGGGAACCGGTGTTATCAACGCAGTAAGGTCGTTGATAAAACCGCAATTTGTACGTTTGAAGAAAATATACAATAAACTCGATTTGAACCAGAAAAACAAAACAAAAAAGGGGTCATGTCTGTGAGTCGTTTATGGAGTTTTTAATGACCTTTCCGATGACGTATTGATTGTAAAAATCCCTCATGTAGATCAAAAGTTATGATTTTTTGAAATAATAAATTTTGAATTAGTGTATCTCGTCAACTGATGACGTCATCGTGACGTAACAACTTATGTATCATCTACTGGTCATTGTCTACCTGCGTGCAAAGTTTCAACTCTATGCAACTTTCGCAACCATGCTTTATCATGCGGACAATCGACTCTGAGAAGAAGACGAAAAAAAAAAAAAAAAAAAAAACAATAACAAAGAGTTGTTTGGGCTGTTGCCCGAACACCTAATTACCATTTGCTGTTCAATATCAGTGTGCAAAAAAAACATTTTTAGTGTACATATTTTGACATGCAAAATTTCTGGACGTAATTGCTCCTTGACATCTGTTACAGAGTGTGGGTTCAAATCCTGTCATGGTCAGTCCACCACTTGTGTCCTTATCAATAGCAAGGCAGTTTATGTTATTGCTTCTCTTGTCCAAAGAGTACAAATGAGTACAGACGAAATATTCTCAGTCGAACAATGCCAAGAAAACCGGGTATAAACACCAGCCTGATGAGCAATATTGGCTCGGGATAGACTCTCTACTTTACTTATGACCTTTAAAACAAACATTAATAGACCCTTCCTAGGAAATATGTAAATTGCAGGTCACACGTACGCAATGACACTTTGGTTGGCAATATAAAAGAACATCAGGGCTTTTTGTACGGGATGTTTGTGGCCATCTCTTTGGCATTTGCAAACCAGTAGTGTCTGTAATGTATATGTTGGGCGCGATCGGTCAATCTGCGCGATCAACCGATCGCACTGCGCTTTCGACCGATCGCGCTGCGCTATTGAAATATCTATTGGTCGCGCAGCAATCGGTCGATCGTGCAGCAATCGGTCGATCGCGCATCAATCGGTCGATCGCGCAACAATGGGTCGATCGCGCAACATCGTGCGGGAATGGCTCGGCGTGATCGGCCGATTGTGCAGGAATGATTTTGCGCGATCGGCCGATCGTGCAGGAATGGTTATGAGTGATCGGCCGATTGTGCAGGAATTGTTTGGCGCGATCGGATGATGTTCAGGGGCCGAATTCACAAAGATGTAACATTGATTGTAACTGCAAATCAATCGTAGTGTGACGTCACTATATAAATCACTATGGTGATACTGAAAATTTGTCCTGCTATGAATTTTATTGCTTTGAGAAATCGCCCTAAGGAATAGTTTACCTGCACGATCGGTCGATCGCGCAAACCCATTCCTGCACGATCGGTAGATCGCGCAAAACTTTTCCTGCACGATCGGTTGATCGCGCAAAACTTTTCCTGCACTATCGGTCGATCGCGCAAACCCATTCCTGCACGATCGGTAGATCGCGCAAAGCCTTTCCTGCGCGATCCGCTGATAACGGGAAAAAATACTCGTAGCGAATTCGATCAATCGCGCAAAGATGTCATTGCGCAATCGATACGTGAATATAATTAGCATTTTCATGGGAAGGGTCTTTTCTTCCATCCTCCAACTTACCAGTCTGTCTCCGTAAAGCGACCAGGAATAACATCAGTATTGACGGGAGGCACAGGGACTGACGTGCTGCCTCCACGATCCTTGTCTTTGTCCTTACTTTTATCCGCACGGGACTTTGACACTGTCGCCCGTGACATTTTTCCAAGTTAAAGCTGTTTTTGAGTTAACTGTTCCAGAAAATTAAACCTAAAAAAAGGGGAAAATTTAAGACAATTTAAAATGCTCGAAGGTCGTAAAACTGGGTTAGAATAAATTTGTTAAAAAATAGGCTTAAAAAAGAGAGAAAACTTGGTGTAAATGGCATAATATTAATAATGATTAATGAGCGTAATATTCTGAGGGTAGTTACAATAACCTTAAACTGAGCTGAGCTAACGGGTTTGGGTTTCAATCATCACCCGAATTAAGGAAAAACTTTGAAGTGTCTAACTCCATTCTCTAAATAAAGTTTATTGCTAGGGGCCTACTTCAATTTCATTGAATCATGGAGATTTATTTGAACCACGACCATGAATCATGGATGACATGAATAAACCTGCGTGAGCCTGTGACTATTTTATAACCCTTATAAGTAAGAATTAAAGATTAAAGAAGTTTTAGTTTTGACTTTATTAATAAATAATAATTTTTATTTTTATGAATTTGAAATGAATGAACATGTTTAAAATTGACGAATTAATTTTAAAAGCAGAGACAAATCAATACATTCTCAAAACCTGGTTCCATATTAAGAATATGAATTTTTTTAATTAAATTATAGAGGCACTGGCAGTAGGCAAACAGCACAATTTCCCCCTCCTTGACAGCCCCCGCCCCCATTTTTAATTATCAAAAACGTCAACAATCGTGCCATTGACAAGCATGCTATTCCTGACCAAAAAACAGCTTTTCTTAAACTACAACTATTTTATTAAACAAACACTTACAATGCAACTACGTATGCCTTACATCTTCTCTACATCTCCGGGATAGTGTAGACCGATTTCAAGGCCCGACGGTATCCTCTAAAGCTTTAAATTAATTGTTTAAAAAGGCACATGAATTAATTTTGGAAATACGTGCATAAAAACATCCTGCGGACGGCATTGCTGATTCAAGATGGCGGAATAGTTGCTCTGGATACCGCGCATGCTCACTGGGAATATTCCTTAAGTTCTTCTCTTATTGGTTGATTTCGCAATATTGGAAGTGACGTCATACATTGTTGTGGTGAAATTTCAAAATGGGGTGCACCTCTGGAGAAAAGTGTTGTTTTCGAGATGTTTTTCCTTCAAATACAACCAAAGAACAATTTCCAAAACTAGTCGATCTGTAATTCTATTACGTGGTAAGTATTATAGAATAACTGGCTGTTAAAAATGTTATTAATGAGATTAAAAATACACCCCTTTCTTAAATTCTTTAGAAAAGTGGCAGAATTAAACACAGAGTTTTGTCGAGGTGTCATTTCGCCCCAACTATCACAGTATTGAGCCTATCGCCCCATATCATATTGGGTTTTTACAATCACATTCAATAATTGTTCAGTTATTACAGTTTCTCTTTAATATTTATTTTTTAAAGAGGAGGTTCGATTAGAGTTGAAGATTGAAGTTTTAAATGTGTATTTTTTCACTGATTCTTCACAAAATAAAAATTTGTAGGGGATTGAAAATTATGTGAAAAAATTACAATGGAAATTAAATTGTAAAATTTTATATTTTCAAGATATTATTAAGAAAAATAAGAAACGAACGGATGTCAAACGTTTATGATGTTGTAAATTCGGGATAACTTCCCATATGGCGCCACCACTTTTTCACTCATTTTCACAAAAAGGGATAGGGCCTATATCAATCAGGTAAATTAGATACCATATTATTTTATTTCGAATGAAAAAGTGGTGGCGCCATACGGAGACTTTTCCTAAATTTGTAAGTAAAAATCTTTGTTTTGTAGGTAATGTGTGTGATGGGCATTTTTTCCTGATCTTACTAAAATTAAAGTAAAAATCAATTTTGTTGTTATTTTGTATCCCGACCCAGGAAAATTCTGAACTTCAAATCAATTAAAGAAAAAAAAAAATATCCTGGCAAAACAACTGATGGTTCTTTTGGGCAATTCTTTTTGGAAGGCCACATATCACTTTTTAAAGTTTGTAATTTTTTTATCATTTTAGATTAGACTTTAGATTTGACATCGTAACAAGATGATGCTATCCAGCCCCTATGCAACTGACCCGTCCTATGGGGGTAGTAAAGACCCATGTTGGGTGGATGTCGATAGCAGTCCGGGAGCTCCGAGAGTAAAGCCAGAAGCTGATGAGATCTATCAGAAGAGTCAGGGTTCCATCGGCAGATTACTCCAGCTCCAAGGAGAGCCGGTGTACAGACCACCGTCGAGGCAAAGTGAGTGAAAAGACGAGGAATCTGCCGTCGATTTCACAAAGAGTTAGGACTCGTCTTATCTCGAGTTAACTTAGGATAATCTTGAGGTCTGCATGCTAAAGTGCAGGGTTGGGACTCGTCCTAAGTCCTAAGATTTGTCTTAAATTAGGAAGAGTTTTGTGAAATCGACGACTGGTACTCCAAGAATAAACTTGTGGACAAGTGTACATGTAGAATGTTTGTCTCGGTGATAGTCGAGTCTTGGTTTGTGACACTTGGCCCTCCCAGCTTGAAGAGAGCAGATCACTGCTCTTGTCTTGCAATGCGCAAGGCTGCTGCCTCCGGACTACTCCCCAGCAGTCTTATGAAAACATTTCCAGTGTCGTAAGATTCACAGAGAAAGTTTGAGCACTATCATCGTCTCAAACATTTAACGACTTGTATACTCCCAGAACCATAGTATGATGTTATTCATTACCGTAGAAAAAGAACACAGAAAGCTGAGCCCAATTTTCATTTGTATACTGCCATTCCTTCTATTTCATCTGTAGATGCCTTTACATGTATGTCAGTTGTGGATGTATGTAAACAATTACCAATATTAAACCATGTGACATGTTAGTAAGGCAACATTTTCAAGAAAACGGGAAAGCTGGGCATGGGAGAGTGACATGAATAAAACCAACACAAAATTTTGTTCAAGTGAATTTCACACGCCCTTTTCTGGATTTTAATCATCATTCAACTACTTGTGTTGAACTCTGATAGTTATTGATTTGTGTTAAAGAAAAAATTATTAGCTGTCAAAGAAAAGTGTGGATCAAAGTCTTTTGTTTTTTTGCAATGTTTTGATTGTCAGAGCCCGAACCTAGAGATTTCACCACGGATATTGTAATAGTGGCGATCAAAGCCTTTTTTTTTTTAAATACTGTTGTTGCAATGTTTTGATTATCAGAGCCCAAGCCTAAAGATTTCACCCAGGATAACGTTCGCAGGATGCGGCACATACAGACGATGAACAGACGCAAGAAGAACGCGGACGAGAAGGAGGCAAGACAACCCGTCAAGGTCCTCCCTCAGTCCGTCAAGTACAAGGAGGTCACCTCTAAGGTCGCTGAACATGTTAAGGTAGGAGCAGACCTAGAAATAACCCACAACATCCACCGCAATTGCCAAGGTGCACTGCACTTTTGCCGTGGTGCCCTCTGCAAGGTTTCCAATACAATTTTACATTTTCTCCAACGTGAAAGACGTAACAACAAAAACAGACAGTTTTCATCCTCGCAGGTCTTGGCCGAGCGGATTAGTTAGAGCATTGAATTCAAGCCCTTGTGTTCTTGAGCAAGATTCTCTTTTATAATTGCTTCTCTTTACCCAATGGGTACCTGCAAGGATAGGGGTTGAGAGTTGTGTATGAAAAAGCCAATGGAGCGCCACGACAGCCTGGGGCTGTATACTCCCCTGGGAGCTGAGAAAGATTAAAGGAATGTTATTGGCCCAATGACAAGGGCGCTAGTGTAAAGTGCATTGAGACATTATTGTGAAATGATGTGAATTGAATAAGAACAAGTTATTATTATGATTTTGGGGGTTGAACAAAGAATTGACTAGAGTGGGATTCGAACCAAACGACCGTTGGATTAACGTGCCGGCGCTCCACCAAATCTGAGCTATCTAGCCCTATGTTGGCAGTGTCCCTATTTTGTCAATATCTTTGTTCGGGGGTGCTGTAATGTAAATATTCAAGCATAATTTTGTATGACCCGTTGAGGTAAGTGATTCAGTAAAAGACACAAGACGACTGGACTTTGCCTGTCATGAGTTTACTGGCCAGACGCTAAAATCTCGGGCCTGCAATCCAGTGATAATTTGGAGTCCTAAAGCTCCTCTACCTTGTCCAACTTTTTTCCCCCAATGGTCTAATATCGTGTCTGGACTTTTCAATTATATCTCTATCATTTCCTTTGTCTATTTTTTCACATCAGCAACCAGCTCCGCAACCCCGGCCTGCGTCTGCCAACTTCCTGCGGTCACACAGCAGGACAGGGGGTACCCCTAAGGTCAGAGGAAGGTCACCGAGTCCAGCACCGAGACCTCAAACTGCCCCGGAGGTATTTATTAATTATTGCAAGACTTTTAATATATTCAAGTGCATTCAGCGAGTTGGAAGTCTATGAAAAACTGTAAAACAAACACAATGGCTTCATGTTCGATGTAAAACAGTACACACAAAAAAACACGTATATAGGCCATTTTCACACTACTCTAGTCCCCAGGATTGCCCCTGGGAATGGCGGCCGGCTTTTTTACACTATGATTGCTTTGCCCCCAGTCTACCCAGTGTCTGGGTAAGTGGTAAAACCTCAGGGTATTCTTGAAACATGCATCCGGAACCCCATGGAATAGGGGCTGCAACAGGGCTGAAAAAAGACCTAAGACAGTGTTAGGTGTTTTTAATTACGATTTTTAACAATTTAGGGCGGCACTTTCCAGAAAAAATCTCCAACGTATTCCCTCTAAAAAAAAATAAACGGATAATTCAAACTGATTTGATATTTGTTCTGCTGTTGCTTGCACTATTTATTTCATTTTCAAGAATAATGCATTTGGTGTGTTTCAACTAGAGTTTTGTAATGTTTTTCTTTCTATTCTTATCAATGATTTTATCCTTTTGCAGACCAAAATAGAGAAGGATGCCAACTTCATTGCCCACAACGCCCGCTTGGCAAGGAATCACCAGCCGCCTCGACCGCCCTCCGCAATGGCTGCTGAATCATTGAAGATCAAACAGATCAAAGACATGCAGACATATCAGAAAGGCAGCGTACCCAATTAGTAAGTAGATTATCTTGTGTAATTGTCTTTGGCCTGACTGCGTCCAAACCACACACGTGGACGCCACTTTGTGTAAAATGCTTAAATTTCTCTTTGGATCTCTCCTGAAGATTTTACATAACCACATAACTTCGAAGTGAATTTTTTTTTCAAAATGCTTTATACTGTTGCAAGCTGCTGTAGGCTTCTGACCCAAAGTGTTTTATTTCATTTTATTTAAAGAGTGAATTCCAAACTCAGGCCTATATGCTTTGTTTTTGAAAGGGCAAGGGCACCAAAGCAATTTCTCCTTTGTAAATGGCACCCAATGAGGAAATTGTCAGTTTTAACTGGAGCGTTTCAAGGGCACCAAGGCAATGACCAGAGGGCACGAAGGCCTTCATTGCCTCCGTGAAGTATCAGGCCTGCAAACTTTTACATCCCCGTTAACATTATTCAGACAAAATATTAACAGAATCTTTTCTTCAAACTCAGCCTGAAGGGACGGCAGCAGCAGTGGAAGAAGGCAGAGGAGGAGAGAATACGCAACATCCCTGACCCTGACATGCCTCCAGGACACAAGATGATGCCTAAAGAGGAGCGTCTTAAGACATTAGCAGTACTTAAAGACAGTAAGTACCTGAATGAAATGGACCCAATTTCATAAAGCCTGTAAGCACAAAAACTTGCTTAGCACAAAAAACCTTTCGCTTTGCGAAAATAGGCTACTAGCAAGAATACCGTACAGTTACCATTGCTGTGACTGGTACCCTGGTTGTTTCTGGCTTAGCCAATAAATTTGCTCAGCAGACTTTTCTGCTGAACAGCTTTATGACATTGAGCCCAGAACTTAGCTAGACCCCTAACTGTGAATTTATTTGTCATTAAGGCAGCGAGAACCCGAAACACTTTATCATGAATGTGTAGTCGTTTTTGGTTCGATGAGTAGTGGAAAGCTTCTTCGGGTGTAAAGAACAAACAAATAGAATGTACATACTCGAATGATTAGCGAGCACTTGATGCATACTTCCAAAACTTTACTTGAAAGTATCTTATTTTCCTACGAAAGTATCTCAGGCTATACATTTATTTAGAGTAAGATGTCTAACCACTACATGCTTCTGGTACTTTTTTTCAGAGTTAATTGAGCTGCAGAAAGAGTTGCACAAGCTGCCGCTCAAAGCTGAAACAATCCGAGCAAAGACGAGAGAAGCCGAAGTCAACTCTCAGCTGGCGGAGGTAGAAGAGGCCATCAAGATCTTCTCGAGGTCAAAGGTCTTCGTCCAAGTCGATAGCTGATAGTAAACGCAAAAGGGACCCAGTTCATAGAGATGTTAAAGATGTTTCAAGTACACATTATTTGCTAAGCATGAAACAGCAGTAACTCGAAAATAGCCAAGGTGATGTGTGTTAATGTGATCTTGACCAGTTCCCTGGCATTTGTTGCTAAGCGTATAAAGTACCGTAACTTGAATCTTTCCTGCTTCACAGCTCTTTGAAATTTGACACATTTTGCCTTTTCACATAATTTCAGTTCACTTTGTGTCTTCTCACAAATTTGTTTCAGTTTGATTATTACTTTTGTCTCTGATTATTTTTTGTCTTTGACGCTTTGTACAAAATAGTAGAAATGTATATAATTGTGAAAGTCTGTGTATAAATTTAAAGATTCATGTATGGTTTACTTAGGGCGCACAGGGTTAATGCAAAAACAACAAGATAAAACACCCAAAACATTAAGTGATGTTTGAAGCTTTGCATAGTGTAAATAATAAGAATGAACTATAAATAATAGTAAACTTGCAGGTAAAACCATCCAATAAATCTCTTTTCAGGGAGTGTCACAACGTTTCGATCAGTATACTCTGCTCGTCTTCAGGAGAGAAAAAAATGTTACCCAATGCCCAATATCTATGTTATGATTTCACAGACTATAGGGATAATCTTTTCAAGATATCCAAAAACAAAAATATTATAACTCAAATTATATGATTTGAACAACAGAGCTGTGGCTATATAGAGGCTATAATATTATGAAGCAGAACAATACACCACAAAAGTTACCAAGACATCCCATTGAATGATGCCCCCACCCCCTCCTCCTCCCCCCCCCTCGAAATGCAGAAAGTATTAACACATTTGTTATGGGTGGTAGGGTAAAATACTTCCTACTTAAAGAAACTGGACACTATTGGTAAAATAATTGTCAGAGACCAGTCTTTTCACTTGGTGTATCTCAACATAGGCATAAAATAAACCTGTGAAAATTTGAGCTCAATTGGTCATCGAAGTTGCGAGTAAATTTCTCACAATGTTTTATACTATCATCCTATCCCCATTACTCATTACCAAGTAAGTTTTTATGCTAAAAATTATTTTGAGTAATTACCAGTAGTGTCCACTGCCTTTAAAACCATGGTAGTTGTTCCTATTGTTCATGATTGTCGTACAGTGTGTATTAAGTTTGTATATATATTAAACTCCTGCTGCCTTCTAATGTTATATGACATGTCTTATTTTGTGCAACTCTTGTAAGTTTTTTTTCAAAAGTTGCAGTGATGATCTGAATAAAATAAAATAATTACATTTCAGTCACGATTCAAAATATAACTCTTGGCTTTGATTTCTTCTTTGTATCGACTTCAAACATGTTTTCAAAATCTAAGACAAACAATGGGTGATGTTTGCTCCAATGAGCGAATAGGGACCTGTGCTTTAAAGCAATTGCACAACATCAGTAAACAGTATTGTCCAAGTCCCACACTTCGTGTATCACAACTTATATATAAAATAACAAATCTGTGAAATTTTAGGCTCAATCGGTCATCGGAGTCGGGAGAAAATAACGGGAAAACTCACCCTTGTTTCCGCACGTTTCGCCATGTCATGACATGTATTTAAAGTAAATCTGTTATTCTCGATATCGAGAATTTATAATTGTTTTAATGTTTTCTCAAAAAGTATAGCATTCATGGCATAATATTTCAAGGGCAGTCTTTCACCATGACCTTCTGTAAACCCTGTAAGTAATTTGTTATAAGTCTGTGAACTTTTAATTTTTGTTCTGTTCAGAAAGTTTCCAATGGCTTTAATGATAAGAAACATGCACATTTTGGAACTGAGAACAAAAGAGGTCCACATAATGTAGGGATTTAAGACACTTTATGAACTTGCGACCACAGAGTGATTTGTAGTTTTGAAGAATAAGATTTTCCAAAGTGTACATAACAAAGAATAACATTGCCAAAAGTAAGTACTAAATCATTTTCTTTACATATTTTTGTTGGTTTTATGCTGTTATTGAAAACCGGAGGTTTTATTTTTATGTAAACAAAAATTACAAATAGACAGCAATTTCTTGTCACTATAATGTAAAACGTTTTTTTATTTTTTATTCCATCATAAAAAATCTAACAATGTAAAGAGCAATGTTGAACAACCCCAGCAAAAAAAAGAGCACAAACTATTTTTTTTAAGATCAATCATTCAAAATATTTAATACACAATACACATTTTAACAGCACCAGTTTTTTTCTAACATAAAGCAAATTCATCCTGGCCATTATATTTCTACGTTATAAAAAAACCCAATAATACATCAATCTTTTTAAGTTAAGCGCTGCTTATGTGTAGGGGTTTAAAAAAAAAAAGAAAAAAAAAGCAAAGCTGAGTAAGCAACAAATCTAGGTTAAGTACCTCGCAGTCCCCCAAAGTTTATGGCCACCAAAATGTCCATACTTTTTTTTTATAAGCTAGGTCTGATCCTGAAAATCATGTGGAACATTGGTTGGTAATCCTGTTTCTATTAAGGAAGACATTTCGTGCTAAGCAAATTTGAGTGCTTACAAGCTTTATGAAATCGGGCCCTGATTCTACAAACAATAAGCACAGAATCTACATTAAGCACAGCCATGAAATTGGGCCCGAATGATGTATGATTTTATTGTAGGTTGTTTGAGAAGCCCTGCTTTTCCGAACATGCCTCCACATTGATATATTATTGACTGTACTTTAGGTACTTTTTGTAACACAAAACACTATGTCCACAGATTTACATTAAACTTAAACCGTTTGAAGGTAATGATAGTAGAAAGCGTACCTTAAAATATATGAGTTGCTGAGGCGCTGTAGTTTTTGAGAAATTAGTAAAACAATGTCACGAAAATACGTTTTTACATGCTAAAATAATTTTCGTCTCATGATCGCTGAGACGAAAATTATTTTCATGACATTGTTTACTCATTTCTCAAAAACTACAGCACCTCAGCAAGTAATATTTTCAGGGCAGCTTTCTACTATTATTATCTTTAAACTGTGTAAGTTTAATGTAAATCTGTGGACATTGTGTTTTTTGTCCTACAAAAAGTACATAGACCCTTTAAAGATCATAATATGTGGAAATAAATGTTGCTTTGGATTGATTTGAATTTAATTGTAAGAAAAACAATTAAGACACCATTGATGCTTACAGGGAAAACTCTATAAAGGATGGCAAGATTATGTTATGAACATTGGCGCGAAACTATAAATATGGCACAAAACTAATCAGCAAGAATCTTTGAATATTTCACTATGTGTAATTGTTTGAAAGGAAGTATAGCACTTCCCTTACAACTACAACTTCTCTGCAGCAGGTACAAAACAATTGAAACTTGACCTTTTGTTGACCTTTGACCTTTTTGTTGACCCTTGACTTTATCTATACTTACTTAGGCAATATGTCTTAAATTTCAATTATGAATGGACACAAAGGTTATGATTGCTTAGCGCAGTTATTATACATTTCATAAGGCACATGGGATTTCAAAGAAGAAAAAAAAAGGGACAGTAATTTACAATCAACGCTGTTGGGGATTGTAGCACAAATAATATTATTTGTGTACAAATCATTATAAAAAACATTTGCTCGAATCGTCGCCATCTTTACCCTGATGTCACTTTATAGTTCTCTAACAAAATGAACAAAAGCTTTTAAAAAAAACATTTAACGCAAGATAATTTTTCCAACAGGACAAAATGTGACAAATGTAACACTGCCAGTTTAAGTATACTATAAAACTAAAACAATAACAGGCCTTGGAAAAATGCATCTTATCTACATGCATTTAACAGGTGTTTCTACTTCTAAAAAAACAGCACCATACTTGATTATTTTCACAATTCTGGCTATAATTAATCTCCATGATTTACCGGAATCTGATTTTGCATAGATAATGACAGCTCTGTAGAAAATTTGTGCAGTTGATTTGCAAAATTTCATGTTTATATACATTTTATGAAGTGACATCAAATAATCACTGAATAATTAATGGAGATCTCATAAGAATGATTATCGATATAAAGGCAAATGATTATCAAAACTCTTTTCTGCATAAATTTTCAGTGACATTATTGCTTTGGAGAGAGAATTGTAATTTACTGACTTGATTTAAAAAAAAAAAAAAAACACTATGCTGACAAATTTTTTGCTGAGAAAAACAATATGGCAGAGCTCAAACAGAAAGCCCAACAAAGGTCCATGTAAAGATTATAAGTATAGACCATGTGAACTTTGTTTACAATAAGCGTGACCTTGAAAATTTTTGAGTATTCTGGCAGGCACAATACTGCACAGGTCATATGGGAAAATTTGGTGTCATAATTTCCACATAAATCAAAGAATTATTAAAGTAAAAGCTGGACAAGTTTTGATATGTGCCCCCTTTCATCATATCAAAAGTTGATAAAAATTAGACAGTTCAATCTCCATAAAATAATTATAGGATTTTATGTTTTCTTCCATTAGCCTGTGTGCAAATCGTGCCTGCAGGAAGTCCAGGCTCTGTGGCTCTTTTGTAAACATGTGATGTCACAGGTCACAACGTCTATATTTATTTGTTTTTTGGTCAGAAAGACTCATTTATCTATTTGTTGTCCGGAAGCAGGACATTTTGCGCCTTCATGTATGTAAAGCCTGTTTCACAGGTTAGCACCGAATCTTTGTTTGTGCATCTGCATACTCCACGTTGGGCATTGTTCGCTTACACAGTAAGCAGAAAATGGTGATCATACGCACAGAATTTGGCGAAAGCAGAGCCATGAAATTACGCCCTGATTTTCAAGGGTGTGATTTAACAATAAATGGATAGTCAATCGGACATATTTTTTTAGGTCAAAGTAAATACTTGCTTTTCTTGCAGTTGTGACTAATTTGTTGGCGAGATTATCCCAAATTTTCACATAGTCATAATGGCAGTTTGTCTCTAGAGACTACTAAAAAGCATACAAAAATATTTTCAATTTGGGGGGAACAAATCATGTATTTAAAGAAAGAAAAAAATCCCCCCCAGAAAATAAAATACAACCCTGAAGAAGCTGAAGCATTAAAGCGCCCTCTCTGGTTGTCTGCTTCTAATACTTGACGTCTTGTGTTATACCGCATTTACGCTTGAACTCCTGCCCGTGCTCATGGATCCAGATGTTGGAAACTGAAGGAATCAAAATGAAACTGATATCAGACCAAAATAATGCGCACCAAATTAAAGTTTTTTCTAACAATTGTATTGTATTCTATATTTCTCTTTTGTTGCTTGTATGTTTTGTTTTTCGTTCCGTGCCTCGGAATAGGGTCACGTACACTAGATAGATGGCGCATTATAAATGCATGAGATTATTATTATTATTACTATTTTTTTTGAAAATTGCAAAGACCAGTATCCTCACTCGGTGTATCCCAAAAGATGCATTAAAATAACCAACCTGTCAAAATTTTGGACCAATTGGTCGTCGAATTTGAAAAGGCTTCAGATTCAAATACTTTTGTGAAAAATTTCCTCTTTCTCTAAAACTACATTACTTCAGAGGGTGTCGTTTCTAATAATGTTTTCTCCCGAGCTCTTTACCAAGTCAGTTTTTGATGGTCCTAAATGTTTGGAGTAGTAATACAAAATGAGTACCCTGCCCAGGCCTGTATGCTTCGTTTTTGAAAGGGCAAGGGCACCAAGGCATTTTCTCCTCAGTAAAGGGCAAATGAGGAAATTGTATATTTCTACTGGAGCATTTCAAGGGCACCGAGGCGATGACAAGGGGGCATGGAGGCAATCGTCTTTGAATTGCCTCCATGAAGTACCAGGCCTGCCTGTCTGCCTTCAATGGGTTGTTGTAACGCTATACTTACCCCACTTGGATCCTGCTAAGACCGGACAAGCTGCATGCCTCGTGTCGTAATCACCGTCACCGGAAGGAAAGAGATTGAACCAGAACGCTGCTATACCCTGAGGAAGAATCAAACAGCATTCACAGCATTCATAATTTGTTTTATTTTGCAAGAATTTCAAGGGTCGTGGGTTCGAATCCCACCCGAGTAATATGCCTGTGAAAAGGCAAAGTACCGAGTATACAGTGCTGACACACATCGGTGTATTGGTAAAAAAAAAAAATTAATACTCTTAATCCCCGATGCAAATTTAAAATCATATTATTGTTTTATTTTTATTTATTTATTATTTATTGATATACAGATAAAAGGGTCACTTAAATGGTAAAAATATAAGTAGGCCTACATGTAAAACACAAGCAATCACATATTGAACGGCAATATAGTAAAAAGTACAAAATTTATTAAACCCTTCATAACAACTTTATTATGAGCAGTTTTGGAATAAAAGATTACATGCATGCAACTCACTGGAACAATGGTAAAATGTAAGAACATGTAAAAAAATACAAACACAAGACAAATTAAAGGGACATGTAGTAAAGAAAAGTATTTGTATTGACCCCTTGCACACGCGTCACACGTGGCGACTGATGCCACGCTCACCATGTTGGTGGTCAATAGGTTTACGTGTTAACGCCGCGTCGCCTATAATGTGCACTTCTCTGAATAACACACATTGACATTGACCACCAAAATGGCGCATCCAAAATTATTCTGATGATGACGTCCGGTGAATTGGGTCAATAATAATAATAATAAAAGTAAAATCAACTCTTATAGCGCAATTCCTGTGACTCCAACAAAAAATAAGCAAAATTGTAAGAAGAATATCATGCCTTATTTAACACGTTTAATGACTACTGAAACGTACCTTTCTTGGCAATATCCTTGCTCCGACCATAGGAAACACTGTAGCTCCGCCTGCAGGTACGTCTGACATCTGGTAATAAAACATTAAATGTGAAAATGAAAACGATTACACAAAAATACCAAGCTCTTAGGGCCTACACAAGGCAATTTTTACAAGAAAGTGTCAAATTTTCACAGGCTGGTTTTTTTTATGCGTATGTTGAGATACACCAAGTGAGAAGACTGGTCTTTGACAATTACCAATAGTGTCCAGTGTCTTTAAGCAGAAAACACTGCTTAGCAAACTTCAATGCTAAGCACAAAATGGGTGCGGCACCAGCCATACCAATGTAATCTTTATGGACTCCTGGCTGGTAATCAGTTTCTGCTAAGCAATTTTTGGGTGGGTCAGTTTGCTTCACTTGTGAGACCACCTTATGGTCCACACATGCCTCACCTTTACTCCTCGAACAAAACTTTTTAATATAAATGTATTTTTAACAAGCTTTATATGAAAAAAACGTTACACTTTTTCCAAATGAAGATACTAGTAAAATATGATTTAAAATTGTATCCATAGTTTATGGAAAATGTATTCCAACATGAAGAACCAATAAAACATTTATTTTTTTTTTTTTTGGGGGGGGGTTTATCAGAAATAATATACAGTTTTTCATATCTTGGTCGATTTTGTGAAGACTCTGAAGCCGATTGGCATCAGGAAAAATACTTAAAAGAAAAACAATGAAAGCACAGTCTTACAAGAACAGAGAATTGTATGGTCTGTTGCAAACCCTATCCAGATGAAAAATGAACCATGTAAGGTGTTCACATGTTTATCACTCTCCTCTCACATGTATGGTATCTTGCATAGTATTTGGTTTGCGGTAACACCACGTGTGTGTCTCTTGCCAGGTAGATTTTGTTCTCTACAGAACTGTCTTGCTTTATATTCTACTACAGTTGAGTAGATTTTCAGAATCCCGGAGGCTTCTCAGTTCCGAAAAGAACTTGCATTATCTTACTTTGGGTGAGTTCTTTAAGCTTCCCTTGTTGACCCTGCGGTGCTCACTCGGGTGAGCCCCTGACAAGAGCTAATCGAATGATCACTCACCCTCTACTGGTGACGTCATGCACCTCGGGCCAGCCCCAAGTAACCCGCTCCACAAGCAGGGCACTTGGGGAGGACCCGGGTGAGCCCCTGGTATGACGTCAAAGCTATTCGAACAAACCGGGGGCAGACTGGGGTCGACCTAGGGAAGCTAATCGAACGCACCCATAATGTCAAATATAAGGGTATTTAATTTGAGGTGCCTCCCTCCATAAATCCAGGGGGTGGGTAACCTGCAAACTACCCGATAATACTTACGTAGAACAGCATCGTGGCAATACGATTGCCGGTTCCCAGCTCTTTAAATGCGTTTGTTTCTTCTTTCTGTACCACCATCACAACGTCGTCGGTATTGTATGGAAGTTATATATAATATAAAAAATTGGGAAGAGCAAAGAGGGACAACACATAATGTCATTACTGTGGACACAACACGGACCCTTGAGGGAATTCACCTCTTGGGTAACTTTTGAAGAAAATAAAATAGATTGTGGGATTTTGATTGGCTGTGTGAGGGTTGTGGAACATGGGTGTATATTTTGTATCAAGGATTCTGTGTGTGCCCCGCCCTTAAAAGCGACTCTTTTGAGTAACATTTCAAAAAGAAATCGTGAGGGTTAAGTCGGAAGTCTCAAGAAGGAGTCATCATCATGTTTGGCGTCAGAAAGTAAACAAGATTAAATTCACTGTACAGGTATTATATTCTCTGTTCTTTTATCTAATTCTGTTAAGTAACTATTTTGATCAACAAAACCAAATGATTTTCGAGCTGTCAACTGAATTATGTGGTTTAGAAGAAAAAATAATAAAGTTAAAGGAACAAACAAAAAGGACCTGACAAAGAAATGTCCAGGAAACTTTGGAGATGTCAATTGAAACATAATCCAGTGAGATGAGAGAATAAGGAGGAAGCTGCTTAGAAAGAAGATCCAAGATGCAGATACAGACACTAACATGAACTACTTTTGTGTTGAACAGAGAAAAATTGACCAGAGTGGGGCATCGCACCAGTGACCTCGGGATTAAAGTGCCAATGCTCTACCAAGAAAAAAGGAGGAAGCTGCTTAGAAAGAAGATCCAAGATGCAGATACAGACACTAACATGAACTACTTTTGTGTTGAACAGAGAAAAATTGACCAGAGTGGGGCATCGAACCAGTGACCTCGGGATTAACGTGCCGATGCTCTACCAATAGGAGACTTTCTGTGATGATAGGTGGCAGCAGACTTACCGGGTAAAGCCATTGTTCTCAGAATTGTGCGCATGTTCAGAACTACGTAAACAATGGAAATTTACCCGGTAAGTCTGCTGCCACCTAGCGTTGGAAAGTCTTCCATTGAGAAATCTGGCAGTAATGTTGGCAGTCTCCCTATTTTGTCAACATCTATCTTCAGGAGTGCTAGTCATCAGAAACCTGTAACTGCAGTGCAGCCAGGGATCGTACCAAAGTTTATTGTTCAACCTGGGAAGCCGGCAGTGAGAGGGATCACATAAAGGGGATGCGGCTTAAGAAATGTACCGTCACTGTTTTCTTTTTATCTCATTCATAAAAATCTAGTTTAGGACCTTTGAGAAATTACCCTATGGAAAGTCAACTACTTGAACTTAAAAAAAAATAATAAAAAAATAAAAAATGTAATATCATGAAAATGGCAAGAGCCTTGATGAGGGAATTCCAGCAAACGATGGATTAATAAAGGCTTAATGTTAGTGGTCTGCAAAGTTAAACACCATTCATACATGAACATGACTTTTGTTTGTTTCTTTGCAAAAAAATAAAATAATGAATGAGCTTATAAAGAAGATGAAACTGTAAGTTGCATTATACCTTAAAAAACAAAACAAGTGAATTACACGGCTGGCTTTGAGCACACACAATAAATCCCCAAAACAAAAATGGACACACCTCATGTCCAGACCTCGGCCAATCAAAGCCACTCTTCCTTGGTTTGTTTGCTCTTCCCCTGCTGGTTTGACCAATCAGGACGCGGTTTACATGCAGGGTTTAAGGGAGGGACAGGGGGACTATACTACCATAGCGGCTGTTTGTCTTTACTTACATAGAACAACATAGTGGCTATTCTATTACCTTCTTCATAGGCATTGGGTCTCTGAAAGTGAAAAATTAGAAGACAACACAGAACAATAGATGCTGGTCTGGGGAAAACGTTTTAACTTGCTAAAAAGAAAAAACTGTACTAAATATTCAGTCGGTGTACATTGGTATTTCAATATATCTCAAGATTAATATTGCTAAATGTACATTTTGTTTTTCTAATTTCAAGTCATGAAAGTTTTATAATAAAAATTGCTGAGGAAAAGATTTAAACTTTATTTAGGATCTTCATTCGAGGGAGGTATATTAAAATGGTGGCATTCCTAAATTTAAGTAACTTCTGAAGTTACAGCTTTACTGGAGCTGCCTGAAAAGCTATAGACCTACTAAGAACTATCAAAGAATATTTTTCTCTTGGAAAAAAAAATAAATTATTTTTCACTAGACCGACCCTGAAACAAAAAGTCACTTAAATGTCTGATCTTTCATATCCCAAAATAAATTGTATAAATGCTTAGAATAGCCAGTTTTTCATTTACAAGCTCTAAATCAAGTAGTGAAAAACGTTTGACTCACAGATTGCGCCAGGAATTTCTGTCTGTGCTAAAATCTATGGATGAATGGGCATTAACGCTTTACAGACCACCATTTGGAATCAGCCTTTTTAGGTATGGAAGACAGCCACAGATTTTGCAAAAACGTGGTATTTTTTAAAGCTTAATCATTCAATTAAAAAAGTTTTTAAAAAAAGTAAAAAAAATAATAAAAAAATAAAAATCAGCAGCATTGCAGCAGGTCTTGCATTCTGTACAGCATAATAAGCTAAAAGTTAGTAGGCACTTTTATTACATAAATAAAAAAGGCTTATTTTTACACTGCTAAAAGTTTCCAGGAAAGATTGGTTTTTTTTTTGTTTTTTTTTAAATTGAAAACAAATTGCTGCAAGGGTGAAGAAAAATGTAAAGAATAAAGCTTTCAGTCTCTGCTTGAAATAATCAAATGCATTTCTACCTTACCAAACAAAAAATTATAATAGTAAAATAAAAAACATGTACAGTGCAAAACATAAGATAGTTAAAGGAACATTACAAAATTGGTTAGAAAAAAAAACTTGTCTAAGATCACAGGTTTACACAAAAATTACACGTTCTAATGATGATGATAGTAGAAATTATCCCTTGAAACATTTCTGTCTGAAATGTCATATTTGATTAAAAATAATAAAAACTCATTTCCCATTTTTTGAGTTTATCGCTCAGTGAGCGTTGATTCATTTTTTTTTTTAAACTGATGTCATGCAAAATGTGTAATTGATTTTTTCACTATTTTCTCGTGACCCAGCTGGCGCCGATCGATCTCAAACTTCTACAGGTTTGTCAGTTTATGACATATGGTGAATGACATAAAGTGCTTTAACACAGACAGCAACTGTTTTGTTAGCAAAAACCAATTCTGTTATGTTCATTTAAAGCATATTTTGTAGGTGTTTATCTAACAAAATGTAAATTAACAACACATACATTTACATCTGCAACAAAGCATCAACCAATCACGGGGTTGCAAAACAAAAAGGTGTGGGCGGGCGGGGCCAGGCGGGCGGGGCCAATTTTCTGCAGAGTCTCGTGCAAAGTTTGGCTTGAGAGAAATGCAGGAAACGGAGGGGAAGAGCAAACATGGCAAGGAAGCGTGGTAAATATATAAGACAGGCGTTGGAGCAAAGAGAAGGATAACAAGGAAATGGTTAAACAACATCGAGGTATCAGTTCAAGTCAATTATAAGAAGGTACAACAGTGGTTTCAGGAAATATTGTTGATTTTGAAAAGAATCGCAAAGCTATGCTGAGAATTAATTTAACTGTACATTTTACCAGCGTACTCTTTTCCCGATTTCAGGAAATGATTTTTATTTTATTGGCAGACCCTTTTTTTTTTTTTTTTTTTCTAAATGTTTTTGGTTTAAAAGAATTGGAAAGCTATGCTGAGAATCAATTGAACTATTATCTTTATCGGTGTATCCTTTTCCTGAGTTCAGGAAATATTTTGTATTTTAATCCTTTATTGGGGTTACCTTTTCCAGGTTTTAGGAAGAGTTTTTATTTTTAAAAGAATTGGAAAGCTACCTTAGAGTCAATTAAACTGTACTCCTTACCAGAGTATTTGCTCAGCACTTGATACCCCAAAGAAAAAAAGAAGAAAAAAAAAGAAAAGAATTTATCTGATTGCAAAGAGACCATTCCCAACAGAAATTTATTTTACTGTGTCACCGAAAAAACTTGTTTAATGACATAGTAAAGAAATTAGCAACAAAGTAAAACAATTCTAAAGCTGCCATCATTTGTATCTTGCAATCGGGAAGATTGTGTTCAGAGTTTACAATTAACATAACATGGAAACATTTCCATACTCAACGAGATTTTCAAACAGGTTCATCAAAACATGGAAAGATTGTTTATTTTGGTTCAAAATTAGGTTTTCAGAAAAAAATTCTGCAGAATCTGAGAGAGAGTGCCTACAGCTATGTCTCTTTCGCTTTAATTATTCCAAAAACTAGGCAGGAAAGGTATTTTGAGTTATTTGAATTTCCTTTCCCTACAATGAGCTGAGAAAAACTTTAGAAAAACCAATGTTGTACCTTCTTTCTGAGAAAATTATACAGTGTAGGAAGAGAATAAGTTGAAAACAAATTAAGATCAATTAATTATAAAGAAAATCCATAATATAGTGTTATTCTTTAATCAAACATACGAATTAGGGAACATAATGTATACATTGCTGCCTTGAAGACAATGAAATCACAGCTTCTTATTTCTTAGAAAAATTCTGCCAAAATTTGATAAATCAAGGATGGATATGAATTTCTGAATGAATCTGTGAATATGAGAGATTTATAATTCTCTAGATTAAGAATAAATGAGTGATCAACGAAGATGAAACCAAAATGTTTCTTTTTATGAAATTCATCTCAAATGCAGGACTAAAACTAGAAGTTATTCTGAATATGGATTGATATAGTTTTAATCATGAAAAATGTTGTCTGATCTTGCAAATATATGGAGATTTTTAGTGTTCACACTCATGGCGTTAAAAACGAATCATTTTGGAGAAAATAATAAATGACTGTACTAAAAAGGATTGACACCTGCTCTACAAGAATGTAAACCTGGAAGATACACTACGAAGGAAAATGTGTGCATCATGGCAGCTACAGTGTAATGCTTGGTGCAAAAATAGGAAAAATGGGCATGCACAAGATGCTGATTGAAGGAAAAATGTCTCGAGTCATACCTTTTTTTAGGGGGGAAGTTTTTACAGTAAGTCCTTTGGAGTGTGAGTTTTTTAGTGAAATGCCAAAATAATGTTAACAGGCTTTATTTCAATGGATGGACTTTTTATATTGTTCACTTAATTTGTTTATCAAACGATTAGACTGCCTTTCATTCCCAAAATGAATGACAGTGTCATAATTCTGAAGAGTTTGAAGTATTTCAAGTAAAGATATTCAAAAATTATCCAGAATTTATCAGTGAAAAAAAAAAAAAATCAAAATATTGTATCATTTTTCTTGCAAAACATTTTTTTTTTTTCAAATACATACACCGCTAAAAAAAGGTATTCTTGAAATGAGAGGAAAAAAATCTGATTTCAAGCAAACATTTCTTGCGGCAATCATTAGACATTTTTTCTAGAGAGAGAGAGTTACACAAGAATGCTCGTCTCTTTCTGAGTTTGTTTCTTATTCAAAGAATAGAATATTTCTAGCAGTGTACAAACAAATGCTGTGTTATGATTCGTTTAAAGTTCCTCACAGTGCAACTTAAACGCCTTCTTCATAGACATTAAAAGAATGCAAACAATTCTTTTACAGGAAAGATCCAAGTTGCGTTTGGATAGAGATTCTGGTTAATGGTTAGGACATGCACAATCTATTTTTAAGCATGCTTCTGTTTCAAATCATTCTAAACAAGAAATAAAGGCTTGAAACTCACCCTTGCAAAGTCAAAATGTGGCTCATAGTGACCCCCAATACCATAGTTTACAACCTGTTGGTGAAAACAATTAGAGAAATATTTAGCTCTTAAAGGGTCTGGGTACAAAACAAAACACAAAAATCCATAGATTTACATTAAACTTACACCGTTTGAAAACAATGTTAGTAGAAAGCTTCCCTTAAAATATTACCTGCTGAGGTGCTCTAGTTTTTGAGAAATGAGTAAAAAGGTTTCATGTTAAAATGTATTTTAGCATGTTCAACAGATTTGGGCAACTCTTCTGAAAACATTGCTCTGTGATTTTTCTTCTCAAAAACTTGACGACTAGTGAAGCTGAAATTTTTACAGGTAAATTATATTACATACATCTTCATTCACAGTGAATGGGGATTCATGTCATGGCTAACAACTTGATCTACAAAAGGTAAGAAAACACTTTAATAGATGTAAGTTTTGCATTGATGGAAAAACAATAATTATTCTTTTTAATTCTGTATTCCCGATGCAAACTTAACATCTCTTACAATCCTTGCGGTCCTTGCTGCCAAAAATTCAGGATTCAAACTCCCTCTAGCCGCCGGGCTAGCGCGGTGGTCTAGTGGTAATTAGACATCTGCTCTGGCAAGGCAAAGGTAGTGGGTTCGAATCCCACCAGAGTGATTTACATGTGGTTTATTTTCACAGAACTCGGGAAAGTACTGAGTATACAGTGATTAATTCACATCGGTGTAAGGGTAAAAATAAGTTATACTTTGCAATATTATAAAAACAAGGCAGTTAAGTCTGGTGCCCTGACCTGTAATTCTTCTGCTGTTTTGAGTTCCAATCCAGAGTAGTCTGATACCCTTTGCCTGATCACAGAAACCACAGGGTCTAGTTCCTCCCTCAGCCATGCACTCTTACTGATGCGGTAGTCGGCGTACTCAAGTTTACCAGTGACAGAATTCTGAATAGTGGCTCGGTTTAGCTGGAATTAACATACAAAATGAAAAAAATTGACAAGTAATTGACATTGGTTTGAAGCTGTATCCAAATCAAGTGACTCTGCTATGGCTATGGCTGTTGGCTAAAGCCACAACCTTGAAGAACAGGGCCTAACGCCACAAGAACTTGCTAAGCTTAGAAAAATCCTGCTTTAACAGAAACTGGTTACCAGCCGTAAATCCATAAAGTTAACATTGTTGAAATTGGTGCCCCACTCATTTTGGGCTTGGCAAAAAAAAAAAAATTTTGCTTAACAACTTCATGAAATTGGGCCCAGATATTTTCAACAATCTGGCCATCGCATCTGACAAAGCCTTGAGGAGGGAGGGTGAAGAAAACAAAACAAGATTACTTTCATTAAGCCCTTCAAGGGAAAATTGGATCCATGACAAAATGTGACGCTTGTGAAGATTTTTCAGTTGCCAACACTGGAAATTTGCTAAGTGAACACAATTACTTTTACTCACTCTAGGGGCTGCAAGCGATTTAACTTTTTTGATTTCATAATCTGATAGGATGTCATGATAGATGATGAGCCGTGGATGATCGAAGACTACTTCCTCCTTGGCCGGGCGGAGCAGCAGGCGTGGGTTATTGTAATGATTGTAACGACACTTCAGAATGCGACGATTCCTTGGAGCCTGCAAAAGAGAGAAAAAATAGCGAGCATGTATTAATTTGAAGGGTTTTTTTTTACCAGAAAACACATCTTTCCAGAATGGAATTTGAAAACATCTGATAATTTTTTTATTGACCTGGACCGGCGCCTTTGAATGTTAGACAGAGAAGCTGTGCCTTACAAATGCTGTGTTAATATCATTATAATAGCGCTTCATAGGTTATTCTCTCTGCATGGTGAAGAGTTTTGTTTTCTTCTTCCGTCTTGAGAGTGTCTTCAACCCATCCCTCTTCTACTGTTAACTGGTTAAACGCCCCACCCTTAATAGTAAACGCCACCCTTAGTACAGCCCGCCCTAAGTGCCCCTCTCGTCGGCTTTCGATTTCTAGTGCCCCTCTCGTCGGCTTTCGATTTCTTACCTTTTCAGCGCCAGGGTCCCCTTTGCAAAGTGCCTCATAGGTTATTCTCTCTGATGAAGAGTTTGGTTTCAACTCTTCCTCTGTCTTAGGAGTGTCTTCGACTCATCCTTCTTCTACTGTTAACCGGTTAAACACCCCACCCTTAGTTCCTTTCTTGTCAGCTTCTGAGTTCTTACCTTTTCAGTGCCGGGGTCCCGTCTACATAGCGCCTCGTAGGTCGTTCACTCTGTTATTAAGAGTTTGGTTTTAACTTTTCCTCCGTCCAGGAATTATCTTAAACCCATCCCTCTTTTTTTGTTAATTGTTTAACGCCCTACCCTTAGTGTGCCTCTCGTCGGCTTTTGCTTTCTTACCGTTTTAGTGCCGGGGTCCCCTCTGCAAAGTGCCTCGTAGGTTATTCTCTCCAAAAGAGTTTGGATTTAATTCTTCCTCCGTCTTGGGATTGTCTTCAACCCATCCCTCTTCTTCTGTTAACCGTTTAACGCCCCACCCTTACCTCTCGTCGGCTTTTGCTTTCTTACCTTTTCAGCGCCGGGGTCGCCTCTGCAAAGTGCCTCGTAGGTTATTCTCTCCGGTGAAGAGTTTGGTTTCAATTCTTCCTCGGTCTTGGGAGTGTCTTCGACCCATCCTTCTTCTTCATCGTCATCCTCTTCACCATCTTTGAACTCTCCTCGTTTCTTCTTCTGAGACAGGTGGTAGTCAAAGTACTTCTTGTTACTGTTGCCGCGCTCATGGTTTGGATCTGTAAGGTCAAAGGTCGGGGGGTAAAGGTCAAGATTATTCATTCACTAAACACTTTCTTCTACAAATGACATGTTCTGCGCATGAGAATAATGATAATTCACAAAAGCAAGGGTGCTTGATTATGGCACAGTAATCGTTTCTCAGTACATATTGTGGCGATTTTAAAATGGGTTGCTAGTTTTTTACCTCTGAAAACAACAAGGGTCCTTGGTTATTATTTAACAAGGATGGCTTTCACATGACTGGAATTTGCTATTTTTGTTAACGTTGATGTGATTTTACTTTAGGTCTGTAGTTTACAGGTTGAATGGCTTCTGACTGGCACCGACTACATGACCAATTTACCAACAATTTTCACAAATTAGGGAGACCAACAACATAGATAGCTCAGTTGCTAGAGCACCTCGCACTTTAATCTGGAAGTTGCGCATCATGGACGAGTGGTTAAGAGCACCAGATTCTAGCTCTGGTGATTGATAAGCAGAGTGTGGGTTCGAATCCCGGTCGTGACACTTGCTACGTAAAATTGGGGAGGTAGTGCTTTCTGCTCTACCGGCCAGGCTTCAGACTGATGATACGCAAGCCTACATCCGTATGGACTGTAAAAGGGGTTACATTGTTTCAGCCCTAGGAGTAGGTGGCAACGGCCTCTGGAAAAAAATAATTGTAGCCCACACCTTTAAGTGGCCTTCAGGCCTTGTGTGTCTGGCGACTTGCATTAAAAAAAAATAATAAAAAAATCACAGGTTCTTGTGAATTTTGTCTTCTTTCAACCCAAACGTATTTAAACAAATTCTGATTTGTTGTTTGCATACAAGCCATTCTTTGTGGATGACTACTCAACCTACCAAGTTTCAACAGTGCATCTGTGTACTCCAGGGCCTGCTCCATATCACCACTCTGGGAAATTAAATAGACAATAAAAAGTTTGAGAAAACTGTATCTTAAAACCTGTATAATAATAATAATAATAATAGGGACATTTATATTGCGTAGTGACCTGTATAAATATACTCTACTGCGCATTACAAAGAATACAAAAAATTCAGAGAAAATATGAAAAAACAAATATACAAACAGAGCAAGACTGAATCTTTAAAGGCAGTGGACACTATTGGTAATTACTCAAAATAACTATTGGCATAAAACCTTACTTGGTAACGAGTAATGGGGAGCTGTTGATAAAAGCATTGTGAGAAACAACTTCCTCTGAAGTAACGTTGTTTTTGAGAAAGAAGTTTCTTTCCACGAACTTGATTTCGAGACCTCAGAATTAGATTTTTGGGGTCTCGAAATCAAGTATCTGAAAGCACACAACTTCGTGTGACACAGGTGTTTTTCTTTCATAATTATCTCGCAACTTCAACGACCAATTGAGCTCAAATTTTCACAGGTTTGCTATTTTATGCATATGTTGAGATACACCAAGTGAGAAGACTGGTCTTTGACAATTACCAATAGTGTGTCCAGGGGTGGATTTCACAAAGGTAGTCCTAACTTAGGACTGGTCCTAGGCAATGCTAAGAGATAGGACCAGTCCTAAGTTAGGACCAGTAATTCATTCTAACTTAGGACTGGTCCTATCTCTTAGCATTGCCTAGGACTAGTCCTAAGTTAGGACTACCTTTGTGAAATCCACCCCTGTGTCTTTAACTTAAAATGTTTCTGTATAAATTTACATACCATGTAGAGCACAAAGGAGAGGTAATCCAGCACATCCGTTTTATCAACTGTCGTCTCATCCCCCTCACTGTTCACTTTATCCAAGGCTTCTGTCATCCATAGCTTGGAGTGGAAATAATCATTGGCGTTGTACGCAATACGACCAATCTCAAAACATTCATGCGCTGTGTAGGAAAATTACACTCAAATATCAATTTACACCAATATCTTGAGACTATTTTGAAGTTGATTAATTTCTCTTTCTAGAAAAGATTATCTAGAAGGATTACTTGTCATCCATAGCTTAGAGTCGAAGTAATCATTGGGGTTGTGTGCTGTGTAAAAAAAATATAAAACATTACCACTAATATTTTGAGAATATTTTGAAGTTGATTAATTTTTCTTTTTGGGAAAGTCAATAACTAGAAGGAAAATAAGTTTACTTGACATCCATAGCTTAGAGTGGGAGTGATTGCATGGTGTTGTACGCAATACAACCAATCTAAAACATGCATGCGCTGTGTGGGGGGAAATTTTGTTTAAAGTTCACTAATATCTTAAGAATATTTTTAACTTGATATATTTTGTTTAGAAATGCCAATATTTTTTTAGAACTAAGAATGTTAATTTTGGTTTTACATCTATATTAGAATATTTTTAATGAAAATAAGGTGCATTTCACCAGGGCCCAATTTTATAGCTGCTTTGAAGCACAATATTGGTACCTCAGCCTTAAACAATTATAGCCAAAATACCATATGTCATGTGCAGTGCAATTAATTGTAACTGGAATCCTACTAATTTCTGCTTTTAAGCAAAAAAAAAAAAAGAAATATTTTGTGTCTGAGCAGAGCTCTATGAAATTAGACCCAGATGTGAAACCAATACACAGAGTCAATCCCCATAAATTTACAAAACTGTCCATTGCATCAGGGGGAAAAAAATCTGAGCATTATCTTTCCTATGGCATTTTAGAAATGTCCAGCCAGAGCTTTCACGAAGGGATCAAGGACATGGGTAAATTGACCTTTCCAGTTTCTATTAAACACTCTTGATGGTGTTGGTGGACAAACCAGATCCAGGGCTTAATTTCATAGAGCTGCTAAGCACAAAAATTTGCTTAGCATGAAATTGCTTCCTCGATAAAAACAGGATTACCAACCAAATTTCCTAGTGATTTCCATGATAAGCAAACAACAGCTGAGTACCAGTAAATAGCAATAGGCAACAAATGGAAATTTGGTTAGTAATCCTGTTTTTATCAAGGAAGAAATTTCATGCTAAGTAAATTTTTGTGCTAATTATAAGCAGCTCTATGAAATTGGACCCAGATATCAATCCAAGGTTACATAAACACATACACCTAGGCACACTTAGGAGGAAGCTGTAAGTCCTGCAGGAGGAACCTGTCCAATTTTCACACTTGCGTCATCCTTTAATCAATTTGATATATCCACTGGTTGTACTATTCTGAGGGCACACAATTAAATTCTTTCAGTGCAAAGGTCGTCGTAGTACAGTCAAGAAATACCATGGGATGTACCAAAGCAACACAAATCAGCAAGATACTTTTGTTTAAAGGCAGTGGACACTATTGGTAATTGTTAAAGACTAGCCTTCACAGTTGGTGTGTCTCAACATATGCATAACATAACAAACATGTGAAAATTTGAGGTCAATCGTTCATCGAAGTTGCGAGATAATAATGAAAGAAAAAACGCCCATGTCACACGAAGTTGTGTGCGTTTAGATGTTTGATTTTGAGACCTCAAGTTCTAAACTTGAGGTCTCGAAATCAAATTCGTGGAAAATTACTTCTTTCTCCAAAACTATAGCACTTCAGATGTTACTCGCAAAAATTTCATGCCATATACATTGCTTGTGACTGGTATTTAGCTGTTGTTAACTTAGCATAACAATTGAGTGGGTCTTGGCCAGTAATCTGATTTTACTAAGCAAGGAATTTTTATGCTTAACCAAAATTTTGTGCTTAAGCAGCTCTATGAAATTGGGCCCATGTCACATACATAATTTGTGACTGGTATCCTGCTCATTTCTACTTTCAAATTAATTTTGCCAGTCTCGTTTTGAAGAACTGAGTTTAAAATGCATGAACACATTTTGCATTCCTTCTAATAATAATGAACCATTTTTGTAGAGCGCATCATCACAATCACAGAGAAGTCCCTATATGCGCTTTGAGATGAAAGAGAAGTAAAAGTTAATAGAGATGTGAAGTAAATACAAAAGCAAAACTTAGTTGATACGGAAAGAAGTACCGAAAGCTATTGCAAAAATAAATGTGTTTTTAACTTTGTCTTAAATAAATTCACTGTTTGAGCTTGTTTTATGGTGTCCGGAAGACTATTCCATAATTCTGCTGCTGCTGCTGCAAAAGCTCCGGCCCCATAAAATTCCAGTGTAGTAACAACAGAATACACATGAAAGTTTGAACCAGTACATTTAATCAGAAACGACAACATGTCAGCTCTAATAACAAGTCAAAACATTTGATGTAATTTTTTTCCCCTTCATCTGAGCATGGAGCTCTGAGTAAGCTTGCTGAAGCTAATTGGCAATTTTCTCCTGTGGGTAATCGGTGAAGCTTTGAAGTTTGTTATCTTAAAACCTTTCTCTAGTAATAGTAAGGGTTTAATTCCGATATGACATTGACCCTAAATTAGACTTGGTTTATCGGCCTACAAGGGTAAAGTGCAGACTTGAGCCAATGTAAACATCTTGAAGGATACACTACAAAAGTACATGCACACTGCGCATGTACAGTTTGATTGGGTTTGTTCCATACCAACTGAAGAAATATTTCAAAAGGAGCCAGTCTTCGAACAAACTCTTTAAAGCCAGAGGACACTTTCGGTAAACATTATCGTCCAAGGCCCACACTTCGTGTATCACAACTTATATATAAATCGTGTATCACAACTTAAATATAAAATAACAAACCTGTGACAATTTAGGCTCAATCGGTCATCGGAGTCGGGAGAAAATAACGGGAAAACCCATCCTTGTTTCAGCACGTTTCGCTGTGTCATAACATGTGTTTACTATAAATCCGTAATTCTCGATGTCGAGAATTGATAATTGTTTTAATGTTTTCTCAAAAAGTAAAGCATTTCATGGATAATTTCAAGAGAAGTCTTTTACCATTACCTTCTGTAAACCCTGTAAGTTAATTGTAAATCTGTTTTTTTTTCTGTTCCGAAAGTGTATAATGGCTTTTAAAGTCAGTGGACACTATTGGTAGTTACTCAAAATAATTCTTCGCATAAAAACTTACTTGGTAACGAGCAATGGAGAGCTATTGATAGTATAAAACATTGTGATAAACAGCTCCCTCTTATTAGTTTTTGAGAAAGAGGTAGTTTCTCATTCAAATATTTAAAAGGCTTCAGGCCTGAAGCCTTTTATTAGGCATCTAAAAGCACACACAACTTTGATTACCAATTGAGTCCAAGTTTTCACAGGTTTGTTACTTAATGCATGTCCTGAGATACCACCAAGTGAAAATACTGGTCTTTCACAGTTACCAAAGGTGTCCATGTGCCTTTAAAACCCATGGGCCATGGGTTCTTTTTTAACCCAACTGCACCCAGGCGACATGAGTGATGCACAATATGTTTTATGATCCATGGCATACTAGGCTCGAACTTGGCAATCAACCAAGGAAAGCTATCACATCCACATGGTATTGGAATAAATTATTCCTTCGGGTCAAAGATTGTCACTTGTTCAAACTGGGACGTGTCCCCTTTAAAGGTAAAGTATATTTGAAAGTTAACATCGTCATCAATCGTCATAGGCTGCAGTCCATTGACGCAACAACCGCCCACTTCTCCTTGGTTGTGTGGTTGCGCAGGAACGATTTTGCCTCAACAAAGTTAACGTCAATCAAAACATTGAGTCTCATGATGGTGACTAGAGCAAGCTAGTCGAAACGTTGAGACCAATTAAAGTGAAGTTAATAACGATCCTCTATATAAACTACAGCAGATTTTGTACCTTCTGCCCAGGTACGGTTAGTAGTTAAAGGCAGTGGACACTATTGGTAATTACTCAAAATAATTATTAGCATAAAACCTTTCTTGGTGACGAGTAAATGAGGAGAGGCTGATGGTATAAAACATTGTGAGAAACAGCTCCCTCTGAAGTGCCATAGTTTTCGAGAAAGAAGTAATTTTCCAAAATTTGATTTTGAGACCTCAGATTTAGAACTTGAGGACTCAAAATCAACCATCTAAACGCACACAACTTCGTGTGACAAGGGTGTTTTCTTCTTTCATTATTATCTCGCAACTTTGATGACCGATTGAGCTCAAATTTTCACAGGTTAGTTATTTTATGCATACATTGAGATACACCAGCTGTGAAGGCTAGTCTTTGACAATTACCAATAGTGTCCACTGCCTTTAAAAAACAGGACAGTTCTTTTCAGAACTTAGAAGTCTCCCGAAACCCATAAATCTACTCCACTGGGCATGCAGTAGAATCTGTGTAGCAAGACAGTTCTCTAAAGAACAAAATATTCCTGGCAAAACAAAAATAAAATCAGACTAAAAGTACATATCTGTAGGCAGAACATCATGCCTACAAGTGCAACAACTTCCCTTACTGGTTGGTTTATAAGGGAGCAATAAACTGGGAAAAAAAATAAAAACCCAATCGAAAAACTCCTTTGTCCGGTTCTTCCAAGAAAATATTGTCCTTGTGGATTTATTACGGAGACTTAACTCTAAGCAAACAAACGTACTCGACAAAAACCGCACACAACAAAAAGTTACAAGAACAACACAACCCTTGCTGCGTGCATAATAAGGGAATTCACTGGTTTGTAAAATAATTACACACATGAAAAGCCCTTGCACTTTGCATTTCTTTACACGCAATGAGCGCTGATCCTTCGTAGCACAAGTACAAACGCTGTCAATCATACCACGCAATAATATTGCAATTTTTTATATGAAGTACATGGTGCTTCATGGTGAAGTGAATAATAAGCTTTTCACTTGAAGTTGGCGTGACGTTGGTGTAACTGTCGCTACACGTTAACATATAACTAAACCCCAAGGCATTTTACCACTGAGAAAATCTGTAGTCTTGGGATATTGCTTCTAGTCCCTCAAAAAGCAAAACCTAAAACTGTTTCCTTTTTGCTATGTCTGCCAATTAATCTCTAATTAAAACAGAAATTTAAGCTTCTCACTTAAAGTTGGCATCAAAGTTTCTGCACGTACACATAAAACCATACCACAGGCATTCCACCGTCCAAAAGAAACCAAAACATACTGTTTCTTTTTTTGCCAATTAGTCTCTCGTTTTTAAAACAACAATTTTAAAACGCTGCATGTAGCCAAAGTGTATCCAGGTTATAAAAACAACTTGGTGTCATGCCACGACCTCATGTATGTCACCCAGTTGTCCCCTAGCCACCTCTCCCCCCCCCCCCAAGGAAAAATGCTCTGTAGTACACTGGAGTACAGCGACTTTCATCATAACACGAGTTGACACTTAAGTGGTGCTAAGGAGGTGTGCTAAGGAAAATAGAGTGGCGCTACAGTAATATGTTTATGAAGTAAGCAAGCACTTGGTGGATATGGGATTTCAAAATTAACAATTTGTGGGCACCAGTCTAATGATTTCAAACATCAGATTAAACGTGGCAGGTTACCATGACATAGTTGTACTTGTTTTTAATTATACCAGTTATCTACTGTTTTATATCGATAATGAATCAATTTAAAACAATTTCTTTTGAGAGCAACCATAATTGGGGGTTGGCAGTATAAATTATAATATGTACTATGTATTCTGCTTTTAAATGTGTTTGTTTTAAAATCCATTCTCCAACAAAATTATGTTCTGTTTTGTTGGCAAATACTAATTTTAATACTAAATACATTTCTATGTACTGTTTAATTCTCACAATTTTTTTTCAACAAGAGCATGGAATAAACATATTGAATTGAATCAAATATGTGTATATTTTTTACCATTTCACTAAAGCTACCCTGTTCATGTACATAGTGCACAAACGACCCTGTCTATCATCATCCACTTCAATGGATGAATTACACTTGGGGCTAAAAGCTGACTGCACTTTTGACTGGTATTGTTACCTTCCCCAGACGCCCTTAAGGGAACTTTTCAAATACTGCTTTCCCCCAATGGAAACAAAATATTGACTTGAAAGCACTAGGCTTTAGTCATTCATTCATTCTTGAATTTAGGAAAACCTTCCCACACAAGTAATATGCCTGTGATTTTTTTTCACAGGACTCCCGAAAGTACTGAGTATACAGTGCCTGAATCAGTGGTAATAACAAAACCAAAATTAATATACATGTATTTGCAATTTGCTGTTTCATAAGAAGGAAAAAGGTGTGCTGTGAGTCAACTGTTTAGACTGAAAATCTTGTGCATATTTCATGAAATTAGGCCCAGGGGTCAACTTCACAAAGACTTAGGACTAGTCTTAGGAGATATTAAAAACTTAAGGCTATTTAGTCCCAAGTTAGGACAAGTAACTCACCCTACCTCGAGATAAGACTAGTCTTAACTCTTTGTGAAATCCACCCCAGGACCCATACACTATTTGTTCCCAAATCTGTTATTACACCGCCACCATCAATTGAATATAGAAACACAACAAACTTTATGAGTTAGAAAGATGGACTTTTTACCAAAGGCCTTTGATGGTGTTTGTTGATGTGTTACACATCATCAGTAACTGACAAGTTGTGAGTCTCGAATATGATTGACAGCTTTGATTGTTGCAGGTAAAAACCACTCATGATTTTGGGGTTCATCACAAAAGGGGAATTCATAAAAAAGTATACGGCATTGCATGGTGAGGGTATCGATATTTGGTTTGCGATAACAACATGTGTGTATCTACTTGGTGGTGTGTTCTTTTGAGAACTTCTTGTCTTGCTTTATAACTTACTACTGTGGAGTAGATTTTTCCGTGACTTTTAATGTTTTTTTTACACGACCAGGGGGCATCGAGGCCTTTGTGAAGTATGCTATTGCTGTACAAGCCATGCGGTCTTGTAGAGCCCCCCCCCCTAAATTCAAGCCCTACACAGGGAATGTTTGAACGTTTGAGTTTTGAATGTTTGGGAGTTATAGGGGTTAAAGTTCATACCATTGAGGGTTGGAGACTTCCATGTTCCTTCTATGTTTCCATCGGCGATAGCCTTGGTGTCTAGTCTGTAGGTGTCTTGAAGTCGTAGCAGCGCTGCACCAGAACCCTTCAGATCCTCATTGGCGGGGAAATAGTCACGATACTGAGAGATATTCACCAAATAATCTGCAAATAAAAAATTCAAAAAATAATAATAATAATAGACCGTTTTTATATAGCGCTTTTCACGCCCGAGGGGTGTCTCAAAGCGCTTCCGACAATATTACCCCTGGTCACTGGGCCTTAAAGCATTCTTTAAACCATCTCAGCTCCCTGGGGAGTATACAGCCTGTGCGCAATATATGCGCTACTCGGCTAAACCAATCACAAGAACCATCTCTGCCCTCACAGGTACCCATTTACTCCTGGGTGGAGAGAAGCAATTATAGTTAAGTGTCTTGCTCAGGGACACAAGTGTCACGACCTGGATTCGAACTCACACTCTGCTGAACAGAAGCATCAGAGCTTGAGTTCGGTGCTCTTATCCACTCGGCCACGACACCCCACAATGGCAATTTCTTAATACCATTAACCATAGTTTCTACCACAGGCCTGTATGCTTTGTTTTTAAAAGGACAAGGGCACCAACATACTTTCTTGTCGGTGAAGGGCACACTATGAGGAAAGAGAAGAGGTTTGGACTGTTCTGGTCAGGCAGCAATAATTATGTGCCGCTCACATTGTTAGAAAAGCAAATAAAGAGATTAGCTGTTTTGCCATAAAACAAGATGAAGATGAATAAACAAAACTGAGACACGACATGTTATATTCACATCAATACACAGTATGCCTTTGACACTTTGCAATGGGGAAAGGCCCGCGACCTACAAAGAAATCATTCTAAGTAAATACAAATTTTTGTTTTCATCTGGGCCGTTATGCAATGGAAGGGCCATCGTGGTCTTAGAATTTGGCACCCCTTCAAAAGTTGTACATAGACTTTAAAAAAAATTCCCTTAGAGAAATTAAAATTGCCTTGCCCTCTCGACAAAGTTGAAAATTCCAGACCAGCCCTTCTTTTTTACAACTTTAAAATTTCTTTTAAACAGATCTTGTTGAGATTGTTGTTCCCATTCTCATTAAGTCCATAACACGACTCAGTAATGTCACAAACGCCTTAGGAAATGTCAAATGCGTCATCAGGGAATCCAAACAACACAGCCCGACCAATCAGCTGTTGAATTGAGACTATTCGTCTAATCAGATTATGCCCTGATGCGTCAAGTTTCATGAACATAAAGCGCACTTTTGGCAAAGTTCCTTGTACAATAACAACTGTATAGACCTTTATAGACCTTTATTGCCAACTGAGATTTGAATACTATGGAAAGGTGTAAATGGATTTTGCAAAAACAGGTACAATAAGTAACAATGTTACACAAATATTACAAATTAAGGATGGGTTTGCTGGAAACAAAGCAACAAATCATGAGATGTATTTTTGTCAATGAAACTTTGCAGTAGTTTCAGTCATCCATGCCAACAAAGGCAGTTTATTTACCAACAGTAGACCATATTGAATATGACGTCACCGTTCAAATATCTGCCCTACACAGATGGCATCTATGCGTGTGTGCGTGCATGCATGTACCGAAGAAATCAAAACCGGGAATGCTGCGTGATGCGTGCTTCATTGATGTATGCGTTTGGACGCGCATACGGTTTGACCTACAAGATGGCGACTTTCATAGCAAAAAGGGGGTTATTCAATACGACCTATGGAAAGGTCCATACATGTATAAACCCCTCCCACCGTCTTATTCCGTAACAGTAATGAATTTTTGGATTGATACGTATGAGGGACCAGATTAAATGGCTAATGTTGTTTCCAGTCATGAAGTACTCCATCAGCCCTAATCCGTTATGTAACGAATCTCTCTGACACCTTGTTTAAAAGTGAGGCATAGTGTTTAATTGGAGACAGGTTATTTTGGCTTCTGAATTTGTCTTGAAAATGGCTGTCTGTGTCAGATTCTCAATGTACAGTCATTACCACTGCAACTGCAAATGACAACGACATGTCCACAAAACTTGCGACTAGGTAGTCGCAACTAGTCGCAAATGAAAGGTCACTTGACCGCAAGATCAGTTGGGTCATTTCTCAAACCTCAACTTGGGCTCCAGCTCCAGGCGCCCTTTGATGTCCAAACCACCACCGCGTGCAACATAAATGCTGCTACAAATAGTATAGGCCTGAAGGCAGAGCCCCGCTTGAACCGCATACACAGCGCGCTGAGCCTATATGCTAGAGACGGAGCCCAAGCTAGGGTTTGAGAAACGGCCCTGCAGGCAATGATGGTTTAAATGCATCCTACATCTTCGGATATAGGAAGAGTTTGGTGAAATTGACAGCTGGACTGACATACCTGTTTTGGGTCGGTCCAATCGGACTGTATTCTCTACTTCAGTCCATTCCCAGATGAATCTCTTGACCAGTAGCAAGGCGTTGACCGGATGGGACAGGTAGTGCTCTGGGTCCTGTATTGCTTCATTATTGGCTTTCTGAAGCTTCTCCGTCAATCTGGAATGAGAAATAAACACATAAAGAATAGGAGTCAGTGAAGGAGTCAAGAATAACAATTCAAGAAATTATACAAGACTGGGCCTATTTTGATCATGGTGCTTACCATCAATCCACGCTTACAGCCCATATAGACACCTGGGACCGATTTCATAAAGCTTAAGAATCAGCAGAAAAAAAGGAGCTTTTAATCAAAATACTTTACTATCCAAAAAATGAGTGGGTCATCCAGTAGCAATGATGTAAACAAAAATGAATATTCACAAAAACAATCAATCAAGATATTTTACCATTTAGAATTCTCTAGATTGAAATTAAGTTCCTAACAACACATGAAAAAGAGCCCTACTCATGGGCCAAGGGCAGGGCAGGGTGTTGGCAGGCATTGTGTCAGGTGTCAAGGAATGTGGAGGAGGGTGCACACAGAGTACATACAAACACTTACATTGTAATAACACATATCATCTATAGTCATTAAAACCTAGAGTGCAAAACACAATCATCTTGTTCTACCATGCAACGCACACAAGACACGATCTCCTCTTTTCCACACCACACATACAAAATGAATTATGAATGATACAGTGCTGCTCAATCAATTTTTCAGAATCTAACTTTTCCCGCAGTCTTGAAAAAAATAGAGAAGAAAAAAAATAAAATTTCTACTCAGTTTTCTAGAGACACAATTTTGCACATTTTAAAACTGTTTCTGCCAGGCATATTAGTTCTTGATGAAGTCCCAAGAAAACATAAATTGGATTAAAAAATGGGTGTGGCACCCTCGGAGATAACAGGAAAGATGAAGATGGCCAAGGAAAGCTCCAATTTGAAACCAACCAGAACAAATTATTTTGAAAAGGTTATGCCAAAGTTTTGATTCAACTTTATATTGAACAATGCATTAACGTGCTTGAATTTTACTTGGATTGGAGCCACAAGGCCAGTGGTTTTTAATTCCAAACCAGAAAGCTCATGACCAGACAAGTTTTTTTATTTTATTATTTATTTTTTATTTTTATGCAAGTCCCCTGACACACAAGGCCTGAAGGCCACTTCAAGGTGTGGCCTACAATTATTTTTTTCCAGAGGCCATTGCCACCTACTCCTAGGGCTGAAACAGGGTTACCCCTTTCACAGTCCATACGAATGTTTTCGTTTTGTAAAATAACTTTTGGAACCCACCACAGAACTAGGAGTCATTTATTAGTGAACATGAGACCAATAACTTGACAATTTCCTCTGAGACAAACCTCTAAGAAACCTGTTCAACAGCATGGTTGATATTCACATAATCTTTACTGTAAGTAAATGGGAGGGGCTAGACATTGTATACATTATGAGCTAGACAGGAAGGGCAATGAAGACAGTTACATTTACAATGCAATAGCAGTTTCATGTATAATGTAAGGTAATGATTTATGACTTGTAGAGTGACTTGAACATACAGACAGTTTCAACATTTCCTTAAAGGGTTTTGACTTTGTAGCTCAAGTTTTTGGCCGTGACATGAATCCATACTCCCTGTAAATTGAAGATGTAGACCTTCATTATGTGATATAATTTACTGTAGAAGTTTCAGCTATAGTCTTTAAGTTTTTGGAATAACAATAATAATAATCACTGAGCAAAAGTTTTCAGGGGTGGATTTCACAAAGGTAGTCCTAACTTAGGACCTAGTCCTAGGCAATGCTAAGAGATAGGACCAGTCCTAAGTTAGGATGAGTTACTGGTCCTTAGGACGAGTTACTGGTCCTAACTTAGGACCAGTCCTATCTCTTAGCATTGGCTAGGACTAGTCCTAAGTTAGGACTACCTTTGTGAAATCCACCCCATACATTGTCGACATGCTAAAATAATTTTTGTCTCATGAGACAAAAGTTACTTTTGTGACATCCTTTTACTCATTTCTAAAACAAAAAAACACTACCTCAGCAAGTAATACTTTTGAAACTTTTGAAAGGGAAGCTTTCTTCAATCGTTATCTCTAAACCAAGTAAGTTGAATGTAAATCTGCGGGACATTGTATTTTGGTGTCATACCAAAAAAGACTTAAACCCTTTTTTTAAAAGTTGAAGTAAAGTTCTGCTCCACTCAACAGTTAAAGGCAGTGGACACTATTGGTTATTACTCAAAATAATTATTAGCACAAAAACCTTTCTTGGTGACGAGTAATGGGGAGAGGTTGATGGTACAAAACATTGTGAGAAACGGCTCCCTCTGAAGTGCCATAGTTTTCGAGAAAGAAGTAATTTTCCACAAATTTGATTTCGAGACCTCAGATTTAGAACTTGAGGTCTCAAAATCAACCATCTAAATGCACACAACTTCGAGTGACAAGGGTATTTTATTCTGTCATTATTATCTCGCAACTTTTAACGGGTTAGTTATTTTATGCATATGTTGAGATACACCAACTGTGAAGGCTAGTCTTTGACAATTACCAATAGTGTCCACTACCTTTAATGATACATATAGCTAGTAGCTACATTGTAGACTATACAGTTCATGCGAAGGTGTCAACCAACATTCTCCATTCTCCATGCTACCCTCTGACATCAGTGAAAGGTTGATGGGTGGGTTTACAAACTGTAGCCTGTACACGTCTCCCGTCTCCCGCATACTCCAAAATTTGGGACCCAAGCCAGTGAGAAACACTTTTAATGAACCATAACATTTTGTCGAAGACCAGAATCAACATTGGGAACTTTCTACACAGTTAATTTTTTTATTCAAACTGTTTTTATTTGGGCCAGCCTTAAGAGAAGATTTATCTTAGTAAATGGCCAAGTAGGCCTACAAATGATTGGACTCGCATGTGGAAAGCTCGGACCAGAATTTCTTTTTACAATACCAGAATCAGCATTAAGAAAAAAAATTCTCCATATCAGTTTAATATTTTACACAATTAACTTTTTTTATATGACCCAGCACTGTTGAGAAGATTTATCTTAATTGGCTAAGTATACATTGATACTCAACAGAATTGAAATATCAGACTAAAAATCAACATATCATACAGACAGTGAGGCATTACTATTCAATTTGAACACGAAGACAGCCAGACTTGTCCAGTCATGAGTATTGGCTTGCAATGACAAAATCACAGGCCTCGCGCCTGCGGTCTATTGTCAAAGTATTGTAACTTTTGAGGGCCATGTATGATGAAGTACACTACATATTGCATTTGATTAAAATCACAGCGTTAAGTTTTAAAGATGCAGCCAAAAATATTCTATAAAAAAAAAGTTTATGAAAGGACTGAAAAGGAAACTCGGCTCCCAGCTATTCATTCTTTAGACATAGATGAAATTGTTTTAAGTCCGCTTGGTTGACCACTAACGGTTTGTCACAAAAGGACAGCCATACAGCTGGACGCCAACAGCTTTTCCCAATGCCTCTTTGAAGGTCATAAAACAAATGAAAACCAATCAACTTGACCAATGTGTGGAAACACATCCTTGATCAGGAGACTAGATGGTTGGTAACTAAACAGCTCAGTTGAGGAATGCAGGCCTACCTTGTGGAACTTCATTATAAAACAGTGGCTCATGATAAAAAAAAACGACCCAAAACCAATATTTGCAACTTAGTAACAATTTACTGTTATTTAAAGGTAGGGTCATTGTTTGGTGTTTGCCTAGCTATATTTGTAAGAAAAATTATCAAGAAAGATTAAAAAACATTTTCAGTTGAATCTCTTCCTCCATGGTTGAACACAAAGTTGATCTACTTTTTGTGAAAACAGGAAAAGACCTGTCATTGTATTTCCGTCAAGAACATTAAATCCATCCCTGTTCAAAAGATGACAGTGGGTAGCAACATTTGTGCCTGCATGGCTGACAAGACAAACAAATTGAGCAAACTGTGACAAACTGTGACAACTGTATGACGAATCTTGCGAAAGATAAACTGTCCGACAAATCTTGCAAAAGATGATCAGCAAAAGTGATGATACAACAAACTTGCATTTTCTTTAAAATGAAATAACAACTGGTGAAACGGTTGCACTGATTACTTGGGAGTCTTTCAGTAAAGTAAGTTATTTTGAAGATTTTGGATCATCTTTTTCTTCATGCCTGCAAATAACAACAATGTACCTTTAAAGGTATATTTTATGTCCTTCTACCCTAGATGCATTTTTAGTCCCAATTATCATCATACTATAGTCAATACACTCAAGAAAAATGGCAAAACTTTGCAACCAAAAGTTAAAATGTGAATTTGCTGCGTATAGATTCCACAAGTTGCTCCAACACAAGAGTTGAATTATTTTCCAGCTGTTTTAACCAGAATCTCCCACTGACTGCTGAACTATGCACAACTGAAGCCTACAGGAAATTACTAAGGCCACACAGGGTCAGCAATAATTCCACCCTGACTTGTAGTACGTGACAGCCTGGCGTCTAGACTACAACACTGCATTGTTCTCAACTTCTCAGTGTAAAAAAGTTTGATGGCCTGACATTGGGTGAGGACCAGACTACTGAATTGCCTACGTGGGTTTCTTGACATGACCACTATATATACTTCAATACCCTTGCTTGCCACGTGTACAAATGCAAGAGAGGTATCCCAGTAAGTAGGTTGAACTCCTCTCACAGTAAAACAAAAGTTATGTGATTTGAGGCATTGCATGGTGAGGTATCAATATATAGGCCTATTTGGTTTGCGGTAACACCATGTGTGTCTACTTGCCAGGTAGATTTTGCTCTTAAGAGAACTGTCTTGCTTCTGACTACCGCAAAGTAGATTTTCAGAATTCAGCCTAAGACTTCTCAATTCTGAAAAGAACTTCTACTTAAAATGTCTCAGAAGCTACTCAAAATTCAGGGCTCGAACTTTACACTGGACTGCTGGCCCAAGATCGATTATTTTACCGTCGGGCCAGTAAACTCATGACTAGACTAGTATCAAATCTTTGTGTCTTTGCTTTAAATGTTGACTTCCACTCTAATAAATATCTTTGAGTTCTTTAGAATAGGCCTACTCAAGAAAAATCTTCCCCTTCCATGCCCTTGTGCATTTCAAAATACAAACTTTTTCTTTGTACCAGTATTTGTTTATTTCCATTTCAATTCTGGTCAATTGTCCAAATAATTCTGGTCTAGTCAACATTTTGAGCTTTGAGCTCTTTGCAGGCACTGGTGTAGGCCTACTCTAGTCCTTGGCAAACAGTAGGACCATTTCATCTTAGTACAAGGGCAGACGTACACATCGTAAGCTGTAGAAGACTTTTGAGATTTTTCAGATTTTCCCCATGGGCAAGCCCAAATTCAGATTTTCTGCCTCATTAGCTCCATGAAATTGGGTCAGAGCCCAATTTCCTAAATTTTCTTTAAAAGCAGGAACAAATTCTCAGCAAACTTAGTGGTTTTTCGTCTCTTAACCTGCTTCTTGTAAGCAAGATCTTTCTGTACTTAGAAAATTTATTTGCTCACAGGCTTTGCGGATTAAGGCCCAGGCTAACCGAAAGAAACCAAGACACAATGTGTAAAGCTGGCTTTATCATTCTTGTATTAGGCTACGTATTTATTTTTGTCTAATTGTTGTTCCTTGTAAAATTTCTGTTGAGATTGTCAATTGAAAACAGACGGACGAATAAACAAATAAACAAACAAACAAACAAATCCAAAGAATTAATGTTCCGACTTAGAAACTGAACAATGTGACCGGATATAGTGCATAGCATGGGGGAATTGTTTTGATTTGTGTGCAGCTAGGAGAATTTATTGACCTTAATTCCGAATTCCTGGACCATCCCCCTTGATGGTCCTGTTACAAATGGAGCATAATTTAATTTGTCCTTGGAGCTAGATTGAGCAATGAGATACTACATGTATGCCAAGGGTATGTTTATCTCTGTGCAAAAACCCACTGTGTCTCGGTAAAATTATCAAGAACCAGGCCTCCTTGGGATTAAACCACTAGTTGAAAACCTCTTCACCACACATTGATTCCCTTATTAAATTGTCTATGCCATGTAAAAAGTTGAATGGTTATTTCAATGACAGAGTACAGCTGTTTGTGTGCATATTGGTTTGCACTAACACCATGTGTATACAACTTTACTGGGTAAATTCCTTGAGAACTTGTCTTGTTATTTTTTCTACTGCCACGGAGCAGATAATTTCAATGTTTAACGATTGATTACACCACACTTCCCATTATTAGTTCCTTTATTTATTCGCTTGTTGTAGGCCTACTGTTTGATGTAAATTGCTGTCGATCATACCCTATAGTGTTAACAATATGCGGTTTTCGTTTACAGTCAAGTTTGCCCTAATAATGTACAAGTTAAATTAATTATAAGCTTACTTGTAACTGTAAACATGTTAACAGATGTTAAATTTGCATCGGGGATAAAGAATATTAATTTTTTGTTTTTTACCCATATACACCGATGTGTGTGGCACTGTATACTCAGTACTTTCCCCCGAGTCCTATGAAAAAAATCACAGGCATTTTACTCGGGTGGAACATTTAAACATGTTGTTATTGAATCTGTTGCAAACAACTGTTTGAAATTGTCCTTATAAAATACAAATTGTATTGAATATGGTGAATTCACTATCACTAAGGATGACAACATAACAGTGACTTGAATTGATTTGAATACGAGTGCTCTATAAATGCCTACTCATTATTTATATATCTATTACTCCAAATATCTGATTACTTACTCTTTGATCCTGTCTAGTTTGAGCTCCTCATTCTTGATGTATTCCCTGAGGGCATCCAGCATGCTGTTCTCTGTGTAGATGACATGTTCTAGATCCACTAATGATGTGAATACTTCTGCATGGACCGTTGCTATCAGGCCAACGAGACCGATGACGACCAAGAGCTGCATTGTCTTCAGACCACGCTACTCCTGTGCACCAAGAAATCAAGATGTTAGACGAGGTTTGCAGTTAGCATTAAGTGTAAATCTCGTCTGAGTAGCGTTACAACTCAACGTTTTGATCAGCATGATCTGACAGTCTTCACGAGAATAAGCCTTTTTGAGATATGGCGGACACAATGCTACATCACTATGGTTTGGGTAAACAATTTGTAATAGACCCAAACCAAACAGTACACTCCTATCACGTCCGCCATACCTCAAAAAGGCTTATTGCTGTTGCTAGATGCTGCATTGAAAACGTCAAGTTGGGCAATTTTACAAAACTCAATATAATTGTTGTCATTTCCATATTTGGGGTTGAACAAAGAACATTTTTTAAAGAGCAAGACTAGACTTGAATCTGCGACCTCCAGACAAATGTACAAACGATTTACCAACTGAGCTGCCTACATGACCTAATATTGGTAGTGTTCCTATTTTGCCAATATGGTTGTTCAGTCAGGGTGCTAGTCAGAAGCCATTCGATCTATGAATGCCTATATTGCCAGAGGCGAGAGGGATCAACAAACAAATGAGTCTGTTTTCAGCATGTATCACGCCTTATCATGCCCAAGCATCCAATATTACATGTATTACTTCACACAAATTTCCTCTCCCATAGTTATGCAACAATAAGGAGGTAAAACATGTACTTAAATGTGCATTTCGTGTCTACCATTCAACCATGATATAAACAAGGTGCTAATTCGTATCACCATCAAATGACTTTGCTGACAGATTATCACACTAATCAAATATCACGATCATGCAAGAACCCAAAACCACAAGCTCTGCTCATAAGCCAAGGGTGAAATAACAAACATTTTTATCCTCAGGCTGATTTTACTGAAAAACAGCAAACTAAATAGCAAAGCATGGTAGGTGAATGAGAACACTATACAAAGCTCTGTACTTCCCTACGTTTTACTGCTTGACAATGTATGCATTGAGAAAATACTGCATATTTTTAAGATGCGGAAGGTACATTTAATACTAGTCCTATTTAATACTATCTATCAGGAACATTTTAGAGGAGAGCCGCTCTACATAGGCAGGAAAATCTGTATTTCTTTTAGGCAATCCTGCAGGCTCAAGCCGTTTCTTTTTCCTTCCTGTATTTAAATTGTTCATTGCTGTATTTTAAAATGTTTTTACCTATAAATCAATGGCGCATTATTGTACTTTTTATCTACCTGACTATATTATGAGCTTCAATGTCAAAGAAAACTGAAGCTTTCGCACACTCACTATATTTACCTCAAATTTATGCAAAGTGTATGTTAGTTTATTTCCAAACTCCAGGTACTACAGGAATGGTGCAATTCTTACAAACACCATTTGGAGTCTTTCTTCAAATAAAGAAATACGTGTACTGTATGTGTTTCAACCCATGCTGATAAATTTATACATCTGGGTTTGGTCATGGTTCAAGGTTCAAGAAAGCTGGATACAAACATCAATATATGGGAGATGCGCCAACACCCCCCCCCCCCCCCAATTCCTTAGCCCTGTTTTAGTTACATTCCTGAATTGGGGTGTGATAAAAAGTAACCATTCATGAGTCCCCACTCCCAGTTCCTGTGGTGCTAAAATAAAATTTTAAAAATGGCATACAGGACAGTTTTACTGGGTACACATTTGAGGGTGTTAGATGCTGCGATCATTGCCCTATTCTAACAGCTGAAAATAAACTGAAAATAAACAACATAAAAAAAACTTTTTAGTTGTTAGGATGGGTCCTACTAAAAGCCGACAACAAGCCGAAAACGCCGACAACAAGTCCAGAGCGCCGCCAACACGCCGCCAACAAGTTCGTAACCCTTGATACTGATCAGATGATGTCTTGATGACGACCTCTCAGTCTCATCTCAGTCTCAGCTCAGCTCAGGAACACAGACAGTAGTCTTACAGCCGTTTCAGACAGGCGCGCCAGAGTCGCACCAAACCAAATAGATTTGGAATGACTTCAGGCCAACCCAAATAAATGTTGGTTTCGGACATGCAAAATTAACATTAACATTTCTCAACTCATGACAAGATCGACGTCTAAAATCAATGCACACAGAGTCAATCCAAAAGGCTCAGTCGATCTTTCAACTTCTAGTTCTAGTGTAGTAGATAGCACATTCAGTCGCTCCTAACTAAATGTTTCAAGCGTCGAACTGTTCATGACTCAGTCATGTACTTTTATTTTATTTAGTTTGATTTAAACTTAATTCAGAATTTGGTTCTGCGCGACTCTTGGTGCACCTGTCCGAGGGTGTTATTTTACTTTTCAGAAAAGCAGAACTGATGTCTTGAAAATTGAAGAAAACATATTTTCTTTGGCCTTTTACTCTAATTCTTCTACCTCCATTTTGATACATCATGCATGAATGATGACTGCACTGTGCTGTCTGAATGATGATGATCATTGTTTTTGGGTTAGCCCTGGTAGTTGTTGGGTCAGTTCTGAGAATTAGAAAAAGAAGGAGCATGCAACTTTACTGAAGAACTTGACCCAAAACTGGTAAATGCTTACCTGCTTGTTGACAGTAATCAATCCAACGACAAAGTTGTCCAAAATATTTAGGCACAATGTCTTAACTTTCTCCACCCACACACACAGTATTTACTATTCCGAAGTTCGGCTCACTCTCGGTGACTGCTCTGCCGCAGCGTGTGTACGTTTGAAATGTGTGTGTGTGGACGTGTCGACGAGAATTTTCTGTCTAAAACGTTGACCTTCGATTCAGGAGCTGTCATAAATTCTTTAGGAAAGGGAACACAATACAGTCAAGATGCCAGACACCTCGGGTTTCACCAAAAAAAGCTAAACACGAAAAGTAGTCCTTTGATTAAAATTGAAACTCGGGAAGAGAGGGCGCTCTGTTGTATGCGCGTAAAAAAAGTGGAGGATAAAAATATTACTATTGTTTTATGGTTTGACAAGCTCTATGGTTTGACAGTTTTAACACACACACAAACCGCTTACAAATAACTTCCGGAGTAAACAAACTGCAGAAGTATTGTTTGTAACTAAATCCTTACTCTATGTAACTACTTACGAATAAAGACTGTGTGTGTGAGATTTTGTTATCGTACATCTCATTCTAGATTTGGGTCATAGGTCAGCTGTTAGTCGAGTCGAGTAAAAATCGATGATCACGTGTTTTTGAGTCGTCACCTGACGCATTTTGCCGGCCCTGCAACAACACTCATGACTCATTCTCAGCCAAAACATCAGCAGAGGAAGTCGACGACGGACAGTCAACAACCTACCTACTCCAAACAAACGTGCCTTCACCACAACTTCAATCATTTGACTGTGTATTAATTAAGATTTTGTTCGATGTGGGCAAACAACATTGCAGGACCACAAACGATGATTATCCCTATCTGTTTGGTGTTGGTGTGCTGTGCCAGCGTAAATGCTGTTGTGCTGACCACCGCGCCCACCACCACCCCAAAACCCAAAACGGCCAACTACAAAATCGGTGTTGGTATTGCAGATATTACTGGCCCAGCAGCTGAAGTTAACATGGTAGGTTTACTGTGCTTTATAAAGTACTTTAGTACGTTTCATGTATCATCAAGATTTATTAAAGGTGCTATGTCAGATTTTTTGCCGATTTGACCCAAAAATTTTGGTTTAAAATTAAATATACGTATTTTTATGGGGGTCGAGAAAGTTACAAGCTTTCATTTGAGCCATTGCTCGAAAAAGTCCGCCACTTATTAGTGACAGTGAAATAAAGTGCTCAAAATTATTTTTGTTGGGATCCCAATCCCGACAATATATCATGTGACCAAATTTTATGTGTTTTATAAGAAACGTTTTAAATTTTTGTCATGGTTCCTGACCATTAAAAGTAAAAACTTATAGTTAAACTTTTTTTTCGTTCGAGCGGGTGATACTCTTGGAAATATCATTAAATCAAAAAAATCTATTTTTTAATGTTTGGGGCTAAAAATCTGACATGGCATCTTTAATCTTAGATCTATCTTGTCTTTGTACCACAACATTCAAATCTCTTCTCAAAACTTATCATATGTAACAGGTTTTCAAGGACTAATTTCGTTGTGTCTGTTTTTCTTTGTTTTGTTTTGTTTTGTTTGTTGTTGGTTTTAACTGCGCCTTGAACACCCAGCAGGGTGGATACATGCGCATTACAAGTCTCATTATTATTACACCTTTATGTGCCATTCACCCGCTCATCATTCCACTTAAAAACACTTCGTTTCTTTGGGCCGCGTCTTTGGAATGGTTTAAGCCAGTCGATTAGATCACAATCATCTGTGGGTCGATTTAAACGCGCCTATAAAAGAGCTCTCCTCTCCCAGTATTTGACATAGTTTGCCTTCTCGCTCTCATTTTACTTTTGCCTAAGTCGTCAGCAAACGCTTTTTTATTATTTCTCGATTTCTTATTCTTATTGTTATTATTGGTAGTATTATTATTATTATCATTGTTATTATTATTGTGCAATTAGTGTTCTCATCATTGTTGTCTTCATCATGTCTGTCTTTGTTCGTTTTGTCAGTCCGTTCGTTCTTGTCCCCGTTTATTGTCTGTCCCCAGGCATCCCTACATAAGCCTCGGCTTCCAGATGATGCCCCCATACTCTATGTATTTATTTTTTCTCACCCTCAATAAATAGCTTTGTTTATTGGTTATTCCTTAAAAACATTGTTTGTACTCTGTTTTCATGAAGTATGGAAATAAATATCAGTTTGAATGAATGAATAATATCACATTGCCTTCAAACTTGACCATACATACATTACATGTAGGGGCCTACCATGCAAACTATCATGTTCGTTGTTTTTATGAATAATCAAGTGTGATTGTTAAAAGCAAAAATAATTGATTCAGAACCTCTTTGACGGGTACTTGTACCCACCAGCAACATTACAAGAAAATCTCAAGCCCACCTTGATTCGAGAGTTTGGTAAGGCCTACCAAAAATAATTGTTTGTTTCCTGTAACCCGACATTCCGTGCAAACAAAAGTTGTTTGTCAAATAAAATGTGTCCCTACCTAATGTCCCCAATTTTTCAGAGTCTGGAAATAAACAAAAAATTATTAGGCCTAATTTAAAACACTACACAGTGAAACCACACGTTTTTGTCCATGTGATTAGGCCCCCCACCCCCACAAAGAAAAAAAAACATGTTTAATCCAGATGTAACTTTTCTGTGACTTTATTTTTTTCTAAACTCATTTTTACCTGTAAGCATTTGTGCTTTGACACTGTAAATGTTTCAGTTGAAGACTGTGTTTGAACAAAAATTATCTTTACTTTAAAAAATTCATTTGATCTTGAAAGAAGCATCAACTCATGAGTTTCAAAACCAAATTAAAATTTGTCGTTTGTTTTGTTTTAAGATGGGTTATGCCAACCCTTCACAAGTTACTGGTGGTATTCACATACGACAGTTCAGCCGAGCGTACATCATCGCCGACGTCAATAAACCAGAGGATAGAGTTGTGTTTGTCAGCATAGATGCTGGTATGCAAGATCAACTCGTCACACTTGAGGTAAGAAATTGTGACTGTTCAAAGAATTAATTGGGTTTTTTTTCAGGGATGAGTTTTTTCGGACCTTTATTTGAATTCAGACTTTTTATGTCCGCCCAGTGAAGAAAATCAGACTTTATTTTGTTCTCATATTTTAGAAACCCTGTTCTACTGTTTCTCTCTAGTGCTGCGGACACTGTTCCATAAAGCTCCTAGGAAACTATAACTCTGGGGTTATGAAAAGGCGGAAATGCCATCATTTCAATGTACCTTTAGTCTATTTTTTAGAGCAGTGGCTCTCACCTGTTTCATACTCTAGATTTGAGGGTACAGCCATTTAGTAATTATCTTTTGAGGGAGTGTTGGCTCTGAAAAGAGCCAGTTTGGTCTTGACTTTTCGAACAGTATAATCTGCTCGTCTGAAGGAGAAAGCCCATGCAAAACTATAGGGCCTAAGCATCACTTATCAATAGGTGCTGAAGGGTCTTCAGTCGGAGCACAAGGTTCTCTACACCAACAACGAATCCCTCACCCTAAGAGATTTACACATGGTTGTACCCGCAAGTTAACTATTTATTTATAGTTTCTTCCAACAAAGAATGTTGCCTGACATACTTGCGTGTGTTTTCTCTGGAACACTCTAAAGGCTTTTTCTCCCACACCTAAAACTGAAACTAAAAACCCCACTAAGTTTTATATGGAAATGCTCTCTGTTAGGTGCTGAAGCGTCTTCAATCGGAGCACAAGGATCTGTACACCAATAAGAATGTTGCTATTTTGTTTCTGCTAGTGAGCTCTATGTGGATTGGGTTTTCAATCCCTACCTGATTGCGTGTGTTTTCCCTGGAATATTTCTCTAGTCTTTTCCTCCCACATCTAAAACTCATGTACATGCCCTCTAGGTGTTGAAGCGTCTTCAATCGGAGCACAAGGATCTGTACACCATAAAGAATGTTGCTGCCAGCGGGCAGCTGGGTTTTCAATCCCTACCTGATTGCGTGTGTTTTCCCTGGAATAATTCTCTAGTCTTTTCCTCCCACATCTGAAACTCATGCACATGCCCTCTAGGTGTTGAAGCGTCTTCAATCGGAGCACAAGGATCTGTACACCATAAAGAATGTTGCTATCAGCGGAACCCACTCTCACTCCGGTGTGGCTGGATTCTTGGAGCATGTTCTTTTCCAGGTTACATCATTGGGCTTTGTCCCACAAGCATTCCATGCTCTAGTTGACGGCATCACACAGGTAAAATTAAAATTAAGTTTAGGGCCCAGTTTAATAGAGCTGCTTAAGGACAAAAAGATGCTAAGCACAACCAAATTAACCTTAACTTACACAGTTTGAAGATAATGATAGTAGAAAGCTTCCCTGAAAATCTTACGTGCTGAGGTGCTGTAGTTTTTGGGTAATGAGTAAAACAATGTCATAATAATAATTTTGGTCTCATGAGACCAAAATTATTTTAAGCATTTACAAACGTATTTTCATTACATTGTTTTACTAATTTCTCAAAAACTACAGGACCTCAGTTTACAAGTAATATTAGAAGGGAAGCTTTCCACTATCATTATCTTCAAACCCTGTAAGTTTAATGTAAATCTATGGACATTTTGAAAAAGTACCAAAATCCTTTAAGTTGAAACCAACAGTTCTTTTCATAACCACCTTAACTCATTTAGATATTATCGTTACAGTTACACCATGGTATACTTTTAAAATAAAATTTTAATAATAGGCCTAAAAATAAGTTTCCCAGCCAAACTACCATGTCACAGTACCATTTGTGACTGCTATCCTGCTCATTTCTGCTTAGCAGAAAATTGTTGAGCAATATTTTCTGCTTAAGCAGCTCTATGAAATTGAGCCTTGGACTGGGTTTAACAAAGCACTAAGATTGTTTATGAGATGAAAATTTGTCTTAAATGAACTATCTCAGTTAGTGAATCTTTCTTAATAGACCATGCTCATTCAAACACTTTTGGGATCACTTTGTTGCCACATTTTTTCCTTTAACTTCTGAATGAAACTTACTGGTGCACTTTAACTGGTCCCAATGTTCAAATACGCCCAAGGCATGCACAGTCTATTGCAGGGATCTGATTTCTGATCTGTGGTTGTGAAAAAAGAGTAGGGCTTTTAAAACCTAAGATAAATGTTTGTAAGCAGACTTTGCAGTGACAAGGTTTTTAAGCTTGCTAGCTTTCACGCTTTGCACTCACAGTTTTTTTTATAGCCTATCACATCCCCGCATCTGTTACATAGAATAGTAGCTTATAATAATAAATAACAATAGTGGCTTCTCATATAGCACCCATATCCATCACTCAGTGCGGCTGCTTGCGCTGTAACACAGTATTCCCTGCAAGGTATGTGGGACTACGTTTGAATTATGTACTGGTTTACATAGTGCTGTTACTAAGAAACCACTATTAGTTGACTTTTAACCCATTCTTCTTGTACTCATCAGAGCATAGAAAATGCCCATAACAATATGGTGGACGGTAACATCTTCCACAACCAGGGACGTCTGGAAGACTCGAACATTAACCGTAGCCCAAGTGCATATGACAACAACCCAAAGGAAGAAAAAGCAAAGTAAGAGTGATCCAAAGAAATAATAATAAACAATCATTATAGTACGAGACATTTATATGGCGCATAATGCAGGAGCCTCTATGCGCAACACATAAATTAAAACAATGACATGAAATGTTAAAGCATAGTTACAAAAAATAATGATCAAACAAATGAGTCTTTAAAAGTCCCTTGAAAATCTGAAGAGAGTCAGATGCCTGAAGCCTCTCTCAGATTCATTTTTTGGGGTGAAAAATTACCTCTTTATCTAAAACTACATCACTTCAAAGAGGGTCCTTCTTACAATGTTTTATAGTATCAACAGCTCTCCAGTGCTCTTCACCAAGATAGTTTTTATGGTCGTACATTATTGGAGTAATCACCAAAGCTGTAGACCTTTCTTTTGTTGATAAACAAAGTGCGCCGAATGGCATGGCAGGCTGAATGTTAGCAAAACAATCAATTGTCTTTCAACATTTTCTGTAAAAATTCCTGAGCTGAAATATCTCTTATGGATTGTTTCCAACAAATTCAACAATTTAAAAAAAATAAATTATGGCTAATTGATTTGATTTGCATTTATGTCTTTCCAAAGTTTTTCAACCTCGGTTCTATACCCTTTAGCTCACAAATTGTAAAAAAAATTAATGTTCCTGGACATGTCAGTATTCTGTTTTGTTTGCATCAACACTAATAAATTTGTATCTACTATCTATGAGCGAGAACATGTCCTTCAACTTTATCTTTTGATTCTCAATCTTCTTTGTTTACACTATGAGAAATCCTATACTGTGTAAATATTTAGTCGATACAATTGGAACTCGTCAAATTGTTTTTTGACAGTCCATTGCTCATCAATGTGAATGGTATTAAAGTGGTGTTTGGGAAGTTTGTACAAACCATTATCAATCCAAATGTTGCCTAAAAGACTGCAATAGACACAAAGTATTCTTAATCTATATATTTTACTGATACAATGGGTGCATTCGTTTAGCTTCCCTGGGTCAACCCCGGTGTGTGGTTGTTTTTTTTTCCAGGACGAACGTGGGTAATTATCTGCACACGTTCGTCCTGGAAAAAAAAAACGCCACACACCGGGGTCGACCCGGGGAAGCTTAACGAACGCACCCAATGTGATTGCAGTGGTCATGTATTGAACTATTTGTTTAAATTACATTGCAATAATTTTATGTAATAAATACTTTCTGTGTACCTTTTGAAATCACTTATCGTCCCTGATACTTTGTGGGTATCTTTTGAAATCCCTTTTTGTCCTGATACAAAAACATGTATAAAATCACTGATACCGCATTAGTTTGGCACACTCAAACTATGGTACAAATATTGACTGGCAATGAGGTCACTCCCCCCCCCCTCCCCCGAGGGACTTAGAGTCACTGTGAAAACACTTCTCTGGCTCATTGGTTTTCGTTACCAGTTTACATAATACATAAATTTATGACTGCTCATTTTATTATTTTAAAACCAAGTGTTTTGTATGTCTCATTAACTTCGATATACCCTTTCTTATCAATTTGCTTTCAGGTATAAGTACAATGTTGACAAATTGATGACCGTCCTTAAGCTTGCAGACATCGACGGCAATGACCTTGGCATGATCAAGTAAGTATTACAGTTTCTTTAATTTCTTCAGTTTCTTGAAATTGTTCTCGGGATGGGGGGAAAATTACTCCTGTACCTCTTCTTCAGTAACGTTTTTGTTTATATGGCCTTACTATGTTTAATTTTCCATACAGTTGGTTTGCAGTGCACGGCACCAGTATGAACAATACAAACCATCTCATTAGCGGGGATAATAAGGGCTACGCCTCACAGCTGATGGAGGAACACTTCAACATGGGTGCCAGACCTGGCAAGGTAGGTACATAAGAAATTTATTCCATATTGTCATTCTCAATGACAGTGAATACTATTTGTAGGCCCTATAAGGACAAATTTGATCAGTAGTTTGCAACAAATAATTTGCAGCAGTCGAGTTGTGTTCCATTCTCTTAAGAGTTGTGACGTCAAAGTTCACAACGCATCCGCATTCGCAGGAAGTATGAACCGGGCTTAAGACATCAGGAACAGCAAGTTTTGCTTGTCAGGTTGATTAAGTATTAAGAATAATAATAAAAAAAAAAATAATAATAATAATACCAAAACTTGTATAGCGCCCTAATCATGTGTAAACATGCTCTAGGGCGCTGAACATCGAAAAATAGACAAACTAAAACATAAGAAATTACTGAATTATAAGGAATCAAGGAACTCATTCTCAAATGAAGTACAGTTTTGGTGTCTCATATACAATTCCTGCTAAACAAAATTTGTCTGTCTTTGCAAATTCTTGCAAAGGCCTGCTTTGCTTGAACTTATGATGAATACATGTTTTTTTTTTTTTTTATTCAAGTTCTTTTTTCAATTTTTCAGGGAAAATTTGTTGCCGCATTTGCATCATCCAATCTCGGGGATGTTTCACCAAACACCGACGGAGCTAAGTGCACTGACACTGGCAAGCCCTGTGACTACAATAGCAGCACATGTAATGGAAAGGTAACGTTAAAGACATCATGCAGATAGCTAATGCGTGTTGTGGCTGATTGGTCAAGCACACCGGACTTGAGCTCTGGTGTTTCTGATCAGCAGAGTGTGGGTCTGAGTCCTGGTCTTGACACTTGTGTCCTTGAGCAAGACACTTGACCGTTATTGCTTCACCCTTTGGACGTGGCATGAAGCCTGAGACCCTGTGTTGTGTATGCACGTAAAACAACCCAGTATACTTACCATGGAGAGAAGGGGTTAGCCCCGGTCTTTTCTGGAAAGGTCGGCTCCAGAGCACCTCTTAAACCGGTACATGGTGCTATGTAAATAATTGGTCTTATATTTCAAACAAAGGTTTTATTATTATTATGAAATATTCCAACTTTTTTTCCAGGGGCCAAATATCATGCCTGAAGAACTGCATATTATTATTATTATTATTATAATGGTTACATTACCAGATATATTTTAAATATAACAATGAATATCTTGTGATAGTATTTCATATTGTGTACTTTTTTGGCTGGTTATACTTTGAATATGCCTTTTGAAGCGAAATCTTGCAATATTTTGAAACCAAGATGTCCGTAGATAAACTGGTGATTAAAGGAAGTGGTCGTTGATGCATATATTGTGATAGTATGTTAAATTGTGTACTTTTATTGGCTGGTTTTTACAGAATGAGAAATGTATTGCCTTCGGACCAGGATCAGACATGTTTGAAAGTACAAGAATCATTGGCGAGAATCAATACAAGAAGGCATTGGTAAGTTCATTAAACAAGATAAAAATGTTATTAAAGAAATTAACAAAATATTATTGAAGAAAATATAATAAGCTGTTGCAAACTGTTTATTAACCAAAAGGACCTATGGTGGAAATGCAAGAAAAAATAGTTAATGGCCTGACGTTTCGACCCTAGCAGAGTCTTTCTCGAAGGCTAAATGACATAGTACATGAACAGGATATACAAGTGTAACGTAAGCATTCAAGTGGAAATAAATGTATAGAGAGAGAGAGAGGGGCAGAAAGCATGGTGTCCGTGAGCGTGTGCATGTGCACATGTGTGCCATAGAAATCAAACCGGGACTGTTCCATGCTTCATTGATGTACGCATTTAGAAGCGCATACGGTTTGCTCTACAAGATGGCGACTTTTATAGCAACAAAGGGGTTATTCAATACAAACTATTCACCCATCTATGACCCTTCATTTGAGTAACAATGTTTGTGTATTATCTTCAACAGGACCTTTACAACAGTGCTACTACTCTACTAAGTGGACCAGTGGGTTCAGTGCACCAGTATGTTGACATGACGAATCAAGTGGTAGTTTACAACGATACATTCTGGGTAAGCAATGGGCCTTATTGGGAGGGTAGAAAAGCTTTGCTTAGGATGCTATAAAAAGTAATACTGACCCAGAATATCATCTATGAGAGAGGGCAAGGCAATTGTCAAAGACCAGTCTTCTCACTTGCTGTATCTCAACATATACATAAATTAACCATCTTGTGAAAACTTGAGCCCAATCTGTCACGGAAGTTGCGAGATAATAATGAAAGAAAAAACACCCTTTTCACACAAAGTTGTGTGCTTTCGTATGCTTGATTTCGAGACCTCAAATTCTAAACTTGAGGTCTCGAAATCAAATTCTTGGAAAATTACTTCTTTCTCGAAAACTACGTCACTTCAGAGAGAGCTGTTTCTCACAATGTTTTATACCATTAATTTCTCCCCATTACTCGCTACAAAGTAAGGTTTTATGCTAATAATTATTTTGAGTAATTACTAATAGTGTCACTGCTTTTAAGTAAAACCTAATATTGTCCTCCAGGGACAGACGTGCAAAGTTTAGAACATTCGTGATTCTTTTATAGAGATTTACTTTGTGCTTCCCGAAACTGTATTGCTCACTCTCCTTGCAAAGTTTTTAAATTCTAAGACAATTCACCTTATTTGTCCTCCAGGGAAAGACGTGCAAAGCAGCTATGGGATTCAGCTTTGCTGCAGGGACTACTGATGGACCTGGTGCATTTAATTTTAAACAGGGTGAGTACATCCCCCCCCCCCCCGTCCTATCAAAACCCCTTGCATAACGTGAAGCGCTACTGGGAAACTGAGGTCACGTGCATGAGCCCTTTGCATAACACAAAACGCTACAGGGACACTGAGATCACAAGCACGTTTTTACGCACAAAAAAACAGCTATTGCCCAATGATCTGCCTCCTTTGACCCAAGTAAGGGCGCTTTTTGGTTCCAGTGAGGGTGCTTTTCGAGCGAACAGCGTCATATGCTAGGGGTCTATATGCCTCTCTTAATATTTATGCATGAGGTACGTCACAATGCTCACCCAAAACGAGGCGATGGGCGCAGCCCCTGCAAGTGATGGGGGAGTTGCGCCCATAGCCTCATTTTGGGTGACGTCATGTATAAATATTAAGAGAGGCGTATAGACAAAACATGGTCCTTTTAGTCATTTAGTCCAAGGGGTAAAAATGCCAAGCTGGCAGCAGCAATTTTCTCTTATACAAACATTGGAATAACGTCTATGATTATGAATTGCACAGATCAAGAAATTGTGAGTCGGTACCTAGATGACAATGCTTACTCTAGTCATTGTAAAATAGGCAGTAAGCTTAGGGGGAGTGCACCCGCAACCTTGTGATTGCAAAACCTGCAGTCTAATCGTCCGACCACAGTGACATGTGTTGCACGTAGAGGGTCCTGATTTATGAACTGTAAAAAAATTCTTGTATTTTTTATTATTTGTAGGTGACACAGAAGGTGACTTGTTCTGGAAGTTTATTGCCTCTAAGATCAAGAAGCCCTCAGCACAGCTTGTTGAATGCCAGAAACCAAAACCAATCCTGCTACCAGTTGGAGAGGTAAAGCTTAAATATTTATTGTCTGAACAAATAAAAATTGCAAAAAAAAGATAATGGCCTGATGTTTTCCACCCCAATAGAGTATTTCTCTGCAAAAAACGTCAGGCAATTTTTTTGCATTTACACCCGTGGTCCTTTTGGTTGGTAAGTTGTTGACACCAGCTAATTTTGAGTAGAAAAATTGAGTAGAGCAGAACTTCAACCTGCAACCTCTGGAATAATGTGCCTCTGCTCTATCAACTCTAACAAAAAATACCCCCACTTTTATTTGCGTTTCAATCGGAATTTGTGCCTATTGGCACGCAATTTTCGTCGTTTACCGCCCGATGTGCTAGCTTTTGCTTTGGGATATACCTAGTCTATTCTTCCATTACCTACTTTTTCAAGAACTTTTTCAAAGGTCTTGATTTTTTTTCTTTCTTTCTTATCTGTAGATGTTGGAACCTTATCCGTGGGGTCCCTCCATTGTGGACACACAGATGCTGCGCATTGGTCAGTTTGCTCTTATTGCTGTACCTGGGGAATTCACGTAAGTCTTTACTTTATTTATTTATTTATTTATTTTTTAAATGAGAGATTTCTCAACATCACAAGGGCTCAGATGACCACTTCAATGTGTGGGCTACACTTAAAGCCAGTGGACACTATTGGTAAATGTCAAAGACCAGCCTTCTCACTTGCTGTCACTCAACATATGCATAAAATGACAAACCTGTGAAAATTTGAGCTCGATTGGTCGTCGGAGTTGCGAGATAACTATGAAAGAAAAAAACACCCTTGTCACAATGCTTGATTTCGAGACCTCAAATTCTAAACTTGAGGTCTCGAAATCAAATTCGTGGAAAATGACTTCTTTCTCGAAAACTACTCCACTTTGGAGGGAGCCGTTTCTCACAATGTTTTATACTCCCAACCTCTCCCCATTACTCGTTACCAAGTAAGGTTTTATGCTAATAATTATTTTGAGTATTACCAATAGTGTCCACTGCCTTTAAGTGTCACTAGGGGCACATTGCCGTCTACTTCTTGGGCTGAAACTGGGTTATCCCCCTTCACAGTCTGTAAGGATGTAGGCATGGGTATCATCCACTAGGAGCCTGGCTGGTAGAATAGAACGCACTACATTCCCAACTTTTTCTGAAGCAATTATGGTAAAGTGGTCAAGTGGTTAAAGGCAGTGGACACTATTGGTTATTACTCAAAATAATTGTTAGCATAAAACCTAACTTGGTGACGAGTAATGGGGAGAGGTTGATAGTATAAAACATTGTGAGAAACGGCTCCCTTTGAAGTGACATAGTTTTCGAGAAAAAAGTAATTTTCCACGAATTTGATTTTGAGACCTCAGATTTAGAATTTGAGGTCTTGAAATCAACCAAGTAGACGCTCACAACTTCGTGTGACAAGGGTGTTTTTCTTTCATTATTATCACGCAACTTCGACGACTGATTGAGCTCAAATTTTCACAGGTTAATTATTTTATGCATATGTTGAGATACACCAAGTGAGAAGACTGGTCTTTGACAATTACAGTGTCCACTGTCTTTAAGTGCTCAAGGGCACAAGTGTCATTACCGGGATTCAAACCAACACCAGACCTTGGGTCTGGTGATTTAAACCGCCTGGCCACGACACGCCACTGAAGCCTTGTTCAGATATTCAGTACATTTATTTCAATGCTGTCATACAAAACAATAATACAATAGCGTACATTTATGTCAAAATTAAAACAAGCAATATAGTATGAGGTATGATTAGGTACACAATACTTCAAAAAAATAAACAATAGTAATTTAAAGACAACATTTAGGTATAAGGTTAAGCAAAATGCTTTTGTGCCCTAACCTATTGACAGACAAACATGATACCAAGGAACACAAACAAAGACAAAGACAAGGGACAACATGGTCAGACGATAGGTGTAGGCCTACAAACAACACAAAGGCGAGTCATCATTAAATGGACTCCTACTATTAAAGTCATGAATTATAGAAACCAAGATTAAAAGTAAATGGGTAAAACAGCTCTGTACAAATTTTGATTCTTTGAAAAAGGTTGTAGAAAAGAAGGTGGAGACTACAACAACAACAAAAACACCTACGGTGAGCAAGGGTCAATTCATATTTTTAAATTAGACCATGAAAGTTTATTTACGTTTTGATGGAAATTATTTCGGCAGAACGATGTCTGGTCGCAGAACTCGAGAGGCTGCACTAAAGGTGAGATTACAGAGCCATAGGATAATGTCAGGATTCCTGATGTTTTTGTTTTGTAATTAAGGTGACATTATGCAAAGTAATTCTGTAATGCCTGCTAAGGAATCAATTTTCTTCTTTATTTTTATGTATGTCTTGTTTATTCTGGGAAACATTTCAAAGATGCCAAGCAATTACAAAAACATTGATAAAAAGATATATACTTTCATATTTTGTCGTGAAAGTAACATTTTATTTTGGATTATTTTGTGTGGACAGAGTCTGATTCAGCACGGCATGCCACACGAGACTATTGTGGTCTTAGCTGGTCTCACAAACACCTATTCAGATTACATTGCAACGTATGAGGAGTACCAGGTAAGAAGTGTGAGAGGTGTGTAGTGTTAAAATAACTTGTAGTTAGTTTGAGAATTTGATAAAAAGACGCCCGATGTAGCCAAGGTTTATATAAGAATGATGTTTTGTCTTAAAGATTAATATTGAGCTGCTCTACAATAGACCTTTATCAGGCTGTCTCCATCTTAGTCATGTTCCTTGTATCAAATAACAAAAAATGAATGCTAATAATCATTGTGTAAAAAGGAACCAGACTATTTTGTTCTTCCAGCTTCGGTTTGGTTACATTGATGTCAAAGGGAAAAGTTCATAGTTCTGATATACCTTTTGCTTTATTCTCCCTCCTAGGTTCAGCGGTATGAGGGCGCCTCCACAGTCTTTGGTCCCCACACACTCCAAGCTTACATCAACCAATTCGTTAGTTTGTCGGGACACTTAGCAATGGTAAGAAGATATTTATTATCATGTATTGCCTGTTTGAATTAACCATTGACCATAACTCCCAAATGACTGGGCATCAATGTGAGGATTGGTCTCCAGAAGCCTGCAGGTTTTGGACCTCTTAGGCCAAAAGACGACATCATTCTGGCTAAAGCAAAAGAAATGTTGTCCGGGCGATAACTTAGGAGGACATGGCATATTATCTCCAATATGTGGATATGTGGCTTGTGGATTGGTCTTGGAATCCCCCAGAAGCCTGCAGATTTTCTACCCCTAGGCCAAAAGTCAAGGTCATTCTGGCTAAAACAAAAGAAATTTTGTCCGGGTGATAACTCAAGAAAGCATACTATCCCCAAACATGATGTGTGGATTAGTCTTTCGATCTCCCAGAAGCATATTAGTTTTGGCCTCTTACATGTAGGTCAAATGTCAAGGAAATGAACCGACTTGCAGGACATTTTGTGTTTACCAAACACAACTTTTGTTTAATAATTATAATAATAATTGGGAAAGTACTGAGCATTCAGTGCTTACACACATAGGTGTACATGGGTAAAACCAAAAAGAATATTCTTTACCCCGATGCAAATTTAACATTTATTAAATAATAATAATAATAAAGACTTATAATGCACACATATCCACCCTGCTGGGTGTTCAAGGCGCTGACGGTGTTCAAGGTGTTCTTGTCTAAATATTGATTTGTCCTTCATCCTCAGGGTAGCCAGCCCAAGCCCGGACCTACCCCAGAGAACCTCCTGAGCAAGATGATCAGCCTTCTGCCTCCAGTGGTGTTTGATGAAGTCCTTCCTTTTGAGAAGTTTGGCGGTGTGGTGAAGGACGCTGAAGCAAAGTACAAGAAAGTGAGTAATCTTTAGTTGGCAGTCTGGAGGAATAGTCACTGAGCAGTCACACAACCGGTTCTTTCCTCACCTTATCTTTTGAAAGATGTTTCCATGATAAAACAGCACATCCCTCCAATTTTTTGTCATACAAATAAAATTCTTAAAATTAGAAAAGTTTTAAATATTATATCTGGGTTTAAAGACAGTGGACACTATTGGTAATTATCAAAGACCAGTCTTCTCACTTGGTGTATCTCAACATATGCATAAAATAACAAACCTGTGAAATTTTGAGCTCAATTGGTCGTCGAAGTTGCGAGATAGTCATGAAAGAAAAAACACCCTGGTCACACGAAGTTGTGTGCATTCAGATGCTTGATTTCGAGACCTCAAAATCTGAGGTCTCGAAATCAAATTCGTGGAAAATTACTTCTTTTTAGAAAACTACGTGACTTCAGAGGGAGCCTTTTCTCACAATGTTTTCTACTATCAACCTCTCCCCATTACTCGTTACCAAGTGAGGTTTTATGCTCATAATTATTTGGAGTAATTACCAATAGTGTCCACTGCCTTTAAGGGTAGGTCTTTTGTATACAAATATTTTAAGTTGGGCGAGGCCCTGTGTGTATAAGCCATTTTCAGACAGTATTCAACTAATACCTATACACACTGTAAAGTTGTTGCATATTCCAAACAAAGTTATGAAATAGACATGAAAGTATTTGTGCTTTAGAGTGTTTGTTACCAGAATGATGACAATAATGTATGTGCCTTTTTCCTTGCAGAACTCAATTGTGACTGCAACATTTCGAGCTGGCAATCCCAGGAATGACTTGAGGGTAAGTCTAATAAACCTGGTTGAGACAAGCGCTCTAGAGTCAGGCCAAACCAATTTATTGGATTATGAAAAGTGTGGTTTCTTAAACAGTAAGTAGAGACTGGACACGCTCAAAGTCGAAAGATTGTCTGTTGCAGTCATACAGAACGACTCGGTAACGTCTTGGTTTCAGATGTGATATTGTCATGAGCTGAACTTCATGTAAATGTTATGTTAAGTTTTGCCTGTCTGAAAACGAACGCATTTGGGTCAATCTAGAGTTGTTCCTAAAATCTATTTGGCTCGGCGTGACTCTGGGGCGCCTGTCAGAACAGGGTGTCATTTCTTCCTCAAGACAATAGACAATTTTGTATTGAGATTTTGCACATTTTTCTTTTGCAATTTTAAAATTGTGCCATTTTTCTTTTACATTTTTAACTCCTCTTTTTGTGCAGACTGGAGACACTTTTCTCTCGGTGGAATTCAAAGATCCATCCACAGGCAATTTTGCTCAGATGTTCTCCGACTCTGATTGGTGCACAAGGTTTGTATAAAAAAAACATACATTTGATACACCACTAAGATATTTGAATATTGTTTGATTTGATATCATGAAATGTGGTTGGTTTCTATCAGTGCTCTAAACATTAGACCATTGTACACAGTGCATGGTAAACATCAGCGGCCCAATTTGCCTAGTACTAGCATGATTGTAAAAGTTTTCCTGTATTGGTAGCACAATATTTTCTGGTAAACTGGTAAAAGCCATATTTCCAGCCAAATATTCTGAATTCAACCTGCATAAACTACTTCAGTCTCTTCAACTCGATATTCTGTGGAGCTATATTTCCAAGTTTGTTGGCTTCTGTAGCAGAGCTGCCGACTTTCACCGATTCTGTAGAAAGTTTTTACTTTAAAAAAAAACACGATCTGATGTGCAAATTTAAAAATATTTCTGCAAATCTTTTATGAATTTGTACATCGGAACTGTATGTTTCCTTCACCGTTAAAGCAATGCACATGTGACTGACTTAGAAATGTTTGACTACTGGCAACTCTTGCACGGTCTAATGACACAATCTTAAACAAAACTAGGCCTTTGAAATGATTTGAAATCTGCTACAAAACTCACATTATAGAAATGACAATTGATTTTGGAAACTCTTCTCTAATCGAGTTAAAAATAAAAAAATGTCTTTCATTTTCAGATTTTACTGGAAGCGAACTGAAGAGTTGCTAGGTATGAGCGAGACAACAGCGTGGTGGCAAATACCCATGACAGTACCCGTTGGTACCTACCGCCTACATGTGTATGGTACTGCAAAACACATCATTGACGGAATGAAGTCATATGAAGGAATATCAAGAGAGTTTAATGTTACAGCTTAGACAGATGAAGAGCAATTTCTGCTTAGCACAGGAATATTGTGCTTAGTAGAAGTTGGAAACCTGATAAAACTTGAGTCCAGTGCTCTAAGTTTTATTTTGTTAGATTGATGCCTCATAAAATGAAATGATAAATGATTCTCATGTATGTTGATGCTAAACATTTGTGTATATTAAAGTGTTTATCCCTTAACAATTGAATATGTCTTGTGTGCAAGTACAGAAGCTGAGGGAACAGTGAACTGTTGGCTAGTCACTGATTTAAGTTAAAGGCAAACCCTGCCATACACAGTTTGTCAGGTATTGAATTGATGGGATGAAGTCATTGAACAGTCCATCCTAAGATATTGCAGAAGATATTGCTTAACAATTTTCTGTTAAGCAGAAATGGCCAAGATACCAGTCACACATTGTAGATATCACATGGTATTTTGGCTGGTAACCTTATTTTGGTAAGCTTACTTTTGTTGTACTTTCTGTGCTTAAGCAGCTCTATGAAACTTGGCCCTGGAACCAGTCTATCTTTGGTTACATTGATTTGAATGTGAGAAAATCACAATGACTGTACCACAACAAAGGTATTTTGCAGTATTCTTGGTAAATGCAATTGTTTTCTGTATATTTTGCTGATTGCCATAATAAATCATGTTATATTTTATGCAATTTATTTGATCTTAAAGTGAAAGAAGACTAAGATTGAAATTACAAAACACCTATTTGAGACAGGCACTCCAGAGTCGCCAAACCAAATTCTGAATTAAGTACACGAACAATTTGCGTCGGAAAGGTGAAAGATCGACTGTTGCAGTCGTTCGAAACTATTTGGTTTGGCGCAACTATTGCGCGCCTGTCTGAAACGGTTTTTAGCCATTTTGAGATACGGAGGACACAATCCTATGACAGTATTAGGTTTTGGTAGATATGTTTGTACTCATTCACATCCCAAGACCGTCGTGCTGGTCGTTGGGATACCATGATGGATGCATCTGCTGTCAAGGATCGCCACAGCTCTCGGTCCTCTGTCATGTGTATAAAGGCAGCAATGTTTCGGTCCGTCTAGTCTCGGATATTGTCAGACTTGGGGTCCAAGTTCACAGCTCTACTGACTGTAAGCAAAGAATCGATGCAGGGAAGCAGGAAATTCTGCGCTTATGTCAAGTGTATTTCATAAATTAGCAGCGAATCTTGGCTGGAGCGTACTCTTCGTTTACACAGCTAGCGCAGAAATTCGGCGCGTGATTGAAAATCACAGAATTCGGTGGGGAGCAGAGCCATGAAATTGGGCCGAGGACTTCCTTTGCCCGCCTCGCCGTCGCTTGCTGGCAACTGTTCCTTGGTGTTAGTCTGAACACCCCCAAACCAAACCTTGCACTCATTGTGATCACCATTATTTCAAAAAGGTGAATGGAGGTGTTTCCTTTTTTGAAATGCTTTACCTTCCGTCTAAATTTCGTCGAAAAAGCCGTAAAGATATTGTTGGATTGCAACCCATTTTCTCAATACTTTTAATTATTACGTTGACTATGAGTACTCTGAAAGGACAGTCAAGAAGTGTTTACAGGAATTGTTTTTTAAGATTAATGAGTTGATTATTGTCATTAACATGTAAAATATAAAAAGCTCGGAGTGTCCATTATTATTTAAAAGATTTTAATTGTAAAAAATCTCAAATATATTCAGATTTTGATTGTTTGGACTTTACTTTAGTGCATGTTATGAATAAATAACACAATTGTATTTGATTTTATATAATTTAGTACAATTATTACCTGGGCCCAAATTCATAAAGCCTGTTAGCATACATTGCTAAGCACAAACAAATATTGCTTAGCAGAAGCTGGATCTAAGCATAAAGTCTATAAAGTTTGCCTAGTTAAAACTGGTGTCCTGCCATTTATTTGTTATTTTTATGCAATAGGGCCCTGGTATTAAGCGGAATGTAATTCAGCACAATTTTAAAAAGTTCATGGTTCGTGTAGCCTAATTGTGCATAAATAAATAAATGAAAAATGCATGAACAGATCAAATAGTATGAGAAATAATTATTCGTTTTATTTTTCTTGAAAGAGTCCCAAACACACCTTCTTTGGATATTTTCTTGGTAATTAAAATGGCCTGACCCACAATTGAATTCAATTGTGTTGCAGACGACCGCCGTGTTGTGCCCTTTATGTAAATGAGTGTTATTTGGCACACTCTAAGACACGCCCACCGACTATTGACCAATGACAGTCGGCTATACCCCCACATGACATCAAGTAGATCGCGAACTATAGCTACAATTGTACAAACGTTGGTAAAAATTCCAAATGTTTTAATATTTTCTTGTTATTAATGAATTCTTCTTTATGTTTTTGTTAGCTTTTAACCAAATTTCTTTCGATAAAATAATGAAAACCGAGAGAAACTTTACGAGCGGATGGATAAACAAGCACGGGAACGTTCACTTCAATGTGTTTGTGTACAGAGTGACCGCATTACCTTTTGTTTTGACCAACAAACAATCCCCAACTACACTGCCGCTGTCATTGCGTCATCGGGATTCACGCAGAGCTGAGTGAGCAGATGACATTCGTTAGGTACCGGTGAGAAAATGCGAACACACACGAAACTATGTCGAGATACCTTTGAAAGTTTTTTATTTTATCTCAGTTTGGACCGTTATTTATCATTTTGGAGGGGACTTCCTGCTCCCAAGTAGCTGCAGCATTAAATGCAACAGGTAAGCACAGAAAGTGATAAACTATCTCAAGAATGGCTCACTATAGTGACTATTTAAAAAATATCGCAAATATTTTTGGGCAGCAATAGTTAAAAACTATATCTAAGAATTGTATCCGTTTCAGGTAAATAAATGCAATTCAGTTTCGACATTAGGCCAGAAATTTGATTAAAATGCTGGACTGACCCCTTGCGAATTTGTTTCCGAATTATTTGGCCCCGAATTCAAAATAAATACCTGGACTAATGATAAGCATAAAAATACTTACCATGGTTTGTAATGTTTCTTTTTTTTCTAAGATGTCAGACTTTCCAAAACAAGAGTGTTTCAGCGGATTTATGAAAAAAAAACCAGATTGGTCGAAATCTACTCAGTTTTTATCATTCGGATTTGTGCAACTTTATTGTCAAAACTCTTGTGAGATGGTGAGGGAGGCCTATGCTGTGCGTGTGGACAACTTGAAGAGGTCATCCCGGTAAGTTCCGTAAAACCATGTGCTCCGAGAGAAAGAGAGAGAGAGAGTGAACGCCAGCATTCGTGTTACAACAGCAACAAAATACAAGTAAAGTGGGCTTAAACACGTAGAACGGAAGTGTTCAAAGTAAGACTTTAATTTTACAACTCCACAGCTACAGAACCCAATCACTGTAACGGAGGTATTTTGTACGTTGAATAACATCGTGAATTATCTTGACGCATGTCACATTACCAAGCTTGACCTATAACAATTAACCCTCACATTTCCCTCATTATTCAGCAACGTTAATCCTTTTCAACGATTTGTCGAGAGAGAAATTTGCATAACAAAACCAAGTATGTGGACCACATTAACGTAGTTTAGGCAGTGTGTATCACGTCTGCTCTGATTTACTTGGGCACGTGCTTACGATGGCTCCGCCCATTTGTCTCCACACATAGCACCTTACTGTGAGGTGTAACAGCCTGTTGAGCTGGTGGGCGGGGCTACCAGAAGTTGGCACGCGCACCCACGTGCAAATGCACCTGTGAATTATAAATGATTGCACTTCTTTGATTGGCACACCTAAACTGAATAACATTGGTATGTAACCAGGTGCAAAGCGGGGATTATTCTAAACAATCAAGAGTCATTGTTGAAAAAAGTTTGTTCTCTTATTATGGTTCGTCGAACTAATAATACACACAGCAATGAACAGATGGTATTACAGTGTTGTTTCTTGTGGGAAACATCTAGTTTTAATGAGAATCATTATGATACTTTGTTTCCAATAGGAAATAATCACTACATTAATTTAAAAAGATACAATTACAAGTGGTGCGTAAAGAGTACCAGATCTGGTATTCTTTACACACCACTTGTAGCTCTGCAGAGTAAAGGTTGCATGTGCATGCATGTGATGTTTTGTTTACTTCGCGTTAAACAAAAGGCAAACGCACCAACTAAAAGTCGACAAAACAACAATTAAACCGAAGGTAAAATATATTAAGCTACAAAATAATGTGTCAACAAAGTATGCGCTGTGGATTGCTTAGAAAATGCACCTAGAGAGGGTAGATGGGGTGAACGAAATGCGTCGAAAATATGTTTTGATAAATGCTTTGAAATAATTGAAAACACGACTCACATTCGAGTTTTAATAACAAATACCGCAAATTATTTTTTTTCTAATGGAGTAAATCTGCTGTTTAAAAGTTGTTTTGAAAACTAAACTTAACATTCTCAAAATTACAGCTTAAAGCTTCCGAACAAATAACTGGAGAAAAAAAGCCCAGGCGAGGAAAAACTTAAATTTCCTCATGTTCATTTTCTTCGGAGTTAAGCTTGATGTACGATTACTGTATATCTCTAAATCAGTCTTAGTATTTCACAAAAAGGAAAACAACGAACACCTGTATCATATAAATTATGTAGAACTTTATTTTCTAAAAGAATAAATCTACGTGTGCAAACTTTACTCCAAGTAAACGTTCACCCTTACAACTTATAATTATATAACTTTTTAATCTGGGCCTTATTTCACACAGCCAAAAAGCAAAATTAATTGGTGGGCTTTTCAGCAAAAACTAGTGGTACATCATTCACCAATAAATTCAAACACCACATAGAATTTAGGCCTGTTATGTTATATTATGTAAAATATATTAATTTTTATATTTTGCTAGGGTTACTCATGTGAAAAAAGTAAGGTAATTTTTGCTAACTAAAATAATCTAACTGACAACATTGTTTCTCTTTACATAACAATTTCACAAAAATATGTGAATTCCTGACCACTCAAAGTAAAAAATACTTGAGTAGATTAATGAAGGCATTAGTCTTCTTCACACACTGGCTCCCTTTTTATTCTGAAAAAAAAATAGTGCACTAAAAAACTACTCTATGATTGCCTTACAATAATTTTACTCTGCTGTTCCAATTGATTTAATCATAGCAAAATGTACAGACACTTTAAAACCACAAAAAAAACCATTTGAGGTAGTAAAACACAAATCCAAACCCTGCATGTGACTGCCACTTTTCCTAGCTATAATCGTCTTCAAAAGGAAACTTCTATGTAAAAGTAAATCTTTTGGACATTTACCATTAAAATCAGGAATGATATTTGGTTTTTGGTGAAAAGTTCGTTGTTGTTTTTTTAAGCAAGTCGCCAGACACACAGTGCCTGAAGTTGTGGGCTACAATATTTTTTCCCTAGAGGCTGTTGCCACCTACTCCTAGGGCTGAAACAGGTTCACCCCTCTTACAGTCCACACGGATGTAGGCTTGGGTATCTTCAATATTAAGTGCCAGGGCTTGTCCAAATGTACACATGGTGTAGGCTTTATTAGACTTTCAGGCTACAGCCACAACTTCTTTGATTTTCACAAGGAAAAAATAAATGGAAATCAGACTAAACTAGAACAAATATTATGCCCGATAAGAATGCATTTCTGAGTGATCCAGCTCCAGTAAGTCTTGACTAGAAAATAACAAATGTTAATGTAGACTACTGTTTCACCATCATCTTTGAGCCCAAAAATGCAAACTTATAAGCATCTGCCAACCGTTAAGATTGAATTTGAACTTTCAAGATTTTGAGAAAGTAGATTTGACATTTTTTGAAATTTTGTTTATTCAGAGTGTACCACTTTATTCATATTAAAGTAAACAACATACTCTGTAATGTGCAGTACTACAATATAGTAAAATACTAAAAGAATAACCTATAAATAATAGTTAACTTGTGGGTACAACCATGTAACAATTTTCTTTTGAGGGAGGTTTGGCTCTGAAAAGAGTTGGTTTGGTCTTGATGTTTCGAACACTATACTCAGCTCATCTTCATATATAATTTATTCTTATCCTTTACACCGTGCAAAGCTTCAAACATCACATAATGACTAAAATTGCACGTTTTTGTGCAGTAAAATAAAGACACAGTGTTTCAATCTAAGATTTCTTCTGCGTTTTAAAAGGGAAAAGGCATAGCACTTTTAACAGTGAAACATTTCTGTACTGAGTATACTCTTCAGGTAGATGCACCCTCTCGCAGAACAAACAAAAACCCAAACCAAGCACTTTACCTTATTTTATTTTGCTTTTCTGGGCCTTACATAATCTTTACTGACTATTTCAAACCCTTCTGAGGCACCCTTGAATGAGCGAACAGGTGCAAAGAGGCTAGTTTTGTAAAAGCCGTTGTGTACTAAGCGATATAAGCCAAGTTCAGCATCCAGGGGAACCATCCATTGAACCGTTGCATGAGTGTACTCTGATTCTTTCTTCCAGGTGATCCTTAATAATAATAATAATAATAATAATAATAATAATAATAATAATAATAATAATAATAATAATAATAATAATAATAATAATAATAATAATAATAATAATTTCATTTAGTAAAACACATTTTTTAGCGATAACAAGTGCTGAAGAAAAAAACACTTTTTGTTTTAAATCCCTGTGAAGTCCCTATGCGCTGTAAAGGGGAAATCAATGATTTTACAAAGTAAACAGATACATGTTTTCACCTGGGTTTTGAATTTTTAACAACCTCTGGAAGACTGTTCCATAACTGAACTAATTCATATTGGAACCATCAACTTGGTTTTGATAACTGGGTGCAAAAAGGGGTTTATGTGAAAATTGTAGATTTCTAGCTGTTTTATATACTTCTGAAATAAACATGGGCAATGCCATGGATACACTGATAAGGAAGAACCAACATTTGTAAATCTAAGCAATGTCACATGTTTTGTGGGATTGGTAAAGGCGATCGGAATTACTAGATCTGTTAGATTTTTTAGATTTTTTTTTAATTGAAAGGTGCAGAGAAAAAGAATTTCGAACTTACTGGGTATCCCAGTCTGCATCTGTGGCAAAGTCAATCCAATTATTTCCGTCCCATTTCTCCACAGATAGAAAAGCAGTTCCAAGCTAATGAAAAAAATATATCAGTCACATACACTCCATAAAAACAAACCAGGAGACTGGGCACAATTTTTTGTCTCTGAACCCAATACAATTGTTTTAGTTGTGAGGTACCTGACCAGTATACAAATATTGAATGCATGTGGTAAAACAGAGGTGACATCTGGAATATTACATTTCACAAGGCAAAGATGAGTGTAATGGAAAAGCCAGACTTTACTGAGTGAGTGTATTCTGCGACAATGCACAAATGAAATATTTAATATTTGCTTTATATAACTGAAACATAGGTCCTTGACAATTAAATGACACAATATGTATGGGTTAATATATTTAATTAGTAATCACACAAGTGCAAGTGGAATATGAAAAAATGTATAACCCTTTTGCATTCCATATCTAACGAGTCATCTGAAACCCTAAACCATATTCTGTATTTTCAAGTTCCCACAGTTATTCAAATGGTAGAAAATGAGCTACTACAGCCTGTGAACAAAACTAATGCAGGCCAGGAATTATATACATAAGTGCTTCTTCAAAAGTCTATAAACTTTAAGATTTTCCAAAGCAAGTGCCCTTTGCAAAATGACAGTGGCCTTGACCTCCCAAAGATGAAATGTCAGCCCTCTCAATGCAATTTTTATGTCGCCAACTTAAGAATAAATAATTTTTCTCACCGAAATTGTAGAACCGCGATTAGGATTTGTAGACCAAAAGAATGCCTCGATCAAAGAACCCTGTAGTTGAAGAAAATATTTGTCATACCTGAGAACTTTCAATTAAAACATATTTGTGACGGTGACTGATCTATTTTCCGATACTCCTATGTTCCAACAACCCCCTTGTGACTTACATGCTAGGGTTAGGGTTAGGGTTAGGAATAGGAGAATACACCAGGCGTGTCGTAACATAGGGGTAGTCAAACATAGGCGAGTCATAATATAGGTGAGTAACCATTTGTGACATTGTGCCAAAATCATGCACCTTTCGGAAATAGCAAAAACAAAATTATTACAAATCCTGCACTTCATCCATAAGTCAGCAGACAAACATTACCTGTCGATATTTGGGGTCTGGTTTCTTGTTAATACTCCCAAATGTTTTGCCAGGTGGAGCAACATCAGTTTCAAAATCAAGATTCAGAGGAAGGTTTTTGATGGTTGGTTCCGGTCCAGACTCTACTTCTATACCCTGAAACAAAAACAAATAAAATCAAAATGGGGGTTTGAAATTATTTTAGAACATTGGCTCCCCATTTCTTAATTCTTTTTTAATAAGAATGTTGTGGTTTTACAACTACATGTACTTGACACTCTTTATTTGTAACTATTTTTTGGCCGGAGTACTTCAATTCGAAGTCCAATTATGTTTTCAGTCAAGTATCAAGTAGATGACTCGAAATACAGATTTTTCTTTTACAGAGTACTTTGTTGGCCAAGCCCAAAGGGTATAAGTACTATCAAGTACTACTTGAGTACTAAATACGAGTGCTACAAAACTATTACATGTACCTGTATCATATAGTCTGCTAACATGGTGTACTGTTGTAGGTAGGCATCAAGGGTGTATTGGCCATACAGTGTTGAAGCTCCCTCATACCTTTGTATCTGATACGTTACAAACAGTTAATAAAAGAGACACTTTAATCATATGGGTGAGTTGTTGATTTTTAGCTCTGTATTGTCAACATGGAAGAGAATTTGAACATGGATTTATGGCATAAATTGATAACTTTACCATTTTGCTTTATCAAAAATATTGATGATATCACTAGCGTAACAACAACATTGTTCACCAGATTTCAGCATTTCTTTCACTTTATCATAATTGCTTCTCTCCACCAAGGAATACAAATAAGAGACTTGGGGAGTATCATGCGATGGACTGCCTCCTGTCCAGGGGGAGTAGAAACATTCTCGGTTGTTTAACATTCTCGATTCCAATGCCAATGAAGCTGGATATAAACACTTGCCTGATGAGCAATATCGCCTCAGAACATACTTTATTTTTTTTTACTAAGGGCTATAGGGGTTGGTCATCTTCTGGTCAGCATTCATACCTTGTATTCTTCAATTGTTGTCACGTAGTTAGTGTAGGTGTTAGAAAGACCTGTAATCATAGTAACAGCATCACTAATACCGTTGTCCATAACTTCCTATTGAGAGAGAATAAATTATGAAAACTCAAATCGGTACAATTTCTGCATTTTTGTCTTAAATGTGTCAAGCAACATACACTGAAACCCAACTGAGAAAACTTTCAAATTGAGAAAAAAAAAGCATTCAATAAACACTTTAAGACGCAAAATTCATTTTCAAAATTTAATAGTGACAGCAAGACATCAAACAGATCATGCCCGTGAACCATTAAAAAAGTATTCAAATCTATAAAATTTAGTTTATTAAAATTTATTTAACTCTAATTCAGAACGGTGACTAACTTTCACACTTATATATGGTAAAACTTACTAAAATAATTATATGTAAATATATATGTGATCTAAAGAGAGTATATGACTGTACTTGTATTTACCTGTTTGACCATTTCCATCAACCGTCTTCCTGCCATTGTTCTGTGAAACATCAAATTATAAAAAGATACAACAAAAACTCCACATGTAGAAAATTTCAAACTTGATTTCAAGAATGTAATTTTTTTGTCATGCCAAATAACCGTTTTAAAAATATATTTAAAAACAGTACTAGAAATCATCTGTACATCTAATATTTCTTTGAACAAGCCAAGATCATCGGCGTGTTATGGTAGAGTGATCTATTTTACCGAACCGCAGCTCAGGTGTTGTCAGCAGCCGAGTTTGGGATCAAATCCCGGTCATGAAACGTGTGCCCTTGGGCAAGGCAATTGCTTTGTAAACGGATTGGAAGGTAGGCCATACCTACATCCTTACAGACTGTGAAGAGGGTGGTAGACCTGTTTCACCCCAGGAGTTAAGGTGGCAGTGAGCCCTGATGACTGGGTTGACTGCCCAAATCAGTTAAATAAGTGTAGCCCATGCCTTCAAGTGGCGTTACCTTGTGATGTTAGGAGAAATCTTATTTTTTTTTAAACAAGAGATGAATTTGACAACTACTTTGAAAAGGTATATATTTCCCCATAAGAATAAGAACGAGCCGGTAGCCGTCAATTCCTGACACTCATGGCAACTTTCTGGTTATGCCAGCTACAACCTCATTCCCAAGATTCACAAGACAATGCGCACTACTCACGTAAATTCTCCGGGAACAGGGATGATAATAAACTGTCCAATTTGAAGAAGCTGGGTAGCCACAATGTCAGGAACCATTGGCGGGGGAGCATATGTGTTGACCAGAAGCTCAAGAGCTGGGGCAATATCCTTTTATAGAAAGAAAGGGGGAAATACAGTAGAAAACATCACACTAAAGCCCAGTTCATACTTCATGCGATTGCGAAGCGAATCTTGAGGTCACAAATTCGCAACAAACAATTCGCAGCAGTTGAACTCTGCTCTACTCCCTTGTGAATAATCGCTGGGAAAGGAGGGTGTGATGTCAAATTCACGTCAGATTCGCTTCGCATTCGCGTTCGCATGAAGTATGAACCGGGCTTTAGTGAAAATCTGACTAAATACAAATATTCCAGGTTGTCTCTCAAGGAGATCAGTAGATGAAAAAAAGAACAAAATATTTCTCAGCACAACAAAATTTTGTTTAGAAGAATAGGCTACAAGGCCGTGGTATCCTGCAAATTTATGCTAAAGCAGATCTATGAAATTCTATGGCAGCGGCAGCATAGGGTCAATACATAAGGTCCATAATTTGTATCTTAGTGGTAAGACATTGACTGCTCTATTTTGAATTTGTTCATAGGACTCATCAGGAAAGCCAAGATTACATTGCTATACACACATAGGTGTAAGGACAAAACAAAATAATATTCTTTATCCCTGATGCTAAATTTAACATCTATTAAACATATTATTTGGAAATCTTATATCCTTCTTCCTTTTATTATCTTGAGTTTAAATCAATCACAACAAAACTTTCTAAACCAATTTTCCTACCTGACCTAGCATTTTAACACTTACTGTTGTGTTGATGTAATCACCAGCAGGAAGTAGAACTGGTTTTGGTTCTTGGCACTTTTGGGTCTCTTCAAAGTCATTGAAGAGCGATCGTATAAGTGCATCAAAGAATGAAGTGCCTTCCGTCATTCCTAAATAGCCAAAAGCAATTTTTTATTTCAGAAACTATAATTTGCATCATAGGATCTGTGTCTGTTTGGATTCTTGGCACCTTTGGATCCCTTCATAGTAATTGGACAGTGATCTTACAAGTGCATCAAAGAATAAAGTACCTTCTGTCATTCCTAAAACAAAAAGCTAAGTCAAATAAATTAAACACAAGGGAAATTAAATCTTTGAGACTATTGTTTGCATCATCTGTATCTTAAAATCTTGATTATTAGCTGAAGGTCAAATTATTTCCTGAATAATTATTGCATTTTCTATCTACACTAGCAGTAAGATTGTCTTTGTTTTGCACCCATAGCATAATTAATACTTTAAGACAAACTGTTTCCTTTGAAACTACATAAATAACAGCAGATTTTTACTTGTCTGTTGTATACATAGTACATTATAAATGAGTCCTTTGCATAATCAAAATGTTACAAACTGCAGAATGTAAATTCATCAACATACATGAATAAACATGAACTGATGACAGTGGGGATGTCTGATTGGCTGTAGTGAATGAGCAATGACTGACAAGTAGCAGCATGATGACTAATGAGGTTTCTTATTGGCTGAACAAATGAGCAATGACTGAATTGTCAGATGGAGCTATCAATGGTGTGGCTCGAAATCATGTGTGAAGATGACACCGTTCCTGGAAAAAAATAAACAATATCATTATAACAATGTTGTTGGCAATTAGTGCTTTTAGAAACTATGATTTTTAAATGACATGATTATGTGATTCAAACGACAATACAATATCAAAGGGTGAACATAACTACAGCTTTAAAACAAATGGCCTTTGAGCTCAAGCTTGGTCAAGAGGACTGACAAAAGTTCAAATGGTGTTAGGAATCGATTAAAGCAATCTTTTCATCTGCATTGTTACCAGCAGCAATTTTGACCACCAAAAGATAAAGCACTTCACAAAATTAATTTCAACTTTTCAGACTATAACTTAATAATTACAAAGCAGAGAATAATGTTTTGAAGCCAACCACTATATCAGCTTAGTGGAAAACCACCAACTCACATCCCATGGTTGGTACAAGAACATTGTTTCTGCTTAACAAAATTTACAAAAATTGTTTGTGCTCCGATTCATTTTTGTGCTAGGCAAAATTTGCTTCTCCTAGGTAAAATTTGTTTGTGCTTAGAAAATTTGTTTTGAGTTACATGTACCACAACTTGTTGCCTAGCAAAATATGTTTGTGCTACCAATATTTGCTTGTGGTTAGCAAAATTTGTTTCTGGTGAGCGAAATTTCTTTGTGCTTAGCCAAAAAAAGTGTTTTGCTTAGCAAAACTGTGTGCTCATAAGCTGTAATGGTCCAGGGTTAACAAGTAGATTTTACCTTGAGTGAATCCTGCAATACCAGGACCATCTGTTGTACCAGCAGCAAAGGAATAACCAAGGGCAGGTGTACAGGTTGTAAACTGGGCAAAGGAAAATACAAATTTGTTTTTAAAGATGTTTTACAGCATTGGTAGAGTGGACAAAATAGTCGCAAACAGTGGTGTGATCAACCGTATACACGAAATAACTAACCTTTGAAATTTGAGCTTAATATATTGTATAAATTGGACGAAAATGGTGAAAAATCATGCACAATTTTCTCATATTAAATTTCACAAGGAGGAAAAAAAAAGGTTAAAGTATAAACTTCATAATCAGTACACTTTCAGACTAAAATTCAACAATTAAAGCAATATTTTCTACTTAAAATTGTGCCAAGGCCTAGGGATGAAGGGTCACATTTTTCCCTTTAGGATATTAGTTATATCAAATCTACTTACTGTGTCATCGCCTTTTGTGACGTTAACATTAGACATGTTGACATACTGATGGACAAAGGACACTGGACCACTGAGCTGTGTTCCTGCAGCACTGTACAGTTCCTAAAGGTTCAAAGAAAAACAAATTATTTCTCTGACTGATGTAACAAAACAACAAATGCACCTTAGCTGTCGGTTTCACAAAACTCTTCCTAACTAAAGACTAATCTTAGGACGAGTCCCAACCCTGCGTAGTAGCATGCAGACCTTAAGATTAATCCTAAGTTAGGAAGAGTTACTCGTCCTAACTCGAGATAAGACGAGTCCTAACTCTTTGTGAAATCGACGGCAGGTTGGATTCTAACCTTTAACCATCCACATTCTACAGAAGATGCCTAAACAGCAAACTATCAAGCTTGAAAACTGTGCAGTGGCATAAAAATATAACCAGATATGTTTTCGTTGGGCTGGGGTAAGTGGGAGCAAAGACTTATTTGGCATGGGGGGTCTTGTTAATGATCTTGATGTGTCAAGACCAAGATGAATCAAGTGCACGTTTTGTTACCCCACTGGGCATGCTGGGGTGGGGGCAAGTGTTCTGAGCTGAGGGTGGGGAGTATTAAGACACTGATACTGTGATATTAAAAAAGTGATTGCTTATAATCATCCTGGGGCCAATTTCATAGAGTTGCTTAGGCAAATAATTTGCTTAAGCAGCTCTATGAAATTGGGCCCTGTTGTTGTTCTTTTATCACAGTCCAGTCATCATCTAGTGATGAAACAGGCTAAAGCTATTTCAGAAAATTCAGAACTTTTAACTTCAGTATCCTACCTTTGCTTTTGAGTAAAGTCTTTGGCCAATCATTTTTGTGTTCTCAAACATGTCGTTGCCTGGTCCTTGCCCTATGCAATTAGCAGCCTGTAAAACAACACAATTGGCAAAACAAATTGAACAAAAGAATTCCCAAGCAGTAAAATTCATCTTAATACATAGAAGAGCCCCATGTGACACTATTGTCACATCTTTTGAAAAAAAAAAAAATCTTAAAAAAAACCCCAGTCTTACACCCACTAAAACTAAGCCCCACTGTGATATCCATGTAACACAGCCACATCTGTCACTGTGACCTCTTCACTTTTGCAGCTCAGACTTAACGCAATGCTTAATCTCCACTGTAAATCTGTTCCTAGTGCTCAATCAAATATTAAACTGTATAAGTATTTTTAAACAAATTCCTGGTTCACTGTTTCTTATATTATCTTTGAAAGGGGAAAGTAAAATCAGAAAAAGTACAGCAAGACAGAGAGAACTCACCTGTCCATTACATGTGCTGGTCTCTTCATCACATAGCTCTCCAGTGTCTATACAGATTGTTCCGTTGACATGAGGGGTGGTATCACCATGATTGCTTGTAGGAAAGGCAGCAACAAATGATCCCTAGACAAACATATAGTACAGTTAATTAATATTTTGCAAGGTAGTTCAGTTGGTAGAGCTCCAGCATGTTAATCCAGAGGTCGTTGGTCCAAATCCCACTCTAGTAAATTTCTCTTTGTTCAACCCCATATCATTTAAAATATTTGGTGACAAAGAAACTGCATTTCCTTCTCGTAAGAGTCAAGAAAGTGAATTTTGATTTACCTGGCCCATCATTGATCCTGGGTTCATTTCTTTTTCAAAGAGGTAGGAGGCATAACCCTTGTTGTCACTACTGATTAGCTTATTGGTGTTCTCCATGCTGACTGGATGTACTGCAAACCAACTAGAAATGAAAACAGTAAAAGTTAGGCGAGGTTTGCGGTAACACCATGTGTGAATCTCTTTTGAGTAGTGTTGGTTCTGAAAAGAACCGGTAGTTGACAACTCAACAAAAATTGAAAAGCACGTGAACATTCCAGGAAACTTGCTGGAGTTACAATCAGAAAGCCAAGTAAAATGCCTACGAATTTGTCCACAGAACTTGGAGAAAGTAGCAGAATCAAAATACTTTATTACTCAACAGAAATGAGAAATGCCAGTATTACACAGTAAAGAATTATTATTCAATTGAAAAACACAAGACTACAGGGCTTGTCTGGTTGGGAGTTAACTGGCCCAATAAGCCTCTGGCCTGTGATCCAGTGTTTATTTTAAGCCCTTCTTTGATTATAAAGACTTCATTACACATTTAAAAAAACTTACCAAATGACTCCTAATCCCACTCCGTTCGTGTCTTCAAATTTCAATATCGTCATCTCTTTGTCCACATTGTCACTGTACCTGGATTTCAATAAGAATGAAGTAACAGCTGATTAAGACAAAAATAATTTAATCATTGTGGTACCCCCTGCTAACCAGAATTCTGGACCCACTGCTCAAATATAGGTTTCAAACTGCCTCTAGCTACCGTGAGTTTGGAAATTCACCCTGAAACATTTTAATATGAGAAACGATTCATGCATGAATTGTTTCTTAGATTTCTGAGGGTTGGTGTCAATTTATTAATGCTGTGGCCAGAGATGTGGTTGGTACCCTCTGTCACCTCGCTGTTTTCTCAGCAAGTAGACACAGTATTCGACTGAAACCTTCGCACGTGACTTTATTGTATCTTTCTAAATATTTTTGCGTACAAATCTATTTACCTATCCCGTTCCTCCTTTGGGTTGTTCAGGTAGGCTGTGGGACTTCTGTTGACACTGACACCTGTTAGGTCACCCTTATTGTAGGAGATGTTGCCGTCTTGTAGATTATTGTGGGCATTTTTTATACTCTATGAAAAAGGAGAGAGACACATCAGCAATTTAAATAAAACACACGCCAGTTATATACAAAATCTAATGGAACGAAACAAATAGCAGCCATTTGACAGGCAAGTCAAAATTTGATGTTATGAAGCTCCATACGGGTTTGTTTTGAAGCAAAACATAACAATTTTTTTCGTTTTGAAAACTTTCCCTTGTAGAGATTTTCAAAGTGTTTCTATAATGTTGTATTATTAACAAAATTGGTGACGGATCTTAGTTTATAAGACAAATATAAAATTGTTTTCATTTTGGAAACTTTCCCTTGTAGAGATTTTCAAGTGTTTTACGACGTTGTATTTTTGGAAAAAATGGTGACTGATCTCAGTTTTGACAAATATGTCATCATTTGTGCTTATACAATTTTTATTTGATTAATTTTTTTTAAACAAGTGTCTTATGGCACAGTGCGCCATCTACTCTTTAATCAGGGGAGGCATTTTTCCAAAAAGCGGTCAACTATTTACACTCGCATTTTTACTGTGACATGAATGCACAAAATAGGCTTGACGTTTCGACTGTAGTCTTTCTCAAAGGCTAAATAAAACAATATCATATTTTGTACGAACCTGAAAAATGCCCTCAACGATAGCATCAAAACTGGCCCTCTTGAATCCTCCAGCAGTAATGGTATACAGGCTGTACTGAATGTAGCCACCAGGTCCTGAATGGGTGTGTGTTCCACTAATTGCAACATTCTTATCATTGTATAGCCCATCATACTCTGCTTGAAGCTTCTTCACTACCTGTCATTATAATCAAATGAAAAAATAATACCGGTATCAATCAGAAAATATTTATATATCGCCAAAATCAACACAAATTGTTCAAAGGCACTCAAGACTTACATGAAAATAATGAATTGCAATACACTTGTTGAACAAGACAACATTTGAGCAGGGTTGTTTTTCTTGTAGACTCTGTTAACCACTGTGTAACCATCTTTTGATGAGTAAGAGCAGTGTAGAGCACTCAATACATGTTTTTATTGTAGATTATTGTACTTCTATAAAATAAAATATGAATAGTCTGCCCATCCTTGATGTGATTTGAAAGACTGTTCCATTCTTTCGGTCCATAGTAAGAGAGTGGGTGAGTTATGTTAGGTTTAAAAAGTATAAATGTACAAAGGAAGGGTCATAGATTTCTTCACTCAAACCTTAAAGGAACACGTTGCCTTGGATCGGTCGAGTTGGTCTTTGAAAAGCGTTTGTAACCATTTTTTATAAAATGCATATGGGTAGAAAGATGTTGTAAAAGTAGAATACAATGATCCACACAAACATGCCTCGAAATTGCGTGGTTTTCCTTTTACCTTGTCGACTAACACGTCGGCCATTTATGGGGGTCAAAATTTTGACTCCCATAAATGGCCGACCATGTTAGTTCGCACAGTAGAAGGAAAACCACGCAATTTCGAGGCAAACTTGTGTGGATCATTGTATTCTACTTTTACAACATCTTTCCAACCATATACATTTTATAAAAAACGGTTACAAACGCTTTTGTTTTGACCGACTCGTCCGATCCAAGGCAACGTGTTCCTTTAAATCCGTTCAATGTTAAGTGAGGTGACAGCAGGTATCAACTACCAACCACATCTCTGGGCGCATCATTTGCGAATGGACAGCAATGCAAAGAAACATAATAGATGCTAAATTTGCATCGGGGATAAAGATATTTTTTTTTTTTTTTACCCATACACCGATGTGTGTTAGCACTGTATACTCAGTACTTCCCGAGTCCTCTGAACAAATATCACAGGCATGTTACTCGGGTGGGATTCTAACCCACGACCCTTGCAATATGAAAATCGATTCAATTCACAATATGAAAAATTGTCAAAACAATTTTTCAAAGAGAATCCTTCCTCAAAATAATTTATACTACCAACAGCTGTTTCTCATAAATGTTTGAGTTTTTACAAGTCTAATGACCCTACAGGTAAATCACTATCCATTTATTTTGATCGTATGATATTTATCATTTAATTTGTAACCGACCAATTTATTTACTTAAAGAGCATCATGGTTACCTTATCAACCTAACTGCAAACAAAAATAAATAAAAAAGACAAGACTTTGGCAGATGTTTTGTTCACATTGATAAATAGTGGGCCCTAATAAAACGCAGTTCCTGTTAGTGCTGTATCAAAGCACCAACCTTCCTTAAAAGCACATGGGTTCAACAAAATTATAATAATTATATTTTTTTAAATAAATTTAAGGTAAAAGAAGATGTCCAGAAGGTGTCAATCAATGACTGATGGCCAACATTAACTCTGCATCAGATGAAGAAAATCTGTTTCATAAAGCCTGTATGCACAAAAACTAACTTAGCACAACAAGCTTTTGCTTAGCAAAAATAGGTTACCCACTAGAGCACCATACAGTTACCATCGCTGTGACTGGTACTTGGTCATTTCTTGCTTAGCCTATAAATTTGCTACGCAGAATTGTCTGAACTTTGTGCTTATTCTTACCGTAAGCGAAGAATTGGTGCTTACGAAACTCAGGGGTATTTACCTCAGGGGTATTTACTGGGTTAGCAGGGAGTTTTTATTTTTTATTCTAAAGATAAATGCACCCTCCACTTTAGGCACAGCAGGGCAAAAGCTCCTGCCATAGTGTTAACTATTTCTAACAGTTAAAGTCACCTGGAAATAGAATTTTTTTTCTTTCAAACATAAGAGTATATGCTTACGAACAATAAAACAATTTTTTTAGTAATTGTTTGTCACGATTTATATGTTAAAAAAATATATAAAGTTGTTTGGGGGGCTGACTCCGCCTACCCCTTTTGTGACGTCAATCGAGGCAGACTTTGCCTGCAATGCGTATAGTAAACACACGTGCAAAGTACATGTACGTCCAAGTCGTGAGTTGGTACATTTCAAAAATTGTTTTTCTGCATTCAGCAGCAATACACCTGGTCGGCATTGCCGGAAAAAAACAATTTTTTTTTGGGGGGGGGGAAACGTACAAACTCACGACTTAGTCCGTACATGTACTTTGCAATTGTGTTTACTCTACGCATTTCAGGCAAAGTCTACCTCGATTGACGTCACGAACAGCGCCCTCTCGGGTCGGGGTCTACTCTTAAATTTGTAAATAACATGAGAACTGATTTTTTAAAACCTTAGTTAACTGTTTATTCACATTCCACTCATCAAAACACATATATTAGTGACAAAAGCTTTATTTTGAAAAAATACCACTTCCAGGTGACTTTAAGCAATTGAAAATTAAAACTGCTTAAATTCAAACTTCACCTACTTCGCTTTTGATGACAGTAGAAGCCATTCCAAAGTCAGCGCTGACAAATACATTGCATACTGTTGTGTCGTTCAGGTTGCAGGTGATGAAAGCTCGGCTAAACAGCCTCAGGTGAATGCCCAAAGTGTTCTGGGTGAAGCTTGCGTATCCCATCTGAAAAGAACAAAGTTTAAATCGGCTTTTAGAGTAACCACAAAGGTGTCTTTGTGTAAAAAGTGGAGATTTGTTTCCAAGACAACAGTGTAAACTGCTTAGTTTTAAAATGTACACACAAAAGAGCAATTATTTTCCACTTCTTATAAACCAGTATTGTTTTTTATGTGTGTTGTGCTGTCATTTAGCCTTATTGCCGAGGGCAAGACAAAAAGATTATAGCCAAAAACACAATAAACACTCGCTTTAAAAACCTTTCTTCGATTTAATTTTAAAGGCAGGTGCACTTTGGTGATTACTCCACAATTACATTACAATGGGGTAATGAACAATAACAAACTTACTTGGTAGAAAGCACTCAAGAGCGTTTGATATTACACTTGACCCGCTATAACGGAATATAATCGGTAATTTTTTGCCCCAAAATTTGAGTCTTAGAAAAGCTCCAGGTATGAAGCCTTGCCCAGTTATCTGAAAGCCTAGGAAGCAATGGTGTCCTTCTTTCATTATTTTCTTGCAAATTCAATGTCCAATTATGCACATATTAACACAGCTTTGTTAATTAAATATGCATGTTTTTGGATAAAAGAGAGGACACTGGTCTTTGACGATAACCAAATTATACCCTTCCTTTAAACCATTCCCCTTTAACATGTCCTTGGTGACAGAACAAGGTCAGACCATGTCAGACCAACAAGTGCAAACATGATTTCATATATGAATACTATTCTTACAATTATAGGAGGGTCCGTTGAGCTAATATTTGCTGCTTGAGAAGTTAATAATTTGTAGCATTTACAACACTACCATGCCAGTCATAAATCTATTTTAAACCTGTTTAAAGACACTGGACACCTTTGCTTTGGTAATTGTCAAAGACCAGTTTTCTCACTTGGTGTGTCCCAACATATGCACAAAATAACAAACTTGTGAAAATTTGAACTCATTTGTCGTTGAAGTTGCAAGATAAAAATGGAAGAAAAACGCCCTTGTCAGACGAAGTTGTGTGCTTTTAGATGCTTGATTTCAAGACATGAGAGTAATTTATAATTTACACACACAAATTTACAGATTGTTATGCTTTTATGTTTTTTAAAAAAAAGGGGCATTTATGAATGGGAAAAAAAGACATGGTTTTTTTGTTCTCAGGCGTCATTTGGTCCTTTATCGCACGTCCACGACCCTGTCGGTTTAAAAGGATTGCTTAAGAACTGATCTGTTCCTACTCTTTTGTTCCCTTCTGAATATGTTTACTGAAAGATTGTTTGAATGACAGTCAAAAAATTTATTCTGCTTGATATTTTTCCATTTCTTAGAATCTGAAGTGTGCAGTTCAAATCTAGTTCTTAGGTTAATTTGTTACGAGCACTCCCTCCACCAAGGGTCTCCTTTATTGAATCAACAAATCAAGCGCAATATATCAATAAAAGTTGGTCATTGTGTCTCGCAGGAACTGTTTGTGTTGCAAAGTCTGTTGATGACTGTCTCTCCCTAGCAACATGGCGTGATGTGAGGAAACATACCTCAATGCTCGTTTCATTGTGGCGCACCTGCTTTTATGTCAAATGATTGGTTTTCACTCAAAAGTCTCAGGTGTGGAGACTGCGCTTCAGAATTCGCGACTACTTTTCAGTTCTTGATCTTGTCAAGTTTATATTGATGCATTTCAAATAATAATGCCTATACTGTACAAATCATTCAAGTTAACGATTATGCTAGACAGATTTGTAATATCACTGCTTCTAAATATCTAATTCAATGACTATTTTATATATTTACAAACCTGTCTCAGGGGTAGGAACTACAATTTATGCTTGGATTTTAGCTACAAAAAGCATGTCGGCCAACATGATACTGTTGCTTGTTGCTTTGATAATTACCAATAGTGTCCGCCTCATTGAATAGAACATTCCATCTTTCAACTCATGAACATATTCGCACCATTGCCCATCATGCACTCATAAACATTCATTATTTGTATATTACCTCATTGGGGAAGGGTGGGGGCAAGGGTGCAGAGAATGGGAGGTGCTCCGTGGTGACACCACTCGAAACTGTGCATCTAAATATAGCATTCTATTCTAACTAGGGCCAACTGTTTGAATTTAAGATTATCCTGATCTGATTTATAATACCACCACATCAGTTGATTAAATTTCAGTCCCTGCTTACAAAACTATAAACAGGTTTCAAAGTTAGTATTCATTTCAATCTAAAATAGTTGTGCTAGCTTTAATATTATTAGTGCACAATCTTAGTATGTCTGACGTTTAATTTTATGACTTGCAATAATATTTAACGAAGACTTCTGCAAGCAAGTTTAGTGCCTTAAATGAGTTGGTTATGGCATAGATCATGAAGATTAAGTAAGAAAACAAACAGATTAGTAAATTTATATAAAAAGATTAGAGACCCTGGAATCATGGTGTCATTTACAACAATACTAAAGAAGTGTGTTCGTTCTATTGAGACCAAGGGCAAAACAAAAATGGGGGGAAAAAAGACTCCACAACGGAATTCTAAAGACTTGGGTGCGGCAAAAGGATTGTGTACAAAGTATATATATGAGAAACTGTTACGAGCAGGGACAAAGAAAAGAACAAAAGAATAATCCACAAAAAGATTAATTTTTTGGGGAAAGGGTGTCTGAAGTATTGTTAATTTTACTTCATGATGTAAATTATTTCACACACACAAACTTTAATAGATAAATAAGTGGTTAAAACTTATTTCTGACAAGCTGCAAACATAAACATGTTTGAAAATCAACCTTCTGAATTTAACTCTTACAAGTAGTCTCAGATGCGTATCCCAACATTATGGCATAATTAATGCATACAATAAAAAATCTGTGAAAATTTTGACTAAATTGGTCTTCGTTTACACTACCATTCTAATACCAGCCAACAGCATGTTATTGTTATGGATCATTTCCGAATAAGCCAAGATGTATCGCATTGTAAAAGTACAATGTAATACATTTTGTATACAATTTTGTATACAATATGTATCAACTAGGGGTCAGCGAACTATTTTTTAAAGAGTTATTATTGAAAGAAAATCCCTGCCCAATTGATCCCCTTACATACAAAGGGGAAAGGGGAATACAATACAATAGCCATTATTAAACCTGTTGCAAAAGATTGAAGTAAAAAAAATAACTTAAATACTCATGATAAACAAACTGTTTTTTGTTAATTTTAAACGAAATGTGTGGCTAATAAAATTATAATAATTCACTAAATTTATACTCGTTTTTACCAGTGGGAACCAGTTTCAAACTTGAAATTAATTACTCCATTGTCAAAAAAAGTTCATGTTTGGGGATACTTGACAAAGGCAAACACGTACAACAATGATAAGAGTCGAATAAATTGACATAAGCACACGGTCACGAAGCTGACAATTCACAAAATTGTACAGACCACCAAGGTTCCAAAAAAGGTAATATAAAAAAATATATCAAAAATTCGAAACAATGTCAGGATCCCAATGTCACATCAAAGATTTCTTACCATATTCACATCGAATGCAGGACCAGTAATGTCTGATATACCAACCCCAACTTTGTAGCTTGGTTCTGCCGCAAATACCACTGCTAAAAGCAGTGAAAATGTTATAGAAACCCTCATTTTACTGGTGGAGATGGTGGCAAAAAGGTGTGGTTTGACAAGATTTCATTGAACGAGTGGTAAACAAAACAACTGCCACACCGCGACACTGCACAGCACACACACACACCATACAACACATGTGGGAAGTTTGTTCACCCATAAAATAAAGTCAGTGGTATTTTCTGTTTGGTCTATAGGTGGCGCTCTGCTGTCGCGTCCGTCGAAATTGGTTCTGAAAGCTCTTTCTAAACTCTGCTAGTTGGAAGTTAGCGTTGTACACGGTGTATGAGGAAATGAAAAATCAAATATAGCAGAAAATTACAATTTTGCAAAGGAACTTTTAAAACACATGAGTTCTGTTTTTACCAGACAAGATTTTTTGAAAATAACTTGTTAACATTAATTTTGGTTTTTACCCATACACCGATGTGTGTTAGCACTGTATACTGAGTACTTTCCCAAGTCCTATGAATAAAGTACCACATGCGTGTTACTCGGGTGGGATTCGAACCCACGACCCTTGCAGTTCTTGAGCAGCGTCTTACCAACTAGACTACCGAGGTTGCTCGCTAGCTAGCAAACTTTTTAACACATGAGTTTTGTTTTTACCCGACCCGATTTTGGGGGAAATGTCTTGTCCACCTTTGGTCCTCCATCCATAATAAGAGTGTAGAGACATAAAAAGGTCTCATGATATAAAAGCATTATGCTTTGGTTACAGGGTTCAGAATGTTTTGAAAAATCGAAATATTATTTGAATTATTTTTCTGAGCAATTCGCGGAAAGAAATAAGTGAACGTTTACAAAAAGTATCACTTCGTATCCTTTGAAAAAATGTTTGGCCTAGTGAGATACCCCCCCCCCCCCCATCCCAATCGCGGTTAGTTTATTTTTATGAATATTGAATGACAAAACTTCGTGGTGTAGCCTTTGGGGTAATTCGGGAGGTCACGATCCTACGGTTCGAAAAATCAAACGACTTTGACTTGCGTAGGCCCCTAGGCTTGTATAAAACAACATACACGTCACAAATCCATTGAACCCATTTATTCTTAAAAGAAAAAAAGAAAAACATGCGTAGTCTTTTCCACTTTGTATTCATCACGTATGGCACATGCAACCTATCAAAACCAACCGTGTCGTTGGTATTTAGTGCAGTAATCTCTGACTGCCATTAATCAGATTTAATATGGTAGTATGGGATCAAACCTGCCGAACTGCCGAGGGTCTGAGAGCTCAACGATCCACCGTGGCCATCGAGGGTGTTGCGGCCGGTCCTCCCCGTGTCCGCGAAGTCTTTGTCCCAGTGATGGTACCACTTTCCTTGGCCGCGAACTTTCTCACGGCCGGGGTTGTCGAATCCTCCCGTGTTTCTTCTTTGCTCCGCTGCACGGCTCAATTGCAATCTTAAGATCAAAAACCCGGCCACGTGTCTATTAGCTCCGAGCCAAAAATTGTTTGTATATTATTATTGAGATTTGTAAGGAGGTTTGGAACCAACATGATTGTCTAGATCATACTTTTGGTACCGGGTTAGCCCTTTTTTTCGGGGGGGGGGGGGTTCCAGCATGACTGTTTACCACATGAAAGTTCACCTGGGTTTATAGGTAGAGAATTCCCTTGGAAACCAACGACTGGGTCGCAAGTGACGCCTTTTTTTTTCCCCCATGAAAGCTCAACATAGAAGCACAACTTGTGATGTTTGGTGGCGCTATAGGTACATGGACCACTCACACCACTGCGGGGTGAGCTTTTTCTTTACTCCTTTTATAGTCTCCTGGAAATTGTTCATGGTTGATTGGTAATCTCAATGATAGTCAGCTTTTCTGACAGGATTAATATCTCTCTGTCTGAATCACAAGGCGGTTTTGACTGAGTGCAATCTCGTGTGTTCTCGCTACGCCTTAATTGGTCCTCGAGCTCGTGATAAAGATACAAACATGCATGGTGAGGACTCTTGGTCCACGGTGAGGTTTTTTTCCTTCAATTTTTGGAAGGATTGTGCTATTACAATTAGCGCAATAGAAGGCGAGAAAGACTGTTCCAACACTTTCCAAATAGTTTTAATGACAATTTTTGAACGTTCATTTGCAACGCAAATGACGGTCGGTTGGATGAACAACGGTTTTAGTTTTTTTTTTTTGTGTTGGGTTTTTGTTTGTGTGGGGGGGGGGGGGGGGGGGCGAACGTTTGGACGTGGTAGCGGGCGAACCTCAACTGAGTCGCTCGGGGCGATGACCGCCTCGTCGCTTGCTTACCATACCGTGACATTGACCAGTATAAGCCCGTACACATCAGGCCTCATCGTTACCGTCTTGTCCCGGCCGACGGGAACCGCAACAAAATAAACGACTCTATAATATAATTAATTGCCCGATATTGCATTTCATTTTTCCTTTGCTGGTCATTCTACTGGCAAATTGATTCCATTACGCTGCAATTTGCATTTGGAAATGAGAATTAAATCAGAAGCTGAGTGGGCTATTAGTTTGTGATCTCAATACTACTGTGCCATTAAAGCCTGCCATGTCTCATCGGTCATTCTAGTTCAACCTCTCCGGGTGTCCTTGCCTTTTTCCTGCTCGATTTCAACCTGATTTCACAAAGAGCTAAGATTGATCTTACACGCATGCAAATCACCCTTAATTGCTAAGCAAAGTGTGATGTCAGACAATAGTTACCACATACTGACAACCCATCTTTAGATGAATCTCGGTTGTGAAATCGGCCCCTGGAGGTCTTTGTATATCGAAAACTAAACCTGGACATGTTTTTTTTTTCTTGAGAGGCACTGGACGCTAATGGTAACTACTCAAAATAAGTGTTAGCATACTTACATTGAAGTATTATAGGCCAGACATACCAGTCCCAAATTGTACTTTGGCTGAGTGGTAACCGTATTCCGGTAAGCAAAAGGACTCAGCTGTTTTTTGAGCAGCTCTATTTGGGCCCATAATTGGTTTTAACCAAATGTGTTAAACATTGAGGCAGACCTGTGCCCATTGTACAATCACTGAGGGTGGGGAATCGGGAAAGTTTTACCATGACTAAGATTACCATCGGCTACCGAAATTAGTATTGAATTCACATTTATTATACATCGTTGTCATGGAAATGACTAAAGTAGAGAGCACTGTTGCGTAATATCTCACGTTTTTGGTTTACATAATGCGAAATGTCTTCAACGTTTAATGTGTTTTGTGCTCAAGATATCACAAGGAACATACAGCGATCACCAGGGTGTGTGGGGGGGGGGGGGGGGGGGCGGTACAGATCGCCCCCTCCAGCCGATGGACTTTTAATGACATTTCTCTTTTTGGCACCGACCGGTTGTGTTTCATCCTACATGCGTCGCTGCCTTACAATGAGGATACTTCCCTTATCCCCACAGGGCAGAGATTTTCGAAGGTTGCCAGCTGAGAACTCTCTGACCCCTGTTCTGAATGGAGCATTGAAAGGGGAAAAACATGATGTATTAATAAATGTAATTGTGAAAAAACGGCATTGGTGCGATTTCTTTGTCAAAATATCTGGGGGTAATTTTCAGACAACGACCAGTACAGAATGCGGTGGATTGACAACTAGATATGTCTTTTTTAGAAATCGTTCTTTGCTTGATGCGTTATGGTTCTTGAGACTAACCTGTCTTGCCATTTAAGTGTAGGTACTGCCGCGGAGTGGATTCCACATTCGGGAGTCTATTTTCGGCCCGAAAAAAAACTTTCGCTTATAAGTGGATCGAGGGACTTGTCATTCTCACTGATGCGGATTGGGTTCTTATGTGTCTCAATGTTTCGACTAGCTTGCTTTGGTCATCGCCAGTATACCAAATTTACTCTTAACAATATTGTTTTACACTAAGCACCTCTCTTAAGAGTCAGTTAAGAAAAACACCGCTGTGAAAGATTAAATTACCATCAAAAGAAACAAGCCGACAATGGTTAATTATTTGTTTACTGATGCATTTAGATAAGTATTGTCATAGTTGAGTGCTCTTGTAAACCATCCAAATGGAACTGCATTAGTAAATTAAAATTGTAATTTTCAGTGACGTTTTAATAACTTCGTATGTCTTATTTTGACGGACCTGTTGCTCTGGGACTGCCGTCGTTTACGTGATTCGTGAACCATCAACCAAACCAAGAGATGGTCCCATATGTCTGCTCCACGCTCTAGTTATCAGCGGTCTCATCATTGGTCTGTTGGCTGCATTGGTTTTAATCGTCACGGATTGAAGCGTTTATTTGCAATGACGGTGATTGAAACTCTGGGAAAAACATTTTTTGGAATGGATGGTTCGGAGATTTTTTACAGGGGAATTGCTCTCAATTTCTAGATATTGTGAAGGTCGCCTACGTAGATTATCTCATTGGTTACATCGCGGGCAACAATAATGTCAAAGACCAGTGTCAAGTAATAACAAATTACTTATTTTTTCTTTCTTTTTAGTTTTCCTTTTCACTGAACAGTGAGTCTTTTTCGATAGATAGATTCTGCTATAGTCTATTGAAAAATCAGGCCATTCTATCTTTGCAACTAAATTCTGACGCATGATAGTGACAAAAAGGAGTGAGATGTTCACAACTTTTTAGGAGGCTTGTGAATGCCCCACTGCGGGGAATATTGGAAATGGAGGAGTAAAGCTTTATAAATCACTAGCCCGTGAAGATATCTGAATCTGCGTTTGCGGTATTCCTCCAGCTTTGGTGATTTTAGAAACTAATTAGCTTGTGGTTTTGCGGTTTCTGCGTGATAAACTGTTGAGTAACAACCATGCACCAACAGGGTGTCTTAAAAGCCATTTGACCCTTTCGGTACAGAAAAAAAAAGTTCACAGATTTACAAATAACTTAAAGGGTTTACAGAATATAGTGGTGAAAGACTTCTCTTGAAATATTGTTCTATGAAATGCTTTACTTTTTGAGAAAACAGTAAAACAATATCAATTCTCGATAGCGAGAATTGCGAATTTATTTTAAACATGACATGTCATGACACGGCGAAACGCGTGGATACAAGGCTGGGTTTTCCCGTTATTTTCACCCGACTCCGATGACCGATTGAGCCAAAATTTTCACAGGTTTGCTATTTGATATAGAAGTTGTGATACACGAAGTGTGGGCCTTGTACAATACTGTTTACCGAAAGTGTCCAATGGCTTTAAATTTGATAACATGCAGCAAACTCGGAAAATGTGAGCTTTTGTGCGGGCATAAAATGTACAGTTCAATATTGTGACGGTTGCTGTTATTCAGGGAGGATTTGTTTGTTATGAGTATGGCCTCTTTGATACTGCATGCTGGTACCGTAGAGTAAGCTGGTACCATCTCTAGTCTATAATGTTTTGTCAAGTCTCTGCTCAAGACCTGGATAATGATTTTTTTAATTATCTTCATGGATTTGGTTTGGGTTTGTGTAAGTCAGTTTTGCTTTAATGGTACAAAGTTGTATTGCACAACATTGCGACGTTTATGCTGTCAGAAATTGCACCACACTCCGAAATCTGGGCGCGAGGTCCACTCATAGACAAGTCCCAGTCGCTCAACCGCACAGTGCAAATAACGCAAACAAACGTAAGAGGTCGATTAGTTGAGTTCGTGCATTGAGAGTATTCCTGTTGTACATGTATTACACCAATTTAATCTGGCTTTTATCAGCCGTATTCAATACTATTTGAAACGCTGATAATTGTGATGTGTGCTCTATGCACAACCAAAATCTGCACAAAGACTGAACGAGTCTAATAGACATGATCTTGCATGGTTGTTGCTGCGGTAACGAGTCTACCCAATTTCCTCTAGAGCAATTACGTCACACACTATATTAGGCTTGTGCTATTTATAACGCTGCACTTGTTTCCACTGGTGTCCTTTGGATCTCTTAGACTTGTTGCAAACATGCACAGGGGCAGTGTACCAGCTAAAGGAACGTAATCAGAAAATGTGTATAAATACGTGGTGCAATGTGTGAAGCGTCATCGACAGCCTTTCGGAGTGCCATCGGTCCGCACCAGTTTTCCGCCGTTTTTGCGGCTTTCATGCCAAAATGACGGATTGGAAGGGTGTGTTGTCGTGGATAGAAATAGTTGCGATATCGCAACTAGGATAGAAATAGAACTTCTTGTGAACAACGCTTACTTCGTAACCCTCTGTAGTTTCTACTGCAGGGACAAACCACCGGCTCCGGGAATGGTACTACCGGCAGCGGCCTCGCAGTCACCGATCACCCGGTGCTTGAGGTTCGGTAGGGCCGCCTCCTGGGGCCACCATGGTTGCGTCTTTCTGACCGGGGAGTTGTTTAGATTCCTCGGCAGGGACGACGATTGTGGTGGCCCTTTGGAACTATCATCTTGATCATCACACAGCTGCTTACTTTATGTTTCCTTCCTCCTTGCTTTATACTTCTAGAAGTTATAACGGCTCCCCTTGCTTTAGAATATATATTGCCCCTTGTGATTGTGGTAATTTGACTTTGAGGTAAACCATGGAGGTATGATCATGATGGGTAAACCATTAAATAACTGAAGGGAAAAGCTTTACCCCTTGCTCCATGGTTGATCAACTATTGGCCTTTTATCATTTTATATTGTTATAACAATATAAAATGATAAACACTTAAGTTCATGGTTTTTTTTTCTTGTGAAAAATTACACAGACATTCCCTTATACCATGGAGGTATACATGATAAAGCCTGGTTCATACTTCCTGTGAATGAGAAGCGAATGTTGTCGTCACAAATTCGCAACGAATAATTCGCAGCAGTTCAACTCTGCTCGACTCACTTGCGAATATCGCTGCGAAAGGAGGGTTGTGACGTCATATTCACGACAAATTCTCTTCGCATTCGCATGAAGTATGAACCAAGGCCCCAAGCTTTAGAGGGCATCATTGCATGTATCTTTCACACATATAAATGTGTGTATAGAACTAATAGTGGTGTGAAAAAATAAAAAAATTGGGGGTCAACAACCAAGACTGAATGGGCTAAGACAAAATGAGAACTACTTCTAAAAGTCAGCAAGCTAAATGAACAAAACAACCATGGTAAAACATGTGCACATCACAATCATACTTAACAAATAACGATTTTTATTTTATTTATTTACAATCGCTTAATGCTAGCTGCAACCTGCAATAGGATCTATGTATACAACATTTTCAAATAAAGAAACGAAGCAAATAACAGTTAAAGTATTATTATTATTGTTTCAAGTAATGAAACCAAGGATGCCTTATAGGTGAACTTGATCACTGTTTGTAGCTTGCAAGCCTGAGTTACCTGTATTCAAATAGGGGTGCTTACTAATGCTATTCGAACCAGAAACACTGGGGGTCAACACCTGCTCTTCCGCCAAAAGTGTTCTGGGTTATTTTACTTACAGTACCAAAACCAATTCAAAAACATCGTAGGACATGCACTGTCCCACCTGACTTATGTTAAGTATCTTGTGCAAGGACACAATAGCCATGACCAGGACTGGAACCCAGACTCTGCTGACTACAAACACTATGAGTTTGAGTAATGCTCAAATAGAATCTCCAAAACATTTTCCAGTCCAAGAACATGGGACCTACAATGTCCCACCTTAATTATGGTAAAGTATCTTGTGCAAGGACACAATAGCCATGACCAGGACTGGAACCCAGACTCTGCTGACTACAAACACTATGAGTTTGAGTAATGCTCAAATAGAATCTCCAAAACATTTTCCAGTCCAAGAACATGGGACCTACAATGTCCCACCTTAATTATGGTAAAGTAACTTGTGCAACGACACAATAGCTATGACCAGGACTGAAACCCACTTTCTGCCGACTAGAAATAAGATTTTGAGTTCAGTGCCCTTGACTACTCAGCCAGGATACAACACATTTTCACAAAAATTTAGTTTATAAACATATGTTGATGCTTGAATAGAATCCAAACAACTCACCAACCATTGGAGGAATACGTCTCCTTCTCACAACCGAAGATAAATGCCGTTCTAATGAACCTTACATTATAATGTACATCCACTACATGTAAATGTAAATGTATTGTGATTAAGGAAAATTACATCGTTGTTAATTTCCATCAACCTGTGTACAATTGTGCATCTGTGACTGCTTTAGAAATTAAGAGCAACTTTGTGACGATTTCAAGCTGTCTGACAGATCTTATTGTATAAAAACTTGCATCACTCGCATGTGCAATGATGGTCGATTGACCGTCACTTAGCGATACAAAATTGCATTTTGATTTAAAACGAAATATCACCTGGTAAACGATTTCCCTGGCTACTTGGGAACAATACTTATGTTGTGCTTACTTGGAAATGCTTTAATCAATCTGTAAATGATGTAATCTACCTTCAACCTGACGTCTTAAAAATTCTTTAAAATAGCATAAATGTAAATAAAGTGGTAGGCTTTGAAGTACGGCATCCACAGTAATAGACCCTTCCCATGAAATATGTAAATTGCACATGGCGCGTGCGCACTAACGTTTTGGTTGGAAAAATGAGGGAAAATCGCGCTGTTTTGTACACGGCTAATGGGTGCGTGACGCACACGCGATTGCGCGTCTGCTTAGTGCACAACTCTATGGTGTTTGCCAACCAACAGGGTCTGTACGCATGCGTGAATGTAATTAGCATATTTCATGGGAAGGGTCCATTACTGTGGTGCCCTGTGCTGCCCTGTGCTTTAGCGGTTTCTGCGTGATAAACTGTTGAGTAACAACCATGCACCAACAGGGGTGTCTTAAATTTGATTACATGCAGCAAACTCGGAAATTGTGAGCTTTTGTGCGGGCATCCAGTTCAATATTGTGACTTTTGCTGTATTCAGGGAGAATTTTTTTTATGAGTATGGCCTCTTTGATACTGCATGCTGGTACCATCTCTAATCATGGAGGAGTAACTAATACTCTTTAATAATGTCTATAATGTTTTGTCAAGTCTCTGTTCAAGACCTGGATAGTGATTTTGTTTTATTAATGGATTTGGTTTGGGTTTTGTAAGTCAGTGTTGCTTTAATTGTACAAAGTTGTATTGCACAACATTGCGAAGTTTATGCTGTCAGAAATTGCACCACACTCCGAAATCTGGATGCAAGGTCCGCTCATAGACAAGTCCCAGTCGGTCAACCACACAGTGCAAATAACGCAAACAAACGTAAGGGGTCGATTAGTTGAGTTCGTGCATTGAGAGTATTCCTGTTGTACATGTATTACACCAATTGATTCTGGCTTTTATCTGCCGTGTTCAATACTATTTGAAACGCTGATAATTGTGATGTGTGCTCTATGCACAACCAAATCTGCACAAAGACTGGACGAGTCTAATAGACACGATCTTGCTTGGTTGTTGCTGCGGTAACGAGTCTACCTAATTTCCTCTAAAGCAATTACGTCATACACTATATTAAGCTTGTGCTATTTATAACGCTGCACTTGTTTCCCCTGGTGTCCTTTGGATCTCTTAGACTTGTTGCAAACATGTACAGGGGCAGTGTACCAGCTAAAGGAACGTAGTCAGAAAATGTGTATAAATACGTGGTGCAATGTGTAAAGCGTCATCGACAGCCTTTCGGAGTGCCATCGGTCCGCACCAGTTTTCCGCCGTTTTTGCGGCTTTCATGCCAAAATGACGGATTGGAAGGGTGTGTTGTCGTGGATAGAAATAGAACTTCTTGTGAACAACGCTTACTTCGTAACCCTCTGTAGTTTCTACTGCAGGACAAACCACCGGCTCCGGGAATGGAACTACCGGCAGCGGCCCTCGCAGTCACCGGTCACCCGGTGCTTGAGGTTCGGTAGGGCCGCCTCCTGGGGCCACCATGGTTGCGTCTTTCTGACCGGGGAGTTGTTTAGATTCCTCGGCAGGGACGACGATTGTGGTGGCCCTTTGGAACTATCATCTTGATCATCACACTGCTGCTTACTTTATGTTTCCTTCCTACCTTGCTTTCTACTTCTAGAAACTACAACGGCTCCCCTTGCTTTAGAATATATATTGCCCCTTGTGATTGTGGTAATTTGACTTTGAGGTAAACCATGGAGGTATGATCATGATGGGGTAAACCATTAAATAACTGAAGGGAAAAGCTTTACCCCTTGCTCCATGGTTGATCAACTATTGGCCTTTTATCATTTAACAATATAAAATGATAACCCTTAAATTCAAGTTTATTTTCTTGTGAAAAGTACACAGACATTCCCTTACATGGAGGTATACATGATAAAGCCTGGTTCATACTTCCTGTGAATGCGAAGCGAATGTTGTCGTCACAAATTCGCAGCGAATAATTCACAGCATAATTCACTGCTCGACTCACTTGCGAATATCGCTGTGAAAGGAGGGTTGTGCTGTCAAATTCACGACAAATTTGCTTCACATGAAGTATGAACCAAGGCCCCAAGCTTTAGAGGGCATCATTGCATGTATCTTTCACACATATAAATGTGTGTATAGAACTAATAGTGGTGTGAAAAAATAAAACATTTGGGGGTCAACAACCAAGACTGAATGGGCTAAGACAAAATGAGAACTTCTAAAAGTCAGCAAGTTAAATGAACAAAACAACCATGGTAAAACATGTGCACATCACAATCATACTTGACAAATAACGATTTTTATTTATTTATTTACAATCGCTTAATGCTAGCTGCAACCTGCAATAGGATCTATGTATACAACATTTTCAAATAAAGAAACGAAGCAAATAACAGTTAAAGTATTATTATTATTGTTTAAAGTAATGAAACCAAGGATGCCTTATAGGTGAACTTAATCACTGTTTGTAGCTTGCAAGCCTGAGTTACCTGTATTCAAATAGGGGTGCTTACTAATGCTATTCGAACCAGAAACACTAGGGGTCAACACCTGCTCTTCCGCCAAAAGTGTTCTGGGTTATTTTACTTACAGTACCAAAACCAATTCAAGAACATCGTAGGACATGCACTGTCCCACCTGACTTATGTTAAGTATCTTGTGCAAGGACACAATAGCCATGACCAGGACTGGAACCCAGACTCTGCTGACTACAAACACTATGAGTTTGAGTAATGCTCAAATAGAATCTCCAAAACATTTTCCAGTCCAAGAACATGGGACCTACAATGTCCCACCTTAATTATGGTAAAGTATCTTGTGCAAGGACACAATAGCCATGACCAGGACTGGAACCCAGACTCTGCTGACTACAAACACTATGAGTTTGAGTAATGCTCAAATAGAATCTCCAAAACATTTTCCAGTCCAAGAACATGGGACCTACAATGTCCCACCTTAATTATGGTAAAGTAACTTGTGCAACGACACAATAGCTATGACCAGGACTGAAACCCACTTTCTGCCGACTAGAAATAAGATTTTGAGTTCAGTGCCCTTGACTACTCAGCCAGGATACAACACATTTTCACAAAATTTAGTTTATAAATACATGTTGATGCTTGAATAGAATCCAAACAACTCACCAACCATTGGAGGAATACGTCTCCTTCTCACAACCGAAGATAAATGCCTTTCTAATGAACCTTACATTATAATGTACATCCACTACATGTAAATGTAAATGTATTGTGATTAAGGAAAATTACATCGTTGTTAATTTCCATCAACCTGTGTACAATTGTGCATCTGTGACTGCTTTAGAAATTAAGAGCAACTTTGTGACGATTTCAAGCTGTCCGACAGATCTTCTTGTATAAAAACTTGCATCACTCGCATGTGCAATGATGGTCGATTGACCGTCACTTAGCGATACAAAATTGCATTTTTCTTTAAAACGAAATATCACCTGGTAAACGATTTCCCTGGCTACTTGGGAACAATACTTATGTTGTGCTTACTTGGAAATGCTTTAATCAATCTGTAAATGATGTAATCTACCTTCAACCTGACGTCTTAAAATTCTTTAAAATAGCATAAATGTAAATAAAGTGGTAGGCTTTGAAGTACGGCATCCACAGCAATAACCCTGGTGCCCTGTGCTTTTTTGCTGGCTAGTGCCCTGTGCTTTTGCTGGCTAGTGCCCTGTGCTTTTGTTGTAGTGCCTGAAAGAGTATGTGCCCCTCATATAAAAGCAATCCCAAATCAGTGCTTTGTTTAACTGGCACTGTTGGTGAAACTTTAAACGGCATCCACAGCAATAACCGTGGTGCCCTGTGCTTTTGCTGGATAGTGCCCTGTGCTGTGCCCTGTGCTTTTGTTGTAGTGCCCTGTGCAAGGTTCTTGTACAAATTTACATTTTCCTCATACGTAGAGTTGCCCCTAAAGGCCTGAAAGAGTACGCGCCCGTTATATAAAAGCAATCCCAAATTAGTGCCTTGCATAATAGGCACTGTTGGTGAAACTTTAAACACTGTCCAAATTTTGAATATACAAATGCTGATGAAAAAAGGCAAGCTAAAAAAAGCAGGAACCAAGACTAGCTGGCATTATGCTGAGGAATTAGCTGACAATTAAAATATTTTGATGCTGATATAGATGTACATGTAGGCCTGGAATTACACAGAGGCCACTACCTTTAATGCCCCTGGCATTGGTGCCCTTAAAAAGTTTCCCAAATTCCCATAGACTTGAAGATTTTCCAATGGAAGTGCCCCCCCCCCCCCCCCCCCGAGAAACAGAATTTCAGGCATGTACATGTACAGTGCATAGTTATGTAATACTTGACTAATTTTACATTGGTATTAACAGCATATGACATTGCGCAGATTTGTTTAAGGAACAGTTCACGTTGACTTGGATCAGTTGAGTTGGTCTTTGAAAAGCGTTTGTAACCATTTGTTATAAAATGCATATGATTAGAAAGATGTTTTAAAAGTAGAATTTAATGATCCACACAAACACCCAGCCATTAGTTCGCATTTGACTCCCATAAATGGCCACCCTGTTAGTTCGCAAAGTAAAAGGAAAACCATGCAATTTCGAGGCAAATGTGTGTGGATCATTGTATACTACTTTTAAAACGTCTTTCTAACTATAACTATTTTATAACAAACAGTTACAAACACTTTTCAAAGACCAACTCGACGGATCCAAGGCAACGTGTTCCTTTAATACTCTTAAGTGTTTGTGTTATCATGATCCAAGTAGGCCTGTGGGTGCACATAGCTCTCACCCACTTACTGCAGGCGCTTGCCCTCCCTTCACATCAAATCTATGGAGACTGGACAGCATACGGGCTGAGAGTGAGTGCCCCATTCGCATTCACTATTTCATGTATCAGCCACAGACATGCTTTCATCATGACGACACAGCCCCTATAATTAATACTAATTTGGCTTTTTTACGTATTTGGATGTACTCTCCTGGGTTCGATTTCACTCAAATTTGAGATTGATCTTACACTGTTGCAAGGGTGATCTACATTGTTACATCATATTTTACTAATCACCCAAACTCGCCTTTTGACCAACCTTAAAAATTTGTGACACCGAGCCCAGATACTACAATATAGTATATGTACATGTATTTACATTTGTTTACTTTGGAATTAAATAGGGCATTGACTTTTTCTATAATGACCTCAATCACCTTTTAGGCACTAGACACCTTATTGTCAAAGAAGACTGGAAATTGGGCCCTATCTGTATTTAATAAGACTCTAAGAACAATCTTAAGCCCAGTTCATACTTCTTGCGAATGCGATGCCACATGGCTGTTTTCGCAGCGAATGTTTCCGCACAGGGCAACTGATACGAACTATTTGCTGCGAATTTGTGACGCCATAATTTGTATCGCATTCGCAGGAAGTACAAACTGGGCTTAAGTCTGCTGCCACCTAGCGTCCCAAAAGTCCCCCATTGCATGAGAACCAGTGCCATGAAATTAGGCCTTGCATGTATTTAATAGGACTCTAAGAACAGTTTTGTGAAACAAATGTTTTGGTGCTCCCCTCTTAAAGTCCATTTTATATGTCGTCAACCCTGTACGACACTGCACCCTCTACCTTGTGAATGGAGGTCGTGAACGATCTTAACTTCACTTCCTGTGAGTTGGCAACGAGTGATGGTCCAGATTCCTCCCACTGTTCCGGCATGGACAGATTTTTGTCGGTGTAGATCAGGATGTTGAATGTACCTAGTTTTGGTCAGAGGTTAAAGGTGAAAGGTTAATTAAGTGGAAGGATTTTTAACCATGAATTTGATAGAGGGAATATTAAAATTTTGATAGTTCTATTTATGACTTTTAAATACTTTTAATGATCTGCAGAAACCCTGTCAATTGAATGGCGGTATAGTTAATTTGATTTTAGACTATTAATTTTGGTTTTAACCCATATACACCGTTGTGTGTTGGCACTGTATACTCAGTACTTGCCCAAGTTCTGTGACAAAAATCACAGGCATATTACTCGGTTGGGATTCGAACCCATGACCATTGCAATTCTAGAGCAGTGTCATACTAACTAGACCACCGGTCGTGGGTTCAAATCCCACCCGATTAGTATGCCTGTGATTTTTTTCACAGAACTCAGGTAAGTACTGAGTATACAGTGCTAAAACACATCGGTGTATATGGGTAAAAAGCAAAATTAATATTCTTTATTTTAGACGTTGGACATTTACGTAGATTTGTAGAGTGAATGTCTACATTTTACACCAATATTGGACATTGGACATTGAAATAGGTTTGTGCAGTGAATGTCTACCTTGTACATCAATATTGGACACTGTACAAACCTACGTGTGACTGTCCAATGTCCAATATCAAACTATCTTTACTGTCATGTAATTTGACAATTTCTCTGGAATAGTTGCAGCTTAAAGACACTGGACACTAATGGTAATTGTCAAAGATCAGTCTTCTCACTTGGTGTATCTCAACATGCATAAAATAACAAACAAATGTTCACAGGTTTGTTATTTTGTGCATATGTTGAGATACACCAAGTGAGAGGACTGGTCTTTGACAATTACCAATAGTATCCAGTGTCTTTAAGGAATGAACGTTTTTTTTTTACTTACATGGATTAGCTAGAAGAGGAAGGAAAGTGACTGTTGCTGTAATTTGAGTCATCACTGCTCGGATACCTGCATTAATATCCTTGTCTGTCTTTTCTCTTGGTTGACTGTATGCAGCAAATAAACAATAAAAAAATTATCAAATTTAAATAATGGTGTTTTTTGCCACAATTGGAACGCTAAACTTCTCTGTGTGCTTTTTGGTGTTGCATGTGAAAACATTGGGTCTGAAAGGCCCGTCGGTAAGAAAACGCCTTGCTAAGTTAACTGAAGGGTTCTCCCCAGGATTACTCAAAACATTCTGGACCCAACATTTTGAATATTTGGCCGAAGCACGCTGAATTTAAAAAAACAAGGTCTTCGGAATGGTAAGAAAGCCTTTGCTAGGGTCGAAACTGTAATGTCTTGAGTTCTACAAGAGCTGTTGCCTTGATGCTTGCTTGGTTTGTAGTGTCTCGCACATGTCTTACTTATAGTACACATACAATGTAAGATATACGCTTATCAGTGGGCTACTGTTTCACTGTATGTGGTGGTGGTCTCCATATGCATTATTCATTAGTTGGATCATGATATTGGAATGTTGATGAGGTATAGATTTGGGTAGCTCTATCAGTGTTAGTGTAGTGCAAGGATACTACAGAAACGCCAGGCCATTTACTATTTTTGGCGTTTATACCATGGGTCCTTTTGGTTGGAAAGCAGTTTGCAACAGCTAAATCAGGTTTCTCATTTTAGGCTTTAAGAAAGACTTTGCTAGGGTCAAAATTTCATTTTTATTGTTTAATACAACTTGCCTTTCATCTGTCATAGTTTTGTCACACTGGATGTCAAACTGCCATCTTTCCTTTACCTCGCCAGAGTCTACTTCGGCAATTACAACGACTACTTTCTGCACAGTCTTCTTATTCAGCCAGTCTGCAAACCAACAAAGTAAACAATGCAATATGAAAATGGAGGTTTTTTTGTAAAACATGTACAGTTACAAGTCTTAAATTATTTAAAACCATAGTCTGTGATTATCTGGGAGATTTGTTTTGGGATTGTGGGGTTATACATGCATGTGGTTTTTTGAACAGTTATTACGAGATGTGTAACTCAGAAATGAGTCAATGAAACAGTCACTTTCCTTCCCTGAAAAACAAATAGTAAAGATGACCCAATGTCAACTAACCCCCCTCCACCCCAGACTGAACTGGTCTGCTGCATGTGTACATTAGCCTTTCACAAATGTTTATAAATCCATTTTATCCGGCAAAGCTTTAAAAACAAACTGTTGAAATTGCTAAATGTCTTGAAGCATAGATGCACTGCACCTATGAGACAGTTTGTCATTTCAACAGTTTGCTGGCTCATGTGCGTGTCCAAATTTGCAACCCATATTTACCATTGAGTTGCCTCAATACATTATCAAGATAGTCCTGTAATGCTTTCTCTGTTGAGACTAGAAGTGTTAGGCCATACTTCTGTTTCCTTGTGAAGGTTTCTGGAGGATAGATGCCTCTCTGAAACAGCAAACTATTGATTCCGTACACTGTAAATGGAGAGAGAAAACAAACGAGGAATACAGACAGTGAAATGTTATTTTTGCCTCGTGATGGGTATTTCCTTTAATGTTTCAGTTACTGGTCAGTGGGACCAGTTTGTTGTCAGTGGTGAAACTAGAAGGGGAGGTGGATAGAGTCTTAGAGACTCCATTCCACACTCAAAACTCTCCCCCCCCCCCCCCCAAAAAAAAAAAAAAAAAAAAAGACAAAAAAGATAAAAGAGTTGCATGTAATTTGAATTGTTTTGTTATCAAGTCAAGCGTCAATAACATTTTGTGCGTAGAACACAGGCATTCTTGAATTTTATACATTTATAAGGTTCCAGCATCAAGCATTATGCAACTTTTAGTTGGAACAAAATCTGAAACGTCACTGCGTAATTAGTGTTTATTGGGAGTTCTGTGCGATTGGGGTCTCTTGTCTTGTTGTATTTTAGTTGCTGATTTTTTTAGTTAAAAGTTACCTACTTCTAGAAACTATAACTGTATAAGGCTCACGGGGGAGCCTTTTTATAGTTTCTAGAATAGAACTTAGAAGTAAAACTAAAAGTTACCATTCCATTTTAAGTTCATTTTTCGTTGGAAACAATTTACTCGAATTACTACGTGTAAAACGAGTCCAACCCTTGGCCCTACAGTCTTGTCTACACAAGACCCAGTGACTGGGGCGCTGTACTCCTTTTAAAAAAATTTGTTTAAAAGGAGTACACTACAGCGCTCCAGTCACTTGGTCTATGTCTACACATTAAATCATGCACGACTTAACAGAAAGTGGGCCAATAAACTCAGCTGACACACACGTGTCACAAACTGTCAATGAAGTGACTCTCTCACTCACTCACACAGTCACACTTATTCCTCCATGGTCACACTAACTAATCTTGCTAGGCGTGACTGACAGTGACACTGACAGTGACAATAGTATGACTGAGTGAGACGTGTGTCAAACAAAAGTAACAACATGGTCCATCCATGGATGGAGGTGATTGAATATTGGATTGACCTGATTATCCTAGTGAATTTATCAACATTTTCAAAATATATTGTGACAAAGAAGGTTTTTTCTTTCAAATAAATCCAACAACTTACAAAAAAACTCAGACACCTTTTCACTGGAGCCTGACAAAGTGATAGTTTGAGCCTTCGTTGCTTGCTGTGTTGCCGCCATTTTTTCAATTTCTCTGAGCGAGTATCAGTTAGATCCCATGATGTAAAAGTTGTACGTACTGAGTATAGGACGTCTGGGTGTGCAACATATACTTCCAGCACACATCACGGTAGTGAACGTACACGTTATCGTTGGTTTCATACACGCGGGGTCGACCGAACTAGAACAAGAAATACAATCGGTGAACCAGTGCGTTTTGCGCCCTCTGTTGTTACCCAACAGGCGATACTTCGGGTTGTCGTGCATCAGGTAATGGGGCCCGGCAGTTTTTCCTCAATTAAAAAAGGGCACCTGCACGACGAAACTTTAAAATTTTACTGACACTTTTTACAACTTCTGCTCTTCTACTTTGGTACTCGGTGGAATCCATAAGTCTGGATGTAATGCCGAGGACTTCTTGTCCATGAGTGGTGCAGGGGTGCGTAAGTAATGTATGTACAAAGTGCAAGTAAAAAGGTTCGCTCGTCCCCCAGCGCCGTAGCTTGGTAAAAGTTCGCAATGGCAGTTTCATTGGGCTGTGAGAAGCGTAAGGCTTTTTAGGCCAGCACTACTTTTTTGAATACATGGCAAAAAGACCTGAAAGTGAGCATTAGGTTGTTTAAGGAATTATCGGACATGTATAAGATGGATTACATTACTAAAATGCATTTATAAAGCGCTTTAACACTGTTTCAAAGCGCTGTACAGCCAAAAACATTCAAATGCAGGATAAAAACAGAGCAGAAATAGCAATATGGTTTTAAAATACACAAGTTAAAATAAAATAAAATAAAAATTTAGTAAAATAAAGGAGGGCACATAAAGTGCTTACACTGCCAGCAACTGTTTTGTCAGCAAACCAATACAAAAAGTCTATGATGCTCTTAATTAATTTATTTTAAATCTGCTGACACTAGTAGGCCTACATTATTTTTGTGTCATCATAGATGTGTCAGACCCCACTGTAATCAATTAAGACCGTCTTTGGCTAGATTTTTGAAGAAAACCAGTTTGAAAATATTAAAGTTTCTGTTGACCATCCACTAATAATAATATTGCCCATCCACAATGACTAAAGCGCGATGACAGTCTCTTCTTGCCGTTCTTCCAAAACAGCGACTCACAAAGCCGACTTTGGGAGCTTTAGATCGGGCCTATTAATCACACTTGTACACGGAACCGAGATCCTGCTCTGTCTTTGTCAGCAACAGGCTATAGATTTGATCGTTTTTTGATCATCAGATAGTATGTATTACACAGCGCCCTCAACGTTCGTTTTTTGTAACGCAAAGACCCCGTAAAGAGAACGAAAATCTAGACTGGGCACGAAATCAAACACTTGAAATGTTGACACTTGAAATCGGTAATTACTTTTGAAATAGAAACACACAGATAGGTAATGGGGAAAAGTACGCGTCAACCATCTGTAAGCATTTTGTGTTAATTTAGTGGTTCGCCCCTAGAAAGAAAAAAAAGGGCCAAATTAATTTTCGATTAGCGAGTCAGATATTCACTAAGCTGGCCACGGGGGCTAAAAACTGGTGCGACTCTCAGTGAGACATACCCCGCGGTCCCATGTCTACATGGTTTACATACACGTTGCTGGCTTAATCTTGCCGCTAAATCGTCATCTTTTGTGGCGAGTGTTTTAAAAGAGTCGGGGGTTTTTAACGTTCGATTGTCCATCTGTTCGTTTAGATACGTTTCTCGTGCGTCGGAAGATTATAGCGGGTCTTTCTACGGGGCCAAATCTTACTAGCTCTGCATCTCACCGTAAATTGGACCTGGCGTGAAGCTAGCCTCAACTAGCCCCGACTTCCCGAAGAAAACGACCGGTTAATAGTGGAGTACAAACATTGCGGACGGAATACTGAGATGTGATTGCTGATAAAGATAACGACCGGTTTGCTGATTGTTCTTTTTAACTGAGGATATAGACATTCTTTATAAAGAAAATAATCATTCGATGCAGCTCGTCTCTCCAATTAATTGCGAATCAACACGGGGGGCTTGTGAGGAACATTGGTTTAATGATGATATGCATTTAGCCAGGGGGATTGGCGAGTTAACAAGGGTTTTTGTGAATACCAAACAAATATAATATTTTAGCCAGAAGGGGCGGGGTGTAAAATATTGGCTTGAGCTTTTGCTCTTTAGTGTTAAACAACAGCGCAGACTGTTTTTTTTTTTTTTATCTATACCTCCACCGAACCACCATGGAAATTCAACTTCCCTAAAATAAATAAAATAAAAAAATAAACGACGAGGACTTTGTTAAAGGCAGTGGACACTATTGGTAATTGCTCAATATATTTATTAGCATAAAACCTTACTTGGTATTAACGAGTAATGGGGAGAGGTTGGTAGTATAAAACATTGTGATAAACGGCTCCATCTGAAGTGCCATAGTTTTCGAGAAAGAAGTAATTTTCCACGAATTTGATTTCGAGACCTCAGATTTAGAACTTGAGGTCTCAAAATCAAGCATCAGAAACCACACAACTTCGTGTGACAAGGGTGTTTTTTCTGTCATTATTATCTCGCAAGTTCGATGAACGATTGAGCTCAAATTTTCACAGGTTTGTTATTTTATATATAGTTGAGATGCACTAACTGTGAAGGCTAGTCTTTGACAATTACCAATAGTGTCCACTGCCTTTAAGAGTCGCAAATTATAGCATGGTAACTTGTTAAAGGATCAGCAGCTTCGGGTTAGGCCTATAATATTGCTATATTATGTCGGCAGTTCGTTCGTTTATATGATTAGAAGAACGTTGATTTCAATGCCATCTTTGGATAAGGAGTGCATTATTTTGTAATAGGTTGAGTTACAAAGATTACAGTTTCATTAGTATCAAATCTTTGCCCCCAAAAATTGTGTTTGAGTGCGGAGCAAAAAGACGTTTGTGTCCCCCATATACGGATAGACAGTGTGAGGCAGTGTGTCCCCCCCCCCCCTCTTTCCTGCAACCGTTAACTGCCGTGTAGCAAGGAATCACACCAAAGTTTACGATCGAACCTGGGGAGCAGCATTCGGGTCAGGGGATCAAACTCCCCTCTCATAGACCTTATCGCAAATACCAATGCGCAAGCGCAGACTGTTGAGTGAGGTGCATTGTGGGATAGATATGAATCAAATTTTGCTACCAGCTAGACCACAATGCATCTAATTCAAAGCTTTACGCGCGCGCCCCAGTATTTGCGAAAAGGTCTATGCCAACAAATATTATATGCACTTTTCACGCGAACACTGCAAAGTGTCGTTGTCTCGTCGTCATTGGCGTTGTCATTATAGAGATTTTGTTTTCGACGACGGATGGTTCTGCGACGGTTAAACAATTACCACTATGAGTATGACCGTCCGGTGTACCACTTGTCCGTTCCCAGGATCGCCTATTATTTTTCGACTTTTCAGGACGACGAACTTCTAAGTTGGTCAGGTAAATACCCGGCTTTGTTGTCGTTGTTTGTTGTCGTAGCGTTGGAGTGGCGTTGGCTGGCGTTGGCGTTGGTGTTTTCGTGCGTCGGCGTTGATGTTGGCGTTGTCGCGTTGTCGTTGGTCGCTGGTGTTGGCGTTGTCGTAGCGTTGGTGTTGGCGTTGGTGTTGGCGTTAGAGTTGTTGATGGTGAGATGTACTCGCATATAAGAATAAACCGATGTGTGTCTGAGCATTCCTCACCTGAAGTAGCTTTGTTTATGCGTATACTGTACCGAATGGGGTGTTCGAATCGACCTCATGGGTGGGTCACATAATTCTACCCGAGAAAGAATAAAAATTAACGTGATAGGGTGTTGACGTTAGCACCAATGTAATTGTTTTAACACCCTTTTGTGTTTCGATGTCTGTGTGACAGCATGATATCAATTTTGACACCCGAGTTTTTGCAGTTTAATATAGTATCTGAAGAAGATAAGGTGCTTAAAATGGCGCAATCAATCGAAATAACTGTCGATAAAAATAACATAAAAAGGCAATAAGAGACTGTACTCTTTTGACCTTGATCTATATTGGAGACAAACCTTCCACCTGTCTCACCACCAATGTTTGCGTAAATCATCGCGGTGTGCTCTTGTGTGTGGCATTTAAATTGTCTATCAATAAGGGAGATGTTTTGTCTTTATTTTGTATCATTAGCACAGTTAACTGCATTCTAATGCACCGTAGCCTATTCCAGTTGCCAGAGAGTAAAATTGTCAAACCTCTCTCTGTGCTTAAATTTAACGTCACACTTTCGTCAAAAGTACAGACAAACCTGCCTTACAGTCTCAACACTCAAGTCTCCTTGGATTACAGGTAAAGCCTCAATCTTAAACCGGATTCTAAGTCGACTTTAGGGGACTGATCTGCGGGGATTTGGGCCACAAATCCCAGCTTTGTACCGCACGGGGGCCATACAGAGGGGCCGGATTGGGGGAGGTATGTTGGGCAGGCTCAACAACCCAACGGAGGAATGTTAGAGTCGGAGCAGGCGGGCCGCTTGCCACGTGCGGAGTACCGGCTACCCATTTTTACCCCGGACAAAAGGAAAAGAAAAGTGGCTAGACTTCTAATGGCCTTCGAGTCCCCTTGAAGCTCTCTAACACATTATTCCTGGATTGTTGGGTGTTTGATATTGGGAATGCATCAGGAACATGACACGTGCCGTGTATATACTGAAGGTTCAATGACCGATCAGCAACAACATAATACAACATTTTGCAATTTCATTAGTTTGATGTTGACTTAGACAAAAAAATGTATGTTGTTCATACAACATTTTTCAGTTTCATTAGTATATGATGTTGACTTAGACAAAAATGTAATTATTGTTCATTGCCATATTTTACTTTCTCTACCGATATGAGGCAGTGTGAATGTTACTCATAGTTTGCCAACTTAAAAGGTTCACAAAAATTTCCATGTTTCACTTAGAGGCTTTTTGGCTGCTATAAAAATGGCCGATTGATCAAGGGCTATCTAAAAAAATCTCAAACATATTTTTAAAAGTGACATTAGTGCCTTTATGTATCGGTGAAGCAGTCTGAATATTTTGAAGGGTGTGGAAGAAATATCGTACCCTGAGAATGTGTCTGCTCTGCATTAATTGCTTCACACAATCTCACCCAACAATTTCACCCAACATAAGACCCGTTTATGACGCGGAATCCTGCCCTGTGATCTGGGGCCAATTTCATAGAGCTGCTTAAGCGAAAAATTTGCTTAAGCACGAAAATAACTCGCTTAATTAACACATTTACTGGCCAAAATGTCATGCCATTATACATTGGTTGTGACTGGTATTTAGCTGTTGTTTACTTAGCATAACAATTGAGTGGAGTCTTGGCCGGTCATCTGATTTTATTAAGCAATGATTTTTTTGCTTAAGCATATTTTTGTGCTTAAGCAGCTCTATGAAATTGGGCCCAATTTCATAGAGCTGCGTAATATATGCTTAGCACAACAAAACCATGCTTACCGGAATAAGCTTATCAGCGAGCCACATATGTAACATGCATGTGACTGGTATCCTGCTCAGTCCTGCTGAGCAGAACATTGTTAAAGCAATCTGTTTAGAAGCTTTGTCAAATTGTGTCATGAGGCATACTCTATACTTGTTAAAATCAGAGCTGTACCAACTCTCTCTGATTCGGTAAAAAGCTCGCTAATAATAAACAAATCTTTCCCTGTTCAGATGAACAAACTTGAAAATCTCCCTGATATGATGATGAAAACTTTTCCCTTAGACGATAAATGTTATTCCAATTTTCTCACTGGTTGTTGTATACAGTTTCTCCCAAAATGCTAGCATCCCTGAGGTTGAATAGGGATGGACCATTGATTGCTCCACAAAGCAATATTTATGACGAAGATAACTGTGTATTGTTTTGTCCAAATATTGAAGCCATCAAATATTATAAACCACAAGAGAGCAAAGATATTGACAAAATTGGGAGACCGCCATAATAGGGCTAGATAGCTCAGTTGGTACTGGCACGTTAATCCGGAGGTCGTTGGTTCGAGTCTCACTAGTCAATATTTCTTTGTCGACCCCAAATTGAAGCCCTCACACAATCACACGATCAGCCTACCAAAGCTGAGGAAAATCACCGCCACATGAAACTTTTGTTGACTCTACATGCCTGGGGTTGGATCACGATAATACACACTATTTCTGGCAGCAAAAATGGAGGTCGTCCAAGACATACAAAGGTTATTGATACGAAGTTGATTAAATAGTTCAGAGGATTCGACTGTAAATCTTGCTAAGCGCCTTCTCACTTTATACGAAACAAATTCCCCTTATACATCCAACAAAGAGTTACTCAGAAAAGTAGCAAACTAAAACAGATCTTAAAGCAAAATGCGATTATACCTCTGAGAAATGACAAAGTCCCCCCCTTTATTATAAGATTATCAAATCTTTAAAACAACCAAGTGAAGCATAAAATCAACACACGCGACAAGCAGCCACTATTCGTACGTCTTAAATCCCACATAAATGTCTTTGTCTTGCGCTTCCATAAATCCAGATCTTCTGTTAAATTTGTTTTTATTATTGATCCTAAGTGTTGGCTTAGCGACTCGGTGACAAATGAAGCGCACCGGGGATTCAGAGGGGGGGGGGGGGGGGATTGGGGGACCCTTTTCGGCATTGAGAAAGGCTGAGTGGAAACAATACGCAGACCAAGCCATTTCATTTTGGTTTCGGTATCCCTTCTGTATATTATGCCCTCATTAGTTTTAAAATGTTGGCAAGCATTTTGATTGGGTTGTGTCCGAAGGCAAATCCTTTTTGGATTAAAGAAACAATCTTCCACCTAAGCCATTTAAACATTTCTGGTTTATTTTAATAAGGAGGGATCAATCACTTTAAATCCGTCAACCCCGAGTGCCACGATTTGCAAAATATTTCTTTGAAGTTGCCACCCCTTCAGATTTTTTTGTTAGCATAAAAACTTGCTTGGTAACTAGCAATATGGAGAGCATAATTGAAAGTATGAAACGTTGTGAGAAACGGCTTCCTCTGAAGTAACATAGTGTTCGAGAAAGAGGTAATTTCTCACCCCAAATAATATTTGAATAATGAGAAAGATTTCAGGCCTGAAGCCTTTCTCATGCAGAAAGCACACAATTTCTGCAACAATGGTGTTTTTTTCTTCTTTCATTATTCTCTTGCAACTTCGATGACCAAATTGAGTCAAATTTGTCACAAATTTGTTTTGGGGAGGCTTCAGACCAAGAGAAACCGTTACAAGGAAGAAAAGACATAAGTTTATGTATACATTCTGTTTTCAAAGACTCTCATTATATCAGTTTTCAGGTTTCAATTTTGGTTTGAACAAAAACAATTTGAATAGAGCAGAATTTGAACCAACGACCTCCAGCTTAACGTGCCAGGGCTTTGGCAACTGAATCATTTAACCCCAATGTTGGCGGTCTCCCTGTTTACTCAACATCTTTGTTGGGGTGTGTGGGGGGGGGGGAGCCAGTCAGACGTCATTGGTTTACAGACTATGTAGAGGCATACACAAAATATCTAATTGCAAACAAATAATATAGTTTTCTTTAATCTTATTTGGGGGAGACTGAGAGACCGGGGCGTGTCCACTCCAACCCTCCCCTCTGGTAACGCCACTGTACTGGGCCCAATTTCATAAAGTTATTCCGCAGACAATTCCGCTTGACAAATTACTTTGCTTAGCAAATGTTGGTCGGTAACCTGTTACTGCTAAGCAGATATGTTTTTCTGTGCTTAGCAAGATTTCGTGCGTACAGGCTTTATTTAATAGGGCCCTGGGGGCGAAGTTCATCTCTATTGCAAAAATGTACAAACCCATGGGAAAGTTCCTTTCATTGGTAATTCTCTCTCCAAAACAGATAAACAACTGTTTTTCTCGCTCAAGACTAAAAAGACTGCCCTCTTTCACCTCATGGTTCCAAAAACAGCAAAGCCTGCCCCCTACGCAGACGGAATAATAACTTGCTGATATCTCTAAATAATTTCAAATCCCCATAGGGCTTTAATACACACACCTCATCACTCATAAAAACTTTTCCAGTTTCCCACACATCGCTGACAACCTACAAAAGGCCGATAATTGCATCTCGTGATTTCTCGAGTGTTTTTGAGGGGTCTACAGTTGCAGTAATAGAGATGTAATACCAATAAACCGATTGATTTTTCTCTAAGTGGGCACATCAAAGCCATTGTCACGTGTCACTTGAATGATCGATTATGTACAATGAGTGCGATTAAGGATTCATAAATCATTTAGTATTCCTTACCTTCTAAGAAAATCAAGAAAAATTGTCCTTCATTTGCGTCACCCCTCATTCCCCCTGAAGTCTTCAAGACGTGTGCCGGGATACAATAATGTGGTTGGTTTATGGAGAGAAAAACATCAGCCCCGCCGGAGATAAAAATCAGGTGTAAGGACGGTGTAACGCCTGGAGGGGGGTTCCCACGGCACGGCATCGTGGGCCGAGCCAAGCTTGCAACTCGGGCCGGGGCCCGGGAGCGCCAAGTTCCCGAGGCTTCATAGGGCTGCCACTCGCTCGATCTGACGGGGAGAAACGTGGACCAACCACGGACCATCTCCTCCCCCAAGTCGATCGGAGTTTTTTCCCTCCCCTGTTTATTGCTGTTGCTGTGGTCGTGGTCGGGATTGAAAGTGTCTTACACGACCCCTGGGGCTTTGTTTCACCGGCACTCCGTGGAAATTTCTTGGGGTGCTACGGTAGTACTGGACATGCTTGTTTAGATATCACAAGGAGCCCCCTATACGAAGTATGGACCACTTTAAATCAAGTTCCCACGGTCACAAGTCACGATTTGTGTTATTGCCCCCACGGCAAAATATTATTCTTCGAAGAAAAATAATAATAAATGGGATAAAATAGGTGATGGGCACCGATCGCCCCTGTTGTTCCTTTGACGCCTAGTACAATAATAAAAGTGATGGTTGCTGTTAGCGAGCGGCGCTCCGTTGGGTTATTACGCCGTATTATCGCGGCTGAAGACCCATGAAACAGACGGGAGCAAACCGCACGACACAATGGGACATTGGGAAGCTCGGAAACGGGCAGGAAAATTTGGTTGTGGCTACTTCCCCTCTACGAGGATTAGAGTTGGAGACAGTTTTGGATACAATCCGGTTTAAGACTTTAAGGCTCTGAGCATTATTGCAGTTTCCGATGAGCGTTTTAAAAACGCTGTTTTATTATTCTGTGTGGAGTAGACATTAAGTTTTATTTGTTAAAAACAAATCATTTTGTCTGTTTTCGCCGTTAATTTCATCGGCAAATGATTGACAACTAATATTAAAATGTGCTAACAATTGATATTACTGTCGAAACGTAAATGCCGTTAGGCTAAGTTTCACTGGTAGTGGTAAATTGTTATATTTATTTATGTTCCTCACAGTCATAACCCAAGACGTTTCTACATAACGGAATAAAAAATAATTAAATCGAGCAGCATTTAGAAGATCTAAGTTTTTCCCCTTTTCCCCCTTTTTACTTGACGAAGTCAAACTGCAAGTTGTGTTCCTTTCAACTTCATGTATATGGAGTATGGAAATAATCCTTTTGTTTGCCCGAATTCGAGGAATTTTGTTTTCTGATTCCTCGCCAAGAATTGTCACGTAGGCCTATGTCTCAGATCAAATCCCTATACATTGGCAATGATACCTTCTTCCCAATTCCTTCTGAGGTAACACGTTGAGGAGGTCTGAAAAGCGCCTTATCTTTTTTCTCTCGATAACGAGTTTTTGAGTTTGTTCCCAGCTACATGTTTTTTTTACCATCAATGCGTTTTAACACTATTGGTAATTACTCAAAATATTTATTAACATAAACCTTACTTGGTAAGTAATGGAGAGAGGTTGATAATATAAATCATTGTGAGAAACAGCTCACTCTGAAGTGACGTAGTTTTCGAGAAAGAAGTAGTTTTCCACGAGTCTGATTTCGAGACCTCAGATTTAGAATTTTGAGGTCTCGAAATCGCGCATCTGAAAGCACACAACTTCGTATGACAAGGGTGTTTTTTCTTTCAATTTATCTCGCAACTTCGATGACCAAATTGAGCTCAAATTTCCACAGGTTTGTTATTTTATGCATATGTTGAGATACACCAAGTGAGCAGACTGGTCTTTGACAATTACCAATAGTGTCCAGTGTCTTTAGGGCCGTATCAGACGGGAGGCTACGGCTATGGCTCACCGCGTCATCGTGCGGACGTACTTAGCAACCCCTTAGCTACAGTCGTAGCTGTAGCGTAAGTCTATTCGATTACAGCCGTTGTCTCTGTTCTCGCTTTTTGAGATGAGGCCTATGGTGCTCTGTTTCTTTTCTATTCAATTTAACTTTGTGCTGTAAGAAAAAAAATGAAAAAAATATATATCAAGTTTGCTTGAATTTGAGTCATCACTCAATGTTTGAGCTTGTTCCGTTCAGAAATTGTTAACCAAAAAAAAACTGATTTCTGCAGTAGATCCTAATTACAGAAAAGTAACGGATTCTCTTAAATTAAATTTTAATTTGTGTTTTTTGAAAACAAAATGTAAAGTTGTCATCTTGTCCCGTATCAGAAAATGTTAGGCCCAATAGATAAAAATTGTTCATTTCTGAAATAGACGTAAAATGACAGACAAATAAATATTAGGGTTCTCTGATATTCCATTTTAATTTGTGTTATACGCGAAAATGACAGACAAATAACTAAGGATGATCAAATTAAGGATAAGCTATTCAAAAGAAAACTCAATGATAAACTGTTAGGCCTATCCATATCACCACGACAATCAAAAGCGCAAGGGGGCTTTAGATTCGTCGCCTTTGCTCATAATATGAATTTATAATGACACCTTACTAAACCCACACGTCGAGATCCCACCGGTCATTGGCCATTATTCATTACCGGCTACTGGTCATTTTCTCCCGGGCGTCTGTTCCCACGCTCATACCCACCCAGTCACGGTGAAAAGGAAGACGGCGTTCTTAATACGTATCTATCAAATTAAATACATCTCCTGAAGCAAAATAAAGGGAGAGAACTCTGACCATAATAAACACCATGAATATCCTTGGCTCTCCCTTGCTTGGAGTCTTGCCACGACCCCCTAAAGACATCTACCCGGGACTCATCCTGCTATTGCACCGGGACCATAGGTTGAATGGACACGGTGCATGTTTCGAAGAAAGGGAACTCAGTGTCAATATGGTTGCAAAACAAACAAATCTTGCACAAAACGTCTGAGTGCAGCAACTCTATATAGTGGTGTTTTTTTTTAGTTTCGCACTCGAAGACACACCACGGTAGAGATGACTTTGAAAATTGGAAAACACTGTAGAGAGATTTATTTTGGTAGATTGTCAACTCGTGACTTGTGAGGAGGAAAGGTGGCAGTTCAGGTGGAAGTATCATTTCCCTCATATAACCAAAAAGATACCCCCACCCTCAAAGAAAATAAGTAAACAATTAATTAAATACAACTAATGAATACATAAATGAATAAATAAATAAAGAAAGAAAGAAAAAATAAAATAAAATAAAATTAAAATAAAATTAAATAAAATAAATAAATAAATAAACAAATAAATAAATAAACATAGATAAAATAAATTAAAATAAAATAAACAAGTAAATGAGTAAACAAATAAAAACAAAATAGTAATAAATATGATAAATGAAATAAAACATAATATTTGAGTTCTACAGTAATCTCAAAACCAAATACAGATTGGCCAACCATTAGCCTATATTAGAACCAAAAGGAAAATCATTTATTTCTCATGACGGACAACCATTCACAAACTCCTTCTTCTCAATTGCTGGTGGCTCTAACCTAATCAACCTCTCACAAAGATTTCGAAATGGCTGCAAAAATTGTGAATTCCAAAAGGGGACCGTTCGCCATTCAATTCCATTTTGTCCTTTCCTTTCCCTTTTTTGTTGGGGGGGGGGGTGGGGGTGGGTAGAGTGGAGGTTTTTTGTTTGTAATAAGAACTATGAGAAGGGTTTAAAAACTCCATTAATCAAAATATGTAACTCACACAAAATTAGGATTGTGGAGGCAGACATGAGTTATTGGTGGTCACTGTTGCACCAGACTTTAATGCCTTCTCCGTCCCCAGTAAAATAAAACAAAACTCGTAAATAATAGATAAGTAGCATGGTTTAGTTTCACTGCACCTGGAGAGAAAAGCATCCCCCATAAGTCGCAGACGGACAGACAGACACAGGGGATGTCATAATACAAATCGGATTATAGCTGCATCTTCCTTAAACTGACCGACTGACTGGCCGCTTAGTTGGCCGATACCCACGCGCCCAACACCCGATAAGCCGCGTGTGGCTAATCCCACAAAATGTTTCGTCCTCTGTGCAACCCCCTCATACCGCTATGTCTGGGTATAGGAGATTATAACAGGGGGCTGGACTCTTTAACTTTTAACCAGGTTCTGGTTGTTTTCATCCCCGTGGACGCGGGGCGTGGGCCTGGCGTGGCGTCCCCCTATTGTAACCCCTATAAAGCCGATCACTAAATTGATGCTTCTTCAAGAGGGCGTGTATTGTTTCAATTAGGCTTGACAACACATTTTTTGCTTCTCAGAATGGAAGTCCAAACTAATTGCCCTTAAGGGGAACGCCTCTGCGACCCTATAGTTGATTCGATGAATCCGAAACGCATTGTTCTAATACTGAGGTTGTTTGGCAGATAAGTATGTCCTCTCTTAAGCTAGCCATTTGTCTCATATAGAATACTTTGATGGTATATACCCCCCCCCCCCCCCCCCCCAAAAAAAAAAAAAAAAAAAAAAATTATCATTCTCGTCACATAGAAAACCGTTTCTCGTCACAACAGGGGCCTACACATAGAAAACCGTTTCTCTCAACTCTTCGGCTCGCTTCCTTCGTCTCTTGTTGTCTCTGAAATTGGTGGCGATACCCAGATTTGGGTTATATAGGAGGGGGTGGGCGCCAATGTCAACTTTGATGATTTTTCTAAGAATGATACATTTTCTCAAGTAGTTTTTGGGGTGCAGAATACTGTGATTTATACCCCCAAAAATACTTGTGAAAATGTATCATTCTCTTCGGTGTTAAAACTGACACCACGGGTGTTGTCACAAATTATGATACTTAAAGCCATTGGACCCTTTCGGTAAACAGTATTGTCAAAGGCTCACACTTCGTGTATCACAACTTCTATATAAAATAACAAACCTGTAAAAATTTAGGCTCAATCGGTCATCGGAGTCGGGAGAAAATAACGGGAAAACCCACCCTTGTTTCCGCACGTTTCGCCGTGTCATGACATGTGTTTAAAATAAATCGGTAATTCTCGTTAACGAGAATTGATATTGTTTTACTGTTTTCTCAAAAAGTAAAGCATTTCATGGAATAATATTTCAAGAGAAGTCTATCACCACTACCTTCTGTAAACCCTGTAAGTTATTTGTAAATCTGTGAACTTTTTTTTTTCTGTACCGAAAGGGTCCAATGGCTTTAAAGAAGAATAAAAATGTACACCCTAAGGTGTTAAAATCACATTAATTTCTGCCAAAACAGTTATATTTTTTTTAAATTTTTTTTTACCCCTATAGTGATTTATATTCTCCCTTTGCTATCTAATATTGTGACAGCACCCTTGGTGTAATTTTAAATTTCAACAACACTCAATCTTAGCCGTGTCAGTGTTTATCAATTTCCCATGAAGAATCTAAATGTTAGTATCGCTGCGATTGAAAAATATTGTATATACAAAGCTACGGTGTCATGACCGCATGTTGACCGTTGCATTTTAACCATTAATTGGCAAGCCGAATTTGTTACGAAGGTTCCCGCATTTCAGTGTTTGCACACATAACACAGCCCACGTGTGAGAACCAACACCTCTCTGTTTAGGCGCGCTGCCGATGAACCGTGTATTACCAAAATCAATGCAATTTTGGAAAGAAAAATCAGTGCACATGGCGGGAAAGAAAAAAAATTACACTGTCTCCTGCCACGAGAAGTGATAAATCGTGATTGAGCGCCAAGTTCTTGCGTCCACTTTCCCCCTTCGGCTAAAATAACATCGCCACAAGGGATCCGTATGGGTTTTGCTTAATACACGAAAGAGTAGCCAAATCGTTAGGCGTGGGAATTGCTGTGCACGCTTGTTGTAAGTTTTGGTGTAAGGGGAAAAAATGCAACAATGAATGACAAAAAAAATTACTATCTCCTCAAATTACAAAATTAGCTGGGGCCAAAATCCTGAGATTCTGTTGTTTATTTGTCTTTTTTTCTCTTCATATCTCGAGGGAGAGTGTTATCTAAATAATTGTCAAGGAACTGGAGTGGATTTCATTGAATCCGGATGAACTGGTATAAATTAGGGTGGTTGGTGTGGGTCTATAAAAAAAAAGTGTATGTGTGGGAAAGGCTTAACTTGGCAACTAAGTATCTATAATACGTCCTGATATTAAAACCCATATTGTGTGATTTCCTGATGAACAATTGCTGACCAAACTCGCCCTCAGTCCCCTGTGGGCTGCCATTGTGTGTAAAACCGGCTGACCATTAGACTTACGATAGTCTTGCGGTGTCTCGTTTCAAATATGCTGTTTTTATTTTAGGGCAGATTAAAAGGACTGCATATGTCCAGGGTCGGGATTGAATTTCAGGAACGAAGTTTCACAGGGAATGATTTCATTCCCCGAAAACTCATTATAGAAATGTTCAGTTTCTCTTCGAAAAAATACTTGACTTCACAGGGATGATTTATGCCTAATGAGCAGTGGATAATCCATGGGTTCCCATGATAACTGTTCTGTTTTACGAATCGTTGGAACAATCTCCCTACTGCCATTAGGGACTCTATCTGCATTTGTAAAGTCCTAAAGACTCACCTTTCTCCATTGCTTTAATTGCTTTCTATATGCGCTATGACCTTGATGGAATAGTAATTGTTAGTCTTGACTGCAATAAATGAGTTTCCACAATCGAGAAAGATCAAACAGATTAACTTCAATTCAAGCTATTAAGGGGCTGATGATGACGTCGAAGGAAAGACGTGATGAAATCCACAGCTTTAAAAATTACTTCGTACAAAGGAAACTTCGAGACGAGATTTGAACCTGGCGACCTCTGGATTAACGTGACAGTACTCTACCAACTGATCTGCGGCCCCAACATTGGCGGTCTCCAAATTTGATCAATACCAGTGTGGTTTATTACTTGATTAAATTGGTAATTGTCAAAGACCAGTCTTCTCACTTGCTGTATCTCAACATATGCATAAAATAACAAACCTGTGAAAATTTGAGCTCAATCGGTCATCAAAGTTGCGAGATAATAATGAAAGGAAAAATACTCATGTCACACGACGTTGTGTGCTTTCCGATGCTTGATTTCGAGACCTCAAAGTTCTAAATCTGAGGTCTCAAAATCAAATTCGTTGAATGATTACTTCTTTCTCGAAATGTACTCCTCTTCAGAGGGAGCCGTTTATAACAATGGTTTATACTACCAACCTCTCCCCATTCTTTGTTACCAAGTGAGGTTTTATGCTTATAATTATTTTGAGTAATTACCAATAGTGTCCAGTGTCTTTAAGAATATCGTAAAAATTAACTTGCAAAACAAGGGTATCTGAAGAGGAGAAACTGTTCAACTGTAAACTTGATTGACTTATTAATGTACGAGGTGAAAATTTAGTGGTGACAATTTCCCAAACCATTCAAGCGTCCTGAGATACAAGTTGGATTTCAAGGACGAATGTGACATGAAGCTTACAAAAATATTAATTTGTTTATAACCCCTTTACAATATCAAAAGCAGTTTGTATAATGATGTATGTTGATTTTGAGCAACTGTCAGTAAATGCTCGTTTATAGGCCAATGGTGCTCGCTTGAGTTTACAATGTTGACGCAACATATGTGACATTTATAATCTCCTGAATTATCCCCAAAATATAAAAACACACATTTAATGTCTGCACTTCGATTCTTAACATGAGACATATCCGGGAACACAACATCATAACCGTTGTGTTGACAGATAATGCGGATGGGCGCAAGTCACGAAACGAGCCATAAGCTGGGCCGACCCGTCCATATGTACCGTCAAAGTTTGCCTGCTAGCGCACGCTGCTCGCGTGGGCCTAAAGATGAATCCAGACCCCACGTGTCGGCATTACAGAACACGGTAGCTCGCTTTTTACTTCCCGTTAAAAGAACCCCTCCATTCTTTACTTATACAGCGCACACGACGTTAGACTGTTTCCCCAATAAATCATGACCGCTCGTACGGCCCGGAGGCCCTCGAATGACCCCAGTTTATACCCTCCTCGCACCCCGCTCCAAAAAAAAAAAGACAGCCAATAATTCCGCAGCGCGTAAACGTTTATGTTCTCTGGAGCGCCCTACCACCCAAAAGTAAACTTTCTATAATTGGCCAGCAACCATTTTTATTATCGGTGAAATAATTAGTCATTCGGCTGCACGTGTACAAAAAACGTTGTGTATCTTGGGCTATTTTCATCGTTCCCATCTGGTCTTAATTTATCGATGGTAAAATTGAGGTTGTTTAAACGCAATGGGGCCCAGACACTTGTTGGCCAAATACTGTAAGATACAACACCACCTGTAGAGCTTTTGTTTCTCTTTGTACAAAACAAAAGATTTATGACACCATAAGGAACTAAACATTCAAGTTTCGGTTTTGTTTTGTTTTTATCCGCGACAAGAACCCCGGCAGGGTAAATAGCAACAAGGGAGGCATTTGCTATCACCTGTGAAGTACCCAGGTTCCAGGCTCAAATTCCGCTTTGATGAAATTGTCTTTGTTTATCTTGCGGCAGTCGGTTTCCCATGTAAGTTGACAAATAACCCGAACTTCCATGCTCGTTTTTATTGTGAAATTCAAACTTCCTAATGTTTAGGTGAGGTTTGTTTAAATTTCTTTGAGTAGTGTTGGTTCTGGAAAAGAACCAGTGGTTGACAACTCAACATTTTGATCAGTATGCTCAGGGCCCAATTTCATAGAGCTGCTAAGCACACAAATTTGCTTAGCATGACATTTCTTCCTTGATAACAACATGATTACCAACCAAATTTCCATGTGATTTTCAGGATAAGCAAACAACAGCTGATTACTAGTAACAAGCAATATGCAACAAATAGAAATTTTGTTGGTAATCCTGTTTTTATCACTGAAAGAAATTTCGTGCTAAGCAAATTGTTGTGCTTAGCAGCTCTATGAAATTGGGCCCAGATCGTATTCAGAAGCTAAAATATAGAAGAAAAGATTCACACACATACACATTTACACAGAATAAGTAACAAGAAAAAGGCAAACTCCAGCTATTTTTTTACTGGTCTCTTCTATACGTGCAAGAAAGACTTGACAACACACATTGTTCAAGGATTCGGGTACGTTTTCAAAATGTCCACAGATTTACATTAAACTTACAGGGTTTGAAGATAAGGAGATGGAAAGCTTCCCTTCAAATATTACTTACTGAGGGTGTGTAGTTGTTGAGAAATGAGTGAAAACAAGTCTCTATGAACATTGTGTTTTGTGTTAGGATAAAGTACATAGACCTTTGAACAGCCATTTTGTACTGATCTCATTATGAATTAATATTAGTTTCAAACAGTTTTATTCAGTCCACATTATAAGCAAAACTGTGTATGTATTCCTTAAACAAATTATTCTACATTTTGACACTTTTAACCCCAAATAAATGTCCAGTGAAGTATAGTCAATTTTTCTAATCTTATACACTGAATAGTTCGTTATAGGATTTGACCGACCGCACGCAGTCCGCACGCAGTCCGGGGCAGCACGCGTACAACCACAACACAGCAAAATTATCTCACACCGAGTCCGAACCCTTTAGCACGTCGCGGTTCTTTTTATGCGAATCATCTCCCCTTATGAATAGAAAATTTCAGCCAAATTACACTTTTATTAATTACTCATTTCTAAACCGAATTAAACGCGGGCTGTCGCAATTTTTTTGTATAAGAAAATTGGAGTTGATCACTGCAAAGTTGGTACCACAACCGATTGAGTTTTCTGGCTGGGCAAAGCCGGTCTTTTGTCCCCGGCGTATGATCCCCTTAATCACGACAAGTGCGACGCACCTGTACGGGTAAGGACCTCAGTGGGAATCCCGTGACAACTTGCAGACGTCATCTTAGCTTGAGACCCTGCTTTGGACGAGATTAAGAGGACATTAAATGGTTGATTTATATGAAGGATGTGGGCACCGGCTTGCTGCAGGGTGGTGGACTTGAGGGAAAGGAAGAAAAGAGCAATGGAAGCGGGAACAATGGGTGTGTGCCGGCCTAGTGGTCTAACCTCTTCAGGAAGAAGGTTCGAATCCAGGGGTGGATTTTACAAAGAGTTTAAGACTATAGTCTTATATCGAGTTAGGACGTCCTAACTTAACACTAGCCTTAAAGGCAGTGGACGCTGTTGGTAATTGTCAAAGACTAGCCTTCACAGTTGGTGTATCTCAACATATGCATAAAATAACAAACCTGTACAAATTTGAGCTCAATCGGTCATCGAATCTGCGAGATAAGAATGAAAGAAAAATACCCTTGTCACACGAAGTTGTGTGCGTTTAGATGGTTGATTTTGAGACCTCATGTTTTAAACTTGAGGTCTCGAAATTAAATTCGTGGAAAATTACTTCTTTCTCGAAAACTATGGCAACTTCAGAGGGAGCCGTTTCTCACAATGTTTTATAACAACAACCTCTCCCCATTACTCGTCACCAAGAAAGGTTTTATGCTAATAATTATTTCGAGTAATTACCAATAGTGTCCACTGCCTTTAAGTTGTTTAATAACTTAATAACTCCCAAAAAGTACTTGGACAAGTCCTAAGTTAGGACTATCTTAGTGTAATCAACCCCTGGTCCTAATTTCATAAAGCCTGCAAGCACAAAATCGTGCTAAGCACAGACAAATGGTGCTTAGCCAAAGGAAAACAGGTTGCCAACCAATAGTTCATAAGGTTTACACTGTTGCCACCGGTGCCCCACTCGTTTATTACTCGGCAAAGAAATCTGCTTAGCAGCTTAGCAGCATTTTCTGCTAAACGGCTTTATGATATTTTGGGCCCTGGGTTCGATTTCACAAAAAGATAGTCCTAAACTTAGGACCAGTCCTATGACTCTTTAGGAATTATTAAAAACTTAAAGCTAGTCCTAAGTTAGGACGAGTATTAACTCGTTCTAACTCGAGATAGAATTAGTCTTCACTCTTTGGGAAATCCACCCCTGGGCCCTGTTTCATAGAGCTGCTAAGCACAAAAATATGCTTAGCATGAAATTTCTTCCTTGATAAAAACAGGTTTACCAACCAAATTTCCATGCGATTTTCAGGATAAGCAAACAAAAGCTGAATACCAGTAACAAGCACTATGTAACAAATGGAAATTTGGCTGGTAATCCTGTTTTTATCAGGGATGAAATTTCATGCTTAGCAAATTTTTGTGCCTAGCAGCTCTATGAAATTGGGCCCTGGTCAGTTGGCTTTTGTTCTCCTGTTCATAGAGGGCCAAGAGTGCATTTGTTTCTAAAGTCATTTCATTTGCTCCATTTCACTGTATATCAACTGATCAACAGTGTACAGCGTCGCCTTTTGTATACTGGCACATTCTTAGAAGAACATTACAGATTTGGTTTTTCATTACTCTATGTTTTTTCTAAACAAACAGTTGCTGACAGAAGCACTTTATGTAATCCACCACTTACAATACAGAAACTGACAAACCTGTAGAAGTTCGAGATCGATCGGCCATCTTGGTCACAAGAGAATAGTGAAAAACCGATTACAAATTTTGCATTGCAACGATGCCAAAACAAAAATGAATAAAATGCTCACTGAGCGATAAACTTATTTCTCATCAATTAATATGAAATTTCAGACAGAAATATTTCAAGGGATGTTTTCTACTATCATCATCATTAGACCGTGTAGGTTTGATTGTAAATCTGTAATCTTCGCGACTTTGTATTCTTACCGATTCTGTACGTTCCTTTAACTAAAAAAATTCGACACTAAAACGTGTATAGGACTAAACAGTAGTTTAATTACAATGTGCATTTTGTTTAAGAGAACAAAGTAGGCCTGTCACTGTAAATTGTTTGAGATTTGTTAAAAGTAAATGTTGTTCTCCAACTCTAACGAGCACGAAAAGCAAACGCTTTCTTGTTTTGATATCAGTGCCACACCCAGCCATCACAATGCATATAACATATTTATAGAGCGCCTTTACAAAAGAAACACTTAAGTTAACAGCAACAATTAAAGCCATTGGACACTTTCGGTAAACATATTGTCCAAGGCCCACACTTCGTGTATCACAACTTATATATACAATAACAAACCTGTGAAAATTTAGGCTCAATCAGTCATCGGAGCCGGGAGAAAATAACGGGAGAACCCACCCTTGTTTCCGCACGTTTCGCTGTGTCATGACATGTGTTTAAAATAAATCCGTAATTCTCGATATCGAGAATTGATATTGTTTTAATGTTTTCTCAAAATGTAAAGCATTTCATGGAATTATATTTCAAGAGAAGTCTTTCACCATTACCTTCTGTAAACCCTGTAAATCTGTGAACTTAAAAAAAAAATCTGTACCGAAAGTGTCCACAGGCTTTAAGCCGAAATATAAGTCACAAGAGACAAATCTGTAAAATTAAAAAGTACAAAATAATCAAAGCCTAACCTTTACCCACCCCTTGCCAAACCTTTCAATCACGAAAGTAACAAAAAACAGTTATGCCAAGTTATTCAAGTAACATTCATAGTAGACTTGTGATAATATTAGCTTATCGTGGGAGTCCAGTACATAATGAATAATATAAAGCCAACCAGCACGAGTAACTCGAAGAATGAAACGTGACAGCGAACGTCCAGACCCTACTTTAGAAATAAAAAAATCTACGAAATAATAACAAAATGAATCCACATCGACGTGCATTTTAATTTCGATTCAATCCTGGCCTTATGCACAACTTTATAATCCCTTAATCCGCCCTTCTTCTTGCACTTTTAATGAATTTCTGAACGAAACGGCCAGTTCGATACTATCCAAAAACCTGCATGTGTTTTAATGTGATGGGACCCCTTGATACAGAGAGGCGCACCCACCGGGGTGCTGCCGTGTCAACGAGCGTAAAGATGTCACGAAGTGTGCGGGAACGACTTCACGGGGTGAGGGCAGAAATTCATGCCCATTGAACACGGGCACACGGGGCGCGGTGATAAGATCTCCCCCCATAGCTCCAATCACATTCCCACGGTCCCGTGTTCGAGCAAGCGAAGGGGGTAGAGAGACAGGGAGTGCGGTCTGAGACGTTCGGAGGTTACCTCCTCCATGAACGATGGGTCCTTGCCTCCGGGATGCGGTTTCGGGACTCTGAGGTGATTTCAAGGTCCTTGATTCATCCAGTTGAAAATTAAGAATTTTTTGCTAAGCACAGACAAATTGCATTAGCATAAAGTACTACTATTATTGTTCGAGTACTTGTTTGTACAGAAGTACCCTCAATACAAATTATCGAAAGAATCCCTGAGATTCCAAGCGCAAAATGAAGACACAATAAGAGGGGGGGGGGGGTTGAAAAAATCTAGATGCCAAAATGCTCTTTATTATTATTTTCATGTTTGTTTTATACAACTCTGGTTGTGCATGGATGACAAAATTTCGTTACTGATGGCAATCAAAGACGCTAAGCATGTAATTGTTTCAGATGTCTTACTGTGCCCAATTTTATAGAGCTGCTTAAGCACAAAACACTGCTTAAAAAATCACTGCTTAGCAATAATGAGCTAAATACCAGTCACAAATTGTATACGTGTGACGTGTGACCATATTCTGGTTAGCATACTTTTGTGCTTAAGCAGCTCTGTGAAATTGGGCCATAGTCTCAAGAATGGATTCAAGGCTTTCCTATCATTGTCCTAATTTAGTGTTCCTCTGTCTAATAAATAAAAATGTCCTTTTGGTCTGGGCCTAATTTCATGCAGCTGCTTAAGCAAAGAACATGCTTAAGCAAAAAAAATGCCTAAGCACGAACATAGCTCGCTTATTTTACACCTGGCCAAAATTTCATACCATATACATTGCTTGTGACTGGTGTTTAGCTGTTGTTTACTTAGCATAACAAATGAGTGGAGTCTTGGCCGGTAATCTGATTTTACTAAGCAAGGATTTTTTTTTGCTGAAGCCAATTTTTGTGCTTAAGCAGCTTTATGAAATTTGGCACAGGTCCTTATTTTTGTTTTGTTATGTTGTCTTTACTTATTGTGTTTGTATATTTTGTCTGGGGCTGTTCCCCACAAGCCTCGGCTTATTTGAAGAGCCTCCTTCTTCACAAATTATTACACTTTTGTCAGTATCAATATCATTGGTCATGTTTAGTCTTTGCTTGTATTGTATCGTACATTTGTGTTCATACTACATTTGTGTTCATATGAATCTGTCTTGTCTTACTGTGGGTACGGGAATAAATGTTAAAGACACTGGACACTATTGGTAATTGTCAAAGACCAGTCTTCTCACTTGGTGTATCTCAACATATACATAAAATAACAAACTTGTGAAAATTTGAGCTCGATCGGTCGTAAAAAAAACACCCTTGTCACACGAAGTTGTGTGCGTTCAGATGCTCGATTTCGAGACCTCAAGTTCTAAATCTGAGTTCTCGAAATCAAATTCGTGGAAAATTACTTCTTTCTCGAAAACTACATTACTTCAGAGGGAGCCGTTTCTCACAATGTTTTATACTATCAACCTCTCCCCAAAGTTTTTTGCCAATAATTATTTTGAGTAATTACCAATAGTGTCCACACTGCCTTTAAACTGAATTGAATTGAATTGAATAGCTCCGTCCCGTCTTCAACGCCGCAATATTGCCAAACCACACCCACAAAACAAGGTTGGTGTCAAACCGAAACGAGCAACGGTCAGAAACTCTACATCCATTGATGCACTCAAAATCTTCCAATCTTGTATTATTTGTCCGAGTCGTTGGTTCGGAACCCCGTGGTGTGCGTACCTAAAATGACAAAACGACTGCTCTATCCCCATAGCCAGCGGGGTCACCACACCGACGGGTCGATAGGACCATGGGGTTCAGAGGCAGAATGTCATGGGGGTAAATGACTCGCACCTCCGGCGCGCAACACGGACACTTCAATGGCATACGGTTTGCGATTGTTGCTCATTTTTTTTTATATGCATACAATTTTCGGGACTGGATGAAACTCTTTTCAGCGGTCAACTATGACCATATGGCACTCGATTGGTCTTTGATTTCTCTGGTCTACACAAAGTATGGTCAACCTACCTCCATGGGTCAACACTGTACAAAATATCCGTGAAATTTTCGGCACTTTACCTGGCACCCTAGCGGTCAGGTAAAGTGCCGTAAATGTTACAGTTGAAGTTGTGTAAATTGTGCCGTAAAGGGGTAGTTTGCAACACTTTACCTGGCAGCTAGGGTGCCAGGTAAAAGGCCGTAAATTTCAGCGTGTTTTTTTTAACACAGTGACTGCAAATATATTAGTTACTCGTTTTTGTCTTGTAGCCACTTACCGAGGGATACTTTTTAGGCATGATTGGGGCGAACTTACACAAAAAAAACTAGACAAACCAACAATCACCCCAACAATAAAAATAAACAAACAAGCCTCGTATGTTTGAGTATTGTTCGGATGGTCGACAGTCCTTAACAAAAATCTGAAATTTCAACTAATTTAATCTTTATTGGCTTATCCTTATGCTTTCGTCTATGGTAATGAATCACTTTAGATAGCAAAAAATATTCTTTGAGACGTTGTTTCACCCGATTGATATTCAAATACTGGCTGATGAAGCCAGGAAAAAGCGTTCTTCTGTTTTTGTTTGTTCCTTGTTTTAAAAAATACTACCACAACTTAATTATAGCACGGCTCTCAAATGTCTTTATTGCCCCCAAACAAAGAACAAATTCTAACAAATATCTCAACAGAATTCCATTTTTAACAAAGCATAATTGGAAATCTGGAAAACTTTAATACTGTGTGACAGAGAAAAAAATTGTTAAAAGCAATCTTTGACTGGTTTATCTTTCCAGTCCATCGACTCACTCTATACTCCTAACTGATCGCGAAAAAACACCCATGCTTGCCACAGATTGACACCCATTAATGTGTTTAATACAGGCTCTAGGATATAGTGTTGGTGTAAAAAAAAACATTTAAACTTTTCGGTTGTGGTTTTATAACTGAGCTAGGTTGTGTACGGTTTCACACGGGGCTATAAGCCAGTGAAGTGCGCCCGCACGCGACGCCACACAACGCCCGAGCTACACACACACACACACACACACTACAGCGGGTATACCATGGATGTGCTTATTGTTTTGTTGATAAGAAGAAGAAGAAGGACAACAACAACAGCAGCAAAAATTGTCAATAATAATCATTTATTTTTTTAAATAAATATTTGTCTGGTAATTCTCACTAATAGGCCCTATATGATGTTTGTGAAATTTACTACTTATAGTTTTCTTAATACAAAAACTACTGACTTAAAGGCAGTGTACACTATTGGTACCTTCTCAAAATAATCATCATCATAAAAACTTTCTTGATTACGAGTAATGGGGAGAGGTTGATAGTATAAAACATTGTGAGAAACAGCTCCCTCTGAAGTGACGTAGTTTTCGAGAAAGAAGTCATTTTCCCACGAGTTTGATTTCGAGACGTCAAGTTTAGAATTTGAGGTCTCGAAATCAAACATCAGAAAGCACACAACTTCGTGTGACAAGGGTGTTTTTTTTTTTCCTTTCATTATTATCTCGCAACTTCGAACACCTATTGAGCTCAAATTTTCACAGGTTTGTTAATTTATGCATATGTTGAGATACACCAACTGTGAAGACTAATCTTTGACAATTACCAATAGTGTCCACTGTCTTTAACTCTTTATTTTATTATGGTAGAACATTTTACTAAGAAAATTTTGTTAAAATCATTCAAGTAACTTTGAAAATTCGCTATAAATGAAACAATTTGATAGCATCATTATATAGTCAGTCATATCACGGGTGCTTTTACATGAAATATTTGTATTCGTGAAAACTGAATTATTATTCATTTAGCAGTTAATTCAATTTCTTTGGGTTGGTAGGCTACTCTTTAATCTTGTCCTTTCTCGAACACCAAACTGTACATTTTGTGTAAAATAATACTGTCCCCTGAACTTCAGTTCTAAAATCATTAGTCCACTCCATCGTCCCAAAAAAAGTCACTGACTAAAATTAACTTTGGTTGGATCGCGGCGACTGAAACAGCTAACCTATTGCAAATCCGTACCCAATACAGACAAATTAGTCTTGAGCGAGGAATTATCACTGATAGGCTTTCGAGGTCGTATAACTTTTGTGGTGAACCCCCTAATAAAAAAAAACCATACCGAACGACCACATAATTCATTTATAGACCATTACATCATAACCGCTTTTTTATAGTTTCGCCACCCCCGGGTTAGTAATTTACATAATTAGAGATTCATAATTTGACGTTGATAGTAGCCAGACCTCAGTCCGTGACTGTAATGATTTACGGTCCGAACAATCAGCCATTGTTACCGGTCACTGGACGTGACTGGCGCTGTGGTCAGAAGCTTTTGTGATATGAATATCATGAAGGACTGATTGAGTGAGAGCCAACCCCGCCCCCCCCCTCGGTAAAAAAGGGGGAAAACAACACCTAATAAAACGAGGGTTACAGAATTGAGACCCGATGTTGGCTGGGAGGGGTGTGGTAGTTCAGAGAATATAGGGGGAACATTTGCAATGGAAGGCTAGCTGTTTCTTTTCTAAAAAAAGAAGTTTAATTGCTCACAAAATGATTATTTATTTTGCCTTTGAGGTTTGAATTCAGGTTTTCCTAGCCAATTTTAGAGAACAAGAATCATTCAATTTCATTATTACAATTGTTAGAGAGAATAATTGGAGAAATAACACCCTTGTCACACAAGTGGTGTGCTATCAGATGCCTTGAATTCGAGACCTCAGCTGAGGTCTCGAATTCAATTCAAATATTTTAGTAAAAAATTACTTCTTACTTAAAAACTACGTTACTCCAGAGGAAGCCGTTTCTCACAATGTTTTATACTATCAACGGGTCTCCATTGCTCGTTGCAAGTAAGTTTCTATGCTAACCATTATTTTGAGTAATTACCAATAGTGTCCAGTGCATTTAACTGGTCAAATTAATTGCTTATTTTTTTACTCTTGTTGAATGCTGACTAAACGGAGCATTAATTTTCAAACGAAATTGAATGAGCCGGGTGGTTAAAAACATACATGATTTTTTTTTGTGGAAACTGGCCGGGGAAAGCCTATTGTATAACCATGCATAACAATGAATAAAATTGTGGAACAGTTTAGCATAATGCTTCAGCTTTCATCATCAGTAACGGCAAACAAATCCTAGCGATTGAATTTGAATACCGCTGAACAATTGCTTGTATACAAACATTGGTTTATAGCTCTCAAAGAAATTTATTGTCATCAGTAAAGTGCTCATGTGCCGAAGAAAACCACTGTTTCCCCCCTACAGTATAAGCCATCAGCCCCACTGAATTAAGAACACGGGACGCAAATCAGTTCAATCACGCCACGCTCAAATTAAAACAGCTCAATGGGTAGCGAGGTTCGATCGCAGTGGGACACTATGTTAAATTTCTCATCTTATATATTATTGGAATTACTGGCACCGATTTCGCCACTTAATTTATGAATGCTGTAATAATGCTTGATGCTGAACGATGGGAACTCGAGGGTAGTACCCCACGTGCTCCACAAGTAAAAAGGGTCCCCGTCATCTGGAGCGGGACCCACGACCCCCTCACCCCAGGGGGGCGGATGAGGGTGAACTTTTCTCCCGTCGGGATCTTGCGTGAAAAACACCAGCAAGCTCTCTGGCAGCATTGCTGTGATAAACCGTGTGATGTTTTTCTTTTTAACCAGTTCCCAACACGTTCGAGCAACACTACGGACATCATACAGTGACGAGGCGAGATTTCTCCCCCGGGTGACCGGAGCGCAACTAGGGCGTGCCAATAGATAACACACGCTCGGTCGAGACTAGACCGAGAAGTCAATCACACTAAAAACGGACCCCTTATCATACCATTGAGTTACTCTATGATCATACATATCCCAGCCCACTGGGGCCATGAAAATACCGGTGTATTGGGACGACGACTCGTACTCGTTCCAAGATTACACAAAAAGAGACCATTCGGGGAATAAACAAACAGGGAGAACAAAAAAGGAAACATTTAATGAAATTCGTGACAGACATGGGAAAGGTTTTGTGCTTTCTTTTTTTTTTAATCAAAAAGGATCTACTATAACTATAGCGCAGATTGAAGCACTATGGATCCCCTGCACTTGAAAAGTGCAAGGTTCAATTGCTGGTTAGTGTATGGACGGCAGTTTCGCTGGTGGCATTATTCGTATGATGTGCCATAAAAAATCCATTGGGTGGACTTGTTATTTGCAGTTTAGCTGGTGCTTTTATAAGGAAGTACTGCGGCAACAAGTAGCAATTGAAGCTTTGTCGTGACTGAGTAGTCTAGTTTGATGTTTTAAAACAGTTGGAATTTTCTAATTGTCAGTCTACACATTAATCTTACATTCTAATTTAAAGATGATTTCGAATTGTACTCCCCTTTAAAGGAATGTATACGTTTGGTAAGAACTCTGCTCTGATAATAATTTTAAAAAAACACCAATTGGTTAAGAAGCCTATTCACAGCAGATTTAAGTAGTATAAAGAAGTTTTTGAAAATTATTCCACTTCGAAGTAATGGGGTTATGTACAAATATCAATTTCTATGTCCAAATTTTTTGTTTTTCAACGATCGTCACCAAACATACCACAGTTGCCTTCTCGTGTTCCTTTTTTTTTCTTTAATCCTCCCTTTTTGCTCTGGTAACTAATCATCTCGATGTTTTTTATTGTTCTACCGTGTAATTTTCAGTGGTTTTACTAACAACGATTATTGTACATTGTCTCGCTCCTTTGAACAGCCTTGTCTGGAATTGTCACATTATGAATACAAATATAAATAACTAATTATTAATTTTGTATATTTAAAGACAGTGAACACTATTGGTAATTAGTCAAAATAATTATTAGCATAAAACCTTACTTGGTAACGAGTAATGGGGAGAGGTTGATAGTATAAAATGGTGTGAGAATTGGCTCCCTCTGACATGACGTGGTTTTCGAGAAAGAAGTAATTTTCCACGAATTTGATTTCGAGACATCGGAATTATAATTTGAGGTCACGAAATCAAGAATCTGAATGCACACAACTTCGTGTTTTTTCTTTCATTATTATCTCGCAACTTCTTCGACCAATTGAGCTCTAATTTCCACAGGTTTGATATTTTATGCATATGTTGAGATACACCAAGTGAGAAGACTGGTCTTCGACAATTACCAATAGTGTCCAGTGTCTTTAAGAGTTTTAATTGTAATTATACAGGTGTTGGTAAAGGGAACTTTGTTTGGCGGTTGCGGCTTCTCTATAACTTAAAGGAACACGTTGCCTTGGATCGGTCGAGTTGGTCCTTGAAAAGCGTTCTGTAACCGTTTGTTATAAAATCGTTATGGTTAGAAAGATGTTGTAAAAGTAGAATACAATGATATACACAAATGTGCCTCGAAATTGCGTGGTTTTCTTTTTACCTCGTCGACTAACACGGTCGGCCATTTATGGGAGTCAAATTTTTTACCGTGTTAGTTCGCGACGTAAAATGAAAACCGTGCATTTTTTAGTGATACTTTTGTGGATCAATATATTCTACTTTTAAAACATCTTTCCAACCATATGCATTTCATAGCTAACGGTTTCAAATGCTTTTTGAAGACCAACTCGTCCGATCCAAGGCAACGTGTTCCTTTAAGGCACAACGGTACTTCTCGCATGCCGCAAAGACACGCTGCCCATTTACGAATCTCTGATTTGTCAACGAAATCTAGGCTATCTGATTGTTAGTAACTAATTAATTCGGGTGCTTGAGGGCGTAACAGTAGAGTAGACGTCAACGTCATGGGTGTCGATTTTAATAGAAAACTGCTTGACAAATTTCTTTGCTAAGCAAAATTTGATTGGGGCACCAGTCACAACAGTGTAAATGTAATGTAATTTTGTCTGGTAACCTATTTCTGTTCTGCTTACAGGCCTTATGAAATAGGGCCCTGGTCATTTTCGTCCGGTTCATTGAATGCAATGCTGTTATAACTGCCGATTAGGAAGAAGGAACCAGGCTGTTTTATTTGCTGCTATTGTTTGCGTGTGTTTGATAGCAAGAAGGCGTCGTTCACTGAATATGTGTTAATGAAAGAGGGGCAGTCAGTGTGCGCAACAATTTATCCAGCACCTTTGCAGTTTTCGAAACTAAGGCTTTAGCATGGGCTTGGTATGAGCCAGTTACTTAGAAAACATGTACTGCCCTTATGGGGCTTCAAACAGGTGGGCGAAGCCCGAGCCGCGATTTCGAAAACGGCCAAATTGAGTCATGGAGGTACATACAGGTTCCAATACCGCGTTAATGAATTGATGATGATTGCTTGGTTTTACCCTTACACTGAAACGGTTTAAAGCACTGCAGAACTTTCCCGAGTCCTCTGGAAAAGAATCCACAGGCATATCACTCGTGTAGGATTCGAACCCTCGACATTTGACATTCTAGAGCAGGGCCCAATTTCATAGAGCTGCTAAGCGCACAAATTTGCTTAGCATGAAATTTCTTCCTTGATAAAAACAAGATTACCCAACAAAAGTTCCATATGTTGCATATTGCTTGTTACTGGTATTCAGCTGTTGTTTGCTAATCCTGAAAATTAGGTGGAAATTTGGTTGGTAATCCTGTTTTTATCAAGGAAGAAATTTCATGTTAAACAAATTTTTGAGCTTAGCAGCTCTATGAAATTGGGCCCTGATGTTTTACCAACAAGACTACCGACATTGCCCGGTAGCTCGATCTCTGTTTCACTCCATGGCACATGGTTGCCGATGATCGAGAAAACTAAAGCACGATCTTTTGCCACAAACCCCTTTTTATCAAATCCTAGCTTGACACAAGTAGCAATTTTTCTTTAAAAATAATTTCCGTGTGGAATTGCTGCAATTTGCGGGAAAATGAACCTCATGGCTTGATTCCATATTTCGATTCGCCAATTTAAAATAAAAACATGAAAGTCAACACTTCATTTAGGTTTTTCTTCGGTAGTTTATTTTGATGGTTGACTTATCTATCAGTGCTAAGTTCGTAACTTAACGATCAATGGTATGTACTCTGAACGAACGTGTAATTATCGTGATCTGTGGTATGTACTAAAAAATGTCATCAATTGTTGTAATGTACGACGCAAAATATAAAATGTTATCACAAGAGGGCATCATCACTCAAGAAACACTATTGACTTTGGAGTGTACCAAGCGCGACAGAAATCGGCAATATACATTTTGTTCGATGAGAAAGACTTATTTTCATGTACAGACTATTGAAAAAGCTACAACTGGGTATTTTATAGGTTCAAAACACAAAACAAAGCGAGCACTGAATTTCTCACTTGCTTTATCTCAACATATGCATAAAATAACAAACCTGTTGACATTTGAGCCCAATCGGTCATCGAAGTTCCGAGATAATAGTGAAAGAAAAAACACCCTTGTCACACGAAGTTGTGTGCTTTCAGATGCTTGATTTCGAGACCTCAAATTCTAAATCTGAGGTCTCGAAGAAATCAAATGCGTGGAAAAATACTTCTTTCTCGAAAACTATGTTTTCAGAGGGAGCCGTTTCTCACAATGTTTTATACTATCAACATCTCCCCATTACTCGTTACCAAGTAAGGTTTTATGCTAATAATTATTTTGAGTAACTACCAATAGTGTTCATCAGTGTCTTTTAACAAAATGGATGATTTACTCATCACATAAACACGATGATGTGAACATAACTTTATTTTGAAAGTTGTTGACAAGTTCAAGATCCCCAGTGTTTTTTTAGGGCACCTTGTGGGAACACAAGATGGGCAACAGTGGGGACAATTGGGTGCAGGTCTCGGGTTATCTATTGGAGGTGATGATGGGCTCGTAGACCCTCTGTTCCTCTTCTGATATGCCCTAAGAAGCAGGTACTATATACTGAAAGGTAGAAATGAAACAAGTTCGAACTTTGTTCGATCTTGTTTACATGAGAATATAAGCTCTAATTTGATAAAGTTCTAAATTCTGGGCCTAGCACAGTTGTGCGTCTATAAAAGACAATAAATCTATTTTGATAAATAGAATTACATTCGAGGACCATGTTTTTTCTCTTAATTTTGTTCGTAGTTTTGGTATAATTGCATGTATTTTATTGTACCTATCCATCGGCTCATTTCTATACATATGATCAATGGTGTAACCATAGAGGGGAAGGGGGATCCCCCGTTCAGAACTCTTCGCTCATTTTGCACCCCAAGAGCACAGAAGAATAGTTTGCTACAACAAATGGGACAACATTATGTATTTCCCCCCTCCCCTATAAGAAATACCCGGTTATAACACTGTGTATGATATTAGTAATTGTAAGAGTTTCTCCTTTCCTGTCCTGTTTTCTGTGTGGCTACACCTCAAAGCATATTTTGTTGGTTTATTATTTGTTTCAAAGAAACAATAACATGTCTGTTATTTGCAGTTTTATGGGACTTTTGTGGTTTGTCGACTCATAAGAAGAGCTGCCAGTCGAACATTTTAAGACGGAAACATTTTCCAAAATCACGTTTATATAAAGAATGTAAGCTTCAAAATTTGAGAACTTTTGTTGTTTTGTTAATACTGTCAGAGAAAAAAAAAGATAAATATTTTGAACAAAAGACATAATTGGTCAGCACCCATTCTCCTCGACCCATGTATGATTTCTGCTCGGCAAACACAACACTTTCGAAAATGTCTGTTTGAGTTTTCCGCTTCCAAAACGATCTCTTAATTGAGCTCATCGAGCTGAGTTGATGACCTCTCTTACCCCAAGCCCTAATCGCTGGTTTTGTCGAGAGCCCCCTTATCCCCCCACGCAGCGACTATCTTCAGCATTGTAGTAGTGCCACCCTACCATGAAGACAGGAAGACAGGGGCATATGGAGAGGGGAGCGAAGGACGAGATGCTACAGGGGAGTAGCGTCCACAGCGGTCCCCCCAGCCAATCTACCGGTGGACGCCAGTACAAATACATGCACTCGAGATGACAAGTACACACAAGCCCCTGGTCTGAGCAAACTGCTTCAGCTATTACCCGCCGATGATACTTCCTATGTGACCGGGGCCCGGACCCTCAAGAGTGGGAGTGACGAGAATGAAAAATCACTGGATCCTCAATTATTATTATCTTCCTATTCATGGTACTTGATGATGTTCAACAAATTTGAGAACGCTTTGCTTTGTCATGGGATCCTCTAAGTGAATTGTGATGTTGTTCTCGAGACAGACACTTAGTTTCTTCTCAGCGAATACTGGTGTATCCTTCAGCCCGGCTCATACATCTTGCAAATGCGGTACGAATTTTGACGACACAGCCCTTGTTTTTGTGGCGAATGTTTCTCCGGAGCTGAACACATTTCAACTGATGCAAATTATTCTTTGCAAATTTTGTGACGGCAAAATTCGTATCGCATTCGCAGGAAGTATGAACCAGGCTTTGGTGGTCATTTTAATTTCTTTTATCCTTACAGTGGGTAGAAATCCACTAATGCATTGGAAGATAGAAATACAAAATCAGATTTTGGATTTTGTTGTATGTGTAAGTGTGTGTGTGTGTCGTGCCGTAAAAAAAGGAGCATGGGCGGAAGGGACATAACGTGTTCGGTGAGGAAATAAATTTAATTAGCAGCATTAGACTTGTTCCGACACTGTCTGGAGTGTGATGCATTACCCGCTCTCCATCACGCATTGTTCCCGCTCCCAAATTCGAGACGAGCTGTTGGGAGGACGAACAATCACATTCGCCCGTTTCCCGTGCTGCCCCCACCGCGATTAGACTCGGCCTGACATACCACTTGCCGCTCCGTCCGTGTCGGTGATCGGATTTTTTTCTTTCTTTTCTTTTCTTTTTCAAAAAAAAAAGGGAGAGAGGGGGGAAATGACTCGTGGTGCAAATCTCAAACTAATTGCGTTCGTATGACGGATGCGCAGCGGATAATGAGGAGAGCATTCACTAGATGGTCGGGTCCAAAATCACCAATAAACACTTTGTTTACATCACCCCCCCCCCCCCCCCCCCCACACACACACACACACACAGTCTTGCGCTTTTCTCCTTTAGTTTGTTTTCGTCGAAACCTGTTAGAGAGGGTTTGTATTTCTGAATCGTTTCAGAACCAAACAACGCACAATTGGGATTCCTTTTATCTCAAGAAACAGGATTCAATTGACAGAAGAATTTGTCGTGATTCAACCAAGAAACGCATGCGCAGTGCAGCAACAATGGTTTGGTGCACTTGTCGCGTGTTGTTTTACTGGTGACTGTTCGGGGGTGTCTCGCCTCTCTGCTGCGGAGATGGGGAGAGAGCATGGGGACACAGAGCCCGGGTAACGGCGCTCGCTGGCACTCGGTCCTTGCGACCAAAGACAGAGGCCTCCAAGGGCGCGAGTAAATGAGGGAACGTGACTTTTCACCCGAGATACCCAACCAGCATAGAGGTTTCTTCCCCCACTCTAAATCGACAGGTGGTGGTAGGCACATGACACAGAAGAATCTGCAGTGCTCTTTTTCCCCCATAAAGACAGGACGAGCAAGGCACCAGAGCACTAAATGTAACACACTACCAGTCGATAGATAGTAAATTAATTTCACCAATTATTGTGTGTGTTATTCATCGGCATGATACACGCTCGTGAACAGATGAAACGTTTTACTCATTAGGTTTTACGCAGCGCTGGGCGTGTACTGTAATAAATAAAAAGAACCGTCTTATATTTGTTATCTTAAGCTAGATCTCACCAAAACTTTGCCTCGAATCTAAAGTCACACTATCGAGAAAACGTGTATATCACGGTAATTTTTTGTCCGAAGATAACCCAAGAGTCAAAATGCACCGATGCTTATTTTTCGTGGTCTTTTTCATTTATTTATTATTTATTTCTTTATGTCGTATTTCGTTTGTTTGTAAAATGAAAAGAGAAGCTGTTAATTGTGCCCATCTATCTTGTTGCTCCGTAATACGGGCCTGAATACTAGACCGACGTTCCTGCCTCATTTAGCGATGCCATGTGATTGATAGAACCTATTAATGTGTGTCACTGTAGTTCATTAACGGGCCACATGTTGCCTCTCGCTTTCGAAACAGAATCCTTTTCCTTTTTGTTCCCAGATCAAAAAAAGTAACAAGAGGATAAAAATGTACGGATTTAAATCGCAGTTCTTTTAGTCTGGGAGATATTTGATGCGAATGGGAGGGCACTTGCTCGAGGGTAGGGGGGTTCAGTTCCCTTTAGAACGGTGGTAACAATACCGGACGACACCTGTCGAGATGGGTGCCGACAGACGTACCCGCCTGCCCCGTAATGCTGCTCCGCGAACTGCCGGAAGACCTTTTCGTCACTCGACCGTTCTGCCCAGAAGGCAACGTTGACGGTCAAGACGGCTAGACGGATTCCAGTCTCCGGGGACCTAGCCAGGGGGAAAGGGCAGAGGAGGTCACACCAGTTGCCGGCAGGGTGGGATATAGGGTTTAATGTACAGTGGGATACACAAGATATACTCTTGGGGCGCGAGCCCACAAATGCGTCTTGAGATGATCTTCGTCATGCATCCAAGGCCGAGGAGCGCACCAGCCGAATTCGCCCGTGCCACTCTTTACTGCACCGCAATACCTTCACACACAGGATCAGACCAGGGCGAGGTCAAAGTTCGGTGGGGAACCATTGTTTTAAGGGTTTTTTCTCCGTGACCTTTTGACCACTATTGACTACGAATACTCTAGATTTAGTCACCATCGTCACTACAAATCGGAAAAATTATAGGAGATTTTTAAAACGAACTGGATAAAATTTCCTATATTATTTTCAAAACTATGCCCCTTGTGGCAGTTAGCAGACAGTCTTTTAAGTAAGGTGTTACTTTGTGACCTTCTATTGTCTTCCTCTATTGTGTAATTAACACCTTAAATGTGACATCAAATGGCAAACTCCAGCATTTCTGAACATTCACGTGATACGAATGCAATTTTAGACCGTCTTTCGAGAAAATGTCGTTTTAAAATTTTCAGATCGACTATTTGCTTCAATTTTAGCGGTGTACGTCACTTCTCGAACTCAACACCTTGATACTAACGGGTCAAAGGTCATGACCTTGAGTTATGACCCCGATATGCCGGAATGACGAAGTGCCGTAAAAAGTCGACACTTTGCCGGCCATTTGGGCACAAAAATGAGCAAATTCTACTGAAGATTTCTCGAGAAATCGAAGGCAGGAAAGTTGCTCCTCTGGTCATATTTGCCCTGCAGAATCAGCTTCTAACCTTTTTGGTTAGTGGGGTGTTTATTTGGTGGAGGTCAAAGGTCATAACCTCCTCATTTGACCCCACCAACAGCAAGTCACACTTACAGAAACATCGTCTCTTGTGCCACTAATTTCGCCTCAAAATAAAACGTTGAAAAAGCAGAGGAGATGGGGTAAAATGATTTTTATTTGTGGTTCGTATCTTACATTAACACAGTATTAGTGTTGACTACATTGTATGCATCCTATATAGGCTCCTAAGGTCGGGTTCAGAGGTCATGACCCCTTATTTGTTTCTCTTGCAGAGCTATGACGTATCTTATATAATAATCAGCATTGTGCCGGCCTTTTGGGCACAGAGATGAGGCCAACGATATTCTGCTTGTTTAAAAAAAAATATTCCCGACGAATATTTTCTGACATCTTGATATTTCGAAGACGACTCTACTCCTTGTATAGGGTAAGCAATGCAGAGAGAATAATAGGCAATATGCACCTCATTTGCATAATGATTATGAGGAGGAGTATACAGTTAAAGCACACGACCATTTGAAGGCCGGCAACCAATGGTGTCCACTCGACACTCAGGCGCCAACGCGAGTGCCAAACTGTGAGAACATTTGCACAGTGTGATTTTGTTTTTATTTGAAGAAAATCTAGAATTATATACATGAAAATCAATGCACACAGAGAGTTCCTATAGCGTTTCAGGCGGGGGTACATACCCCGAAGCTATTGCTATTCCAATGAGGCGGTTCACATTAGTTTAAATGGCACTCTTTGTGGCGTCTGTTGGGCAAGTGTGCCGTCCACAACAAGAGAGTCACAGAGAGAAAATGGAAAGACAGTGAGACGGAGAAAGGGAACAGAGAGAAACTAAAAATCGGAAATGTAATATTGGCAGGCCGCTAACCGTGTGGCACGCTCCCATAAGACGCTTGGGATCGGCAGTAAGTGAGGATTTTTTGCGTGGTCGACTCCGACATGCGCCTCGCTCGCTTGCCTGACTTTTTGGCCCGTCTCTGCGCCCACCGAGTGAGTTTTAATTAGAGGTGCTTGCCGCTGTGGCTCCCGAGCGGGACCGATGGCAGCAGTTTGTGGGGCCTCGGTCTGCATAGTAATATGTGGAAGCCTGAGTGTGAATACGACCACCTTGCATTAATTCTTTTGATGTGGGTAAATAGCTGTTCGCAGTTTACTCGGTGATTATAGAAAACCATGAATGCATCTCGATGTAAATGAATCCACAACCGGCACACTCGTGCGCCTCCTCTCCGTGATGGGGTTTTCCTGTAAAATGCAATAAAATAAAACAAAATAAAAAAACACGACAGCGCCAGGTCCGAGTCGCGCGCCACCGAACAATCGCGGGGCTTATTTTTTTTTCTGAGGTACGATTGAAGCACTGTGCATGATAACCATCAAACGCCCAGTCCGGACGGGTAGGCCTCGGCATATGGTCTACAAGCGCAAAGGCACTTTAGCAGACCCCTCCAGTAACAAAGTAAGTAAGGGGGAGCGCACAACCAGAGTATTGTGCGCAGCAGGCCCTATATTATCCAGAGAGACAATGTGGGCAACACGCTTTTTCCGGGGCTAAAAAAAAAAAGAACCGGCAATCTTCTCCCATCCTTTGTTTTTTCGTTGGGGGTTGAGAATTGCAGAGCACAATGGGGCAACTTGTGCGCAAGCTTGGCCAGATGGATGGAGAAAGTGGCGCGAACAAACAGCCGCAGTGTCGGGTGCCGCGACACCGAGACTCGGAGATGCTAAAGTAAACTGGAATCAGTCTGGATCGCTCGTCGAGAGGACAACAAATACGCGCACGGACTACGCGACACGTGGACGCCGTTAAAAACGAACAGCAGTCGATTTTTATCAATGCCTGGTTCGCCTACCACGGTAAACAACCGAACGAGGTTAGAGCAAGCCACATAGCTGAAATTTATCACGCCGACCGGCCTTTCCCTTTTGGGACACGCGGCCCAAGAACAATACGCAACAATATTGCAACGACAGGTGAAGTCTTGCAGCGGCGGGCACAACTACCAAGTGAATGATTAATGCTGGCAAAGTACCACTAATTAAGTATAGAATTTAATCTGCCTGAAAAGGAGGTGTTTGGGACGGTTCCCGTAAATGGGGAACCCCAGGTGGAGCATTGTAGCCCAAGCCTGTGCGCTTTGTGTGGAGAGTGTGCTCTCCGGATTTGGTAGCCTTATGCCCAATTCCTCACAAAATCAGTCCCCACGTGGGAAAATCCATCTCCACAAGCCAACCCGAACATTCTGCGCCGCGAAAAAACAAATTTCCGAGCTGCAGAAACAGCGCGAAATCACCCCGAACGCGCCGTCCAAAACTTTTTTAAAGTTTCAAAAGGGGCGCTACAAAAAGTTTTGGCGCATGCGCACTTTGTAAATAAAAGGGCTCTGAACGGGTTTTGTGTGGCAAGCGTCAACACAGACAGCGCTACTCTACACAGAAAACACGACTGTGATGCCGACCCGTTGAACTTTTACCAATCTCTTACCGCTGTGTTGTTGCAGCCTGTACCTGGACGAGAATTAATGGCATGGGGATGGTATTGGGCGAGTATGCAAGGGGGTATGATTGGCTGGGAAAACAATAGTAGGCGTGTAATGAACAATAATAAACAGTAATACATTGCATTAGGCTCGTTAACACAGCGCTCCCCGAGCCGTTTGGCCGAGAACCAGTTGCCGCCGTGCAAGAACGTAGGCGTTGAGTTTAAAGAGCCGTAAACCCTCGTCGTGGTCTTGCTACGATATGGGCACCACGTCAGTTTATCCGACGGGCAATTCGACCATCCTGCAACCGGCCACAGGGTTTTAACCAGACTGCTAAGGGAAGATCCCCAGCCGGTGCTATTTAAAAAGTCATCGAGGTTTGCTTTTTTTTTGGCTCTCTGATGGTGATTTATGGGCCAGCACGGCGAACGAAACGGAATCACAGCTTGTGATTTGCTGTGTTCCCATTCTGGTCCCGTGCGGTGTGTGTGTGGCCCCGCCAGACATACCATGCGTAATCACTGCTTCATCGCTATCCACTCTGACGTGAAATCACTACCGATCGTGACTACCGGGCGCAATTGGGCGAGAGAGCCACCCTTCTTTGCGTAACAAAAGCCCGGTCGCCGATTGGACGAAAGAGGCGGATAGCTCACGGTGTATTCTCCTCTCTCCTCCAACCAGTGATCTTGGTTGTAAAGGCCGAAGAAGAAGAAGAGATGCTCACCCCCCTTTGCCTCCCCTAGACGATCGAATCAATAGCCCCTGTCACCAACCTCGTGACGTAGGTACGTGTGTGAGTGAGGGGAGGGGGATCACGTGTAATTGTTCCCCATTTGCGGCCTTCATTGTTTTGGGACAACCTATAAAAAGGGTGTTGAGCCTAGCATCTCTTTGAGATGTGTCTTTATAAGAGGCGACAGTTGTACACCATTCCGAGAGGTGCCCACATCATGATTTTAGCTCGCCGTGATTAGTTTGTTCTTCAACTCCTGTGAACATCTTTCTTCCATCTGATTACATAAGTTTCTCAGGAATTCCTCATGATAGCATTCTCTTCTGTGTACATCTTGCAGTAAACTTCTTGGAATTTTACTTCAACTTCAATCAGGTAAGGTGTCTTTTTATTTTCTTATACAAATATCAACTAATTTTGATTCGGATAAAAATGTGTCTACTTTCTAATCAATTAACTTGATTGATATCTTGATTGGATAACTGATTTTATTTTTGACCAGCGACCAACTGTATTTGGTTTTTCTTTAAAGTCAACCTCGATCTAGAAAAAAAAATAATGTTAATCTTTCCTTCCTACTGATATATTTTTTGATGTAAATTTTATAAGATTCAATTCTTAATATGGTGTCTTCCAAAGCTGGAAATGCAATTTTCAAAAACAAAACGTGAGATGTGACAAGTATGATAAGTCTTTATTATTATAAATTCCTCCGCGATTTTCCTTGATTCTTAATTCTTTGTAGAGATTTTCTTATTTAATTTACACGTTCCCCTGGGGAAGCTGGTAAGTTTCCCGGGCCCCTATTATCACCCGCTATCATTCCTTCAAAATGATTAATAATATTTGTGTGTATTAGAATGGTTAAGCCCTTCAGCGCTTGAGGGAGCGATTTCATTGTAGATATGGCACTTGGAGTCCGGCACTCCAACTTTCGGATTTAGTTGGGAAGTAAACTGAGATAGGGCTGTATGCGGCAAGTCTGGGTTTTACGTCAACTATTACTATTTTGTGATTTGCTTATGGTTCTATATAGCTACCGTGATTTTGTACTCTGTCCCTGAATGAAAATTTTGTATCCCTCTTGCGAAGATGTATAGTCTGGACTGTGCCAAATTTCATAAAGCCTGTAAGCACAAAACACTTCTAAGCACAAGAAAATCTTGCTTAGCAAAAACAGGTTACCAGCCAACATTCCATAAAGTTTACACTGTTGCGCCTGGTGTCTCACTCATTTTGTGCTTAGCAGATAAATTTGTATCAAGCAGTATTTTCTGCTTAACAGCTTTATGAAATTGGGCCCTGGTCAGTAGCGGATTGTAATCTTGTGTGGTGCTGAGCAGCGCGTTTATAGGATTGTAGCAACCAGCTTCTCTCCCTGCACAAGGTTTTTCTTATCTTTGTCATCTTTGTCATCTTCAAGATGCTATATCATGATTATTGTCGTCTCCATGGAAAACACCACCACCCTCATCATTGCAATCATCTCTTACCAAAATCTTACTTCTTCTTCCAATACTAATATTCACCATTTCATCATCGAGTTTCACCCTCACCATCTCGTAATCGGAACTCACCTTCTTGATTTGTCTGATTTTGAATCATCACCACAATCATCACCGTCTTCAGTTTTGTCTTACAAAACGTGCTTGGGCCTATGTTGTATTGGTAGCTGGCCGGAGCAAGAGTTCACAGAGATGGTGGGAAATTGCACCCAAGAAGAAACCTTCACAATTTCTTACCTATACCCCTTTCAATATCGGGCAAGGTACTACATCAAGTAACTTTGACTTGCAATGTCAAAATAAAAGACATCAAAATTGTTGCGTGCGTGGTTTATACAAATTGATTTTTTGACACGTCTTATTTCGCCTTAGTGCTATTTTTAAAATGCGGATAACTAGTGTGGGTTATAGTTGATTGAACTTTGTAACGATTTGAAAGCGGTGGTCCTGAAATTGTAATTTGTTTTTCCCCGAGAAAAGCTGTGACCAAAATGATTATGTAAATCCAATAATTATGTAAATCCTCAAACATCAAAGGTGTTCTTATGACTTAATTATTTTAAGTAGCGTATACAGACCACGTTTTCTTGGCCCCAACTCATACACCATAATCACACACACTGCCTGGCGGCACGTGCCATTGTGTGCACAGTAAAAGCGGTGCTGACGTTGCCAACAGAGGGCGGTATACTAATCTGGCAGTGGGTCCACCGTCTCCGTTGTGATCCCGTGAAAGGCCCGTTTTTCGATTTACCGTTCATCCGTCAATACGCGACGCGCGCACAGATGAAAGAGTTTGTAATCCGTTGTCCGTTGGTCAATAGCGATTATCTACTGGCTCGCGTGGGTTTCGCGTGTATGTTAATTAGTAATTACTTCCGGATTACACCAAGGACTCTCAGCCAGTCTACCCACACAAAGAGGACAATTAAACCCTTGGAGATGTGTTTCTTGAGGAGGTGGAGGGGGGGGGGGTGGCTAGGAGAAAGTGCTAGCCACTTCAGTAAAATGAGACATCATTATCCAAATTGCTTATCAACCAAAGGGTCTGGGGCCACTGACTTGCCACAAACCTCTGCTGGTACTTATTTCTTTTTTACTTTTTCTTATTTAGGGTTGATAATTGCTCTCTTTTGGAGACTGAAGAGTCTCCCTCTGTTGTCTTTGTTAACTTTGTTCGTTGTTGATAATGAGGTTTCTCTAGTTAAGAATAATGACCTAATTGAGATGTCTCTTTTTTATTTTCTCTTACAGGAACTTATAACAACCCTCTTGTGGTTTTGAAGATCCGCCTTGAGGCCGCCAACCAACCCCAATAATGATACAGTGTGAGAGTAACCGCCAACAAGACATGCAGACCACAGTGGGTGCGGTCAACCTGTCCGAGTTCTTCCCAGCTCAGAGGGGACTGCCAGCAGAGAGCGAAGCCATGGACATGGCCATGGTGACAGCAAAGGCAACCTCCGGAAAGTCCGAGAGGAGCAGACAAAGGCACCGAAGGAGGCAAGGGGGTGGCCACTCCAGCCGCCAGTCTAAGAGTGGCAACAGAGACGGGGGCAGCGGCTCAGGAGGAGGGGCAAAAAGGAAGCGCTACACACGGTCACGTTGTCGCAACCGTAGCCCTTCATGTGTCCAGAGAATACGCCGCCACCGACGGATGAAGGCCAACGACCGCGAGAGGAACCGAATGCACATGCTCAACCATGCCCTGGACGGGCTTCGGGAGGTCCTTCCTAAGTTCCCTGACGATACCAAACTAACCAAGATCGAGACACTCCGGTTCGCTCACAACTACATCTGGGCGCTGTCCGAGATGCTGAAAATGGTGGACACGAATGGGGAGGGCGCCCCAATCATGCCCCCATCATTGACACAGCTGAACCCTGGTTCCTCCTCCTCATCTTCTGACGATGAACTTAGCGCCGATTTCCCGAGTTGCAACGCCCTCCAGCACCATTCATCGGTGGGCGACCAGTCTCCGATCTCCTCAGCCGCAGGTTCCTCCCCGTTGATGCCCCACCACCACAACCATCACCACCATCCCCATAGCACGCATGACTTTTCTATGCCGTCATTTGGACACCAGTGGCATTGTTCAATGTCTGACAGTTCATCTCTTTCTACCGGCAGTGACTCGAGTATAACGCCCGGCAATACGCCACCGGCCTCACAGTACGCAGACACGTTCCTGTTCACAATTTGAATGCAACCGAACGATTTATTTCCAGATTACAAAAACTGCAAGTCTGTATAGCGAGTTTAATTTACAACATCTAAAAAAAAACTTAAAAAAAAACAACGAAACAGTTCTTGTACAAATATTGAACAGGGCCTATGGTTGAGCAAGTATGTTGTTTGTGTTCCTTTTCAATGTGTACGTCCATCACCTTTACACTAAGTCTATACAGACCAAACAAACTGTTGACGAGGGGTTAGGGTTATAGGGGGTTAATCTATATGGTGATTTTCCAACAACATACACTTTACATACTAGTCTGTATCAAACTAAAACTATGTATTTATTGAATTATTATGATTATTTAAAACCAATGATGCATCATAAAAGTGAACTTAATCACTAGCTCGCAAGTCATAAACCTGCAAACAAGGATGCTTGCTTGAACCAGAAACACGGGGTTAACTCATACTCTTCCACGATAAATGTTATGGGTTCTTTTACGTGCACTACGGGACCTACGCCTTAATGTCCCATCCGAAGGACAAAGCCATTTTGGTTGAATAAGTATCTTTCTCAAAGATACAATTGCCATGACCAGGACTGGAACCCACATTTTGCTGATCAGAAACACACGAGCTTAAGATTAATGCTCTTAGTCTTAAAGGCAGTGGACACTATTGGTAATTACTCAAAGTAATTCTTGACAATCATAAAAACTTACTTGGTAACGAGTAATGGGGAGAGGTTGATAGTATAAAACATTGTGAAAAACGGCTCCCTCTGAAGTGGAGTAGTTTTTGAGAAAGAAGTTATTTTCCACGTATTCGATTTCGAGACCTCAGATTTAGAACTTGAGGTCTCGAAATCAAGCATCTGAAAGCAAACAACTTCGTGTGACAACATGGACAAGGGGGTTTGTTATTTTGTGCATATGTTGAGATACAGCAAGTGAGAAGATTGGTCTCTGACAATTACCAATAGTGTCCACTGTCTTTAATCTAGTGGGTGAGACATGTGCTTTCGAAAGTGAAATGTGATTCGATTCATACACAGACATGCACTAGTAGCTTGTGGTATTTTTAATCCACAAACTTCGTACTGGGTTTATGTTTACGTCAGTAGGCTATTGGCAAGTCTAATTTTACAAAATGATCGCGATTTTTAGAACGAATCAAACTCTATAGTGTCTTGTCTGATTATACAAAATAAAAATAAATACATATTTTAGTGCTATTTTTAAAATTCAATGCCATATTTATATCTCCTATTGTACAAAACGACCCAGTCTTTTCATATTTTTTACATTATTTATCATCCTTTGTGTACAGACCAATTTTTGTATCAAAATGACGGAAGCTTCATGTAAATAAAATTAAGTATTGATGAACTATTAAATTATTTGTAAATTATGCACAATGAATTTTGCTAAGTCATCGAATATTCTGCAAAGCATTTTTTACACACATTTGATATTAGTGTTATTTATTCAACATTCCGTATTTTGTACAAGTGCTTGGATGAGTTGATATTAAAGAACATGCAATATTTATTAAAGAACATTGTTTGTCTTAGTTTGTCACATTTTTGTGGTGTGTAAAGTTTAAAGGGAAGGGAAGGTATTCACAATATTAGTGCAAATACAAACTTACTCGGGTATAGGAACTGCAGCTTGCAATCGTAAACAGCATTTTGAGAATACTTCACTTCAAAGTCTGGTTATTAAAAAAGATAATTCATAATATGAGATGTTAAATTTGCATCGGGAATAAAGAGTATCAAACATTTTTTCTTACAAATACACCGATGTGTGTTAGCACTGTATACTCAGTACTCCCCCGAGTCCTGTGATCACAGGCATGTTACTCGCGTGGGATTCGAACCCACGACCCTTGCAATTCTAGAGCAGTGTCTTACCAACTAGACTGCCGAGGTTGCCCGGTAGCTAGAGGCAGTTCGAATCCCATGTTTTTGCAGCGGGCACCGCAACGATATAAGAAATGTTAAATTTGCATCGGGATAAACACACAACGATGTGTGTTAGCGCTGTATACTCAGTTATTTCCCGAGTCCCATGAAAAAAATTTCACAGGCATGTTACTCGGGTGGGATTCGAGAAGACAAAGTGTCAACCAAATTTTATTCAGGGAGACCGCGAGGATATATTTTTTTCAGATCCCCTCTTTGAAACAAAGTGTCTGGCTTTATGTTAGCGAATCCAACAGGAGGGTTGTCAGTGGTTCTTTTGTTTAGAGTGAGCCAACCTTGTGTCAATTCTCGTCCTTCTTCCGACGTCATCAGCTGAGGACGGGACACCAAAGCCCTACTATATCACCCAATGCATGCTGCCGCAATCTCATCGCACGTAAAAACAGTGGTGCACTCACAAAACCAACGAGCCTTTATATCGCGTTCCGTTCATACCCACAGACCTGGAATAGTTACTTTATATGATCGCAAAAATAAAATAAAAAAAATAAAATAAGGGATTACCTATTACGAATGTAACATTGAATTGCATAATAAACGACTTGTACCAGACGACCATTTGATGCGGTTGAGTTGTCACAACGTCACGGTGGGTAGCTTTCCCATGGATGTCCCGCTAGAGCGAACCAGTAATTACTACCTAAACAGCCACCGGGTCCTTTCAGACATCCTTTATTTTTTATCCGCGTTAAAAGATAAATACAAACGGTACTTTACAGTTACTCACACGGCGAGACTGTCATTTTTCAAACGTCAAAAGAACAAAATCCATTAATCTTTTTTTTTTTTTTTTTTTTTTTTTGGGGGGGGGGCTTTCAGATTTATAAAAGAGACGGCACAGAATTACGATGGTTTTCCAAAATAATAATTAGTTATAGGCCTATACTAGGCGCATGAAAAACAATGAATCAGATAAAACTATAGAATGTTTCCGAGCCATCATAATTGTATGCCCAATCGTCTTTCACTGAGAGACATTGTTTGAAATGTTTTTTTTCCTGAACGAACTTTTCATAATGGCACCATTTTTCAAAACAAAAACATATACAGAAGCTGTTGTTTTTACCATGGACATTAAAACACTGTTATATAATAATAATAAAACAAATGTTTGTAGGCCTATACATGGCTGATGGATAATAGCGAGGTTTAGCTACACGTTACGCAAGCAAAGACGTGAACGTGAACGTCACAAAATTGTGCCATTTCTAGGTGACGTCACAACTTTGGGCTTATTTAATGCTCACGTTTGACGTCTGCACGTACGTACCTGACGTATGAAATTATAACTTCACGTATGCTTAAAACGTGAGATTTTTACAACAAAATCTTCTGACGTTCGCGTTCACGTTTTTGCTCGCGCAACGTGCAGCTAAACCTCTCTTTTGTCGTTTAGCTTACACTGTGTTGTTTTGGGTAAATCCGTCTGTATAAATACCCAATAGAAGGTACACCCCCTACACAGTGTTTGCCACATCTCAAAAGGGCTCATTCATTCATTCATTCATTCATTCAATATACATTTATTTTCACAAAACATTTCCACAATATTATAGTAATACATACAGGTATATATAAATGACAGAAAAAAATAAACTGGCGGAAAACGCGTGGAGGTAAGGCCCAAATTAAGCCAGGTAGCTTGTAGTGGCTTGCCTTTACATAACAAAATAGATAAGCTAAAGGTACATGCTTAGGACAAAACACAGACGAAACAGACAGACAGACAGACCGTCAGACAAACAGACAGCCGGACAGACAAACAGACATACATACATACGAACAAACTACCGGAGGCTAATGGTGAAGGCTCAAGACAAAAAAAAAAACAATCTTGAGATTTTAAAGCCATTGGACCCTTTCGGTAAACAGTGCTGTCCAAGGCCCACAACTTGTGTACCACAACTTCTATATCAAATAACAAACCTGTGAAAATTTAGGCTCAATCGGTCATCGGAGTCGGTAGAAAACAACGGAAAAACCCACCCTTGTTTCCGCGCGTTTCGCCGTGTCATGACATGTGTTTAAAATAAATCCGTAATTCTCGTTAACGAGAAATTATATTGTTTTGCTGTTTTCTCAAAAAGTAAAGCATTTCATGGAATAATATTTCAAGAGAAGTCTTTCACCATTGCCTTCTGTAAACCATGTAAGTTATTTGTAAATCTGTGAACTTTTTTTTTTCCTGAACCGAAAGGGTCCAATGGCTTTAAATAGCTTTCCTATCTCTCACATCCCCAACCGGGTTGTCCAATCCTGGTATACCAATGAGAGCTACTATCATTTGTTTTCTTTGTGTGTTTTAACATGTTTTTTTTGTTTTTTTGTTTTTGGCGCAGCAGCCGATTTCACGAGATGCTATAGGATTGATCTTATCTGGAGTTAGGACCAGTATGCCTCCCCTCTAACTTAGGATGGGTTCAATGCGTCCTATACGTCTGTGGATACGGAACTTAAAGGAACACGTTGCCTTAGATCGGACGAGTTGGTCTATGAACAGCGTTTGAAACCGTTTGCATATGGTTATAAAGATGTTTTAAAAGTAGAATATAATGATCCACACAAGTATCACTCAAAATTGCACGGTTTTCATTTTACGTCGTGAACTAACTCGGTCGACTATTTATGGGAGTCAAAGTTTTGACTCCCATAAATGGCCGACCGTGTTTATCGACGAGGTAAAACGAAAACCACTCAATTTTGAGGCATATTTGTGTAGATCATTGTATTCTACTTTTACAACATCTTTCTAACCATAACAAGCGGTTACAGGACGCTTTTCAAAGACCAACTCGACCGATCCAAGGCAACGTGTTCCTTTAACTCGTCATAAGTCCACGGAACTTAACTCGTCATAAGTCCTAAGATTAATCATAAGTTAGGAAGAGTTTGGTGAAATCGACGGCAAGCCTTACACAACACAAACTGTATTTTGCACACGGACTTGTTTTTTGCCCTTTATTATACAATCGTCATCACTCGGCTCTGAAAGGCAATCTATGTAACGAATTGAACGGTTTTATTTTGATGGCTGGATGGTCGCTTTGTTGTTCGACCCCGCCCCCCCCCAACCTCCTCCCCACCACACAACAATAAAACAAAGGTTTTATTATGCAAACAAATGATGAACATAACACATCACAAGGTTTCCTTCTTTAAATAAATGGATTGCCATCTATAAATCATCTTTGTGGGACAATACAACATGGCAAAATTAACCATAGCTTGCGTTTTTCTTTTTCGAAGGAACAGTCGCGAGTCAGAGGAAAAATCATTACACATGCTTCCCAATGGTGATTGTATGGCCATGTTTTAATTGCTTGATGTCTGTTTGTTTGTTTCTTTTTTGTTTAAAGACAGTGGACACTATTGGTAATTGTCAACGACTAGTCTTCACAGTTGTTGTGTCTTAACATATGCATAAAATAACAAACCTGTAAAAGTTTTAGCTCAATCGGTCATCGAACTTCCGAGATAATAGTAAAAGAAAAAACACCCTTGTCACACGAAGTGTTGTGCGTTTAGATAGTTGATTTCGAGACCTCAAGTTCTAAACTTGAGGTCTCGAAATCAAATTCGTGGAAAATTACTTCTTTCTCGAAAACTATGGCACTTCAGAGGGAGCCGTTTCTCACAACGTTTTATACCATCATGCTAATAATTATTTTGAGTGATTACCAATAGTGTCCACTGCCTTTAAGGCGGGGTAGTCTTTTGGTTATTGTCAAAGACCAGTACTCTCACTTGGTGTATCCCAATACATGTACATGCATAAAATAACAAACCTGTGTAAATGTGGGCTCAATGGTCATCGAAGTTGCAAGAAAATAATGGAAGAAGGAACACATAATTGTGTGCTTTCAGATGCCAGAGAAAAGCTTCACTCATGCCCGAGGCCTTTTTTCAGATTCATCTATTTTTGTGTGACAAATTACCTCTTTCTCGAAAACTACATTACTCCAAAGGGTGTCGTTTCTAATAATGTTGTATAATATTCAGCAGCTCGCCAGTGATCTTTACAAAGAAAGTTTTTATGGTAATTCATTCTTGGAGTAATAACCAAAGTTATAGGCCCTATACCCTGTAATGATTCAACGTTCCTCGTCTAGAAAGACCCCCTAAGCTTTTTTGAAGGTGAAACCATTTTTATCTGTTTTATTATGCTTTGTAAATTAAAAACCAACAAATTACGGGTAATTTATTTGTCAGCAAGGCAGAGCCAGAGACCCTAGTGTAATTATACTAAGATATACCATGGAGGATGGATATACAAGGCCACAGGCAGCATAATAAGCTTCATACAGAAAGTGTTATGCGTGAAGTCTTCAACGTCCGTAATAAAAATCAATATTTAAGCGTGTAATCCTTTTCAAGTAACGTTGTCAAATCCTCTTGGACATTCATGTCACCCTTTCAAAAGAAGAAAAGGGGAAAAAATCATCCCGAGGGGATTAAAAAAAAGGGGGGGGCCTCTGTTCACTTTCTTCGTCTCTGCTCATCTATAAACATCAATAACTCTCCGGTGGAGTCAATGCGGTGGCTTTAAGGACGGGGGGAGGAACACAATGGGCAACACCGAGAAGTAAATTGGCTTTAATCATCTTGTTGTGTCCGAGGAAGCTAGCCGTCTTGGGACACGGTGGTATGGGGGGAGCGGAGGACGAATTACCCGGCAGGTGGAACCAGGGCGATTTACACTGGCACGCGAGACCGGCATTGATTTTTTTTTTTTTTTTTTTTTAACCAATAGGAAATTGACAAGGGAATTAGTGTTTTATACATGTTATATACTGAAGACTTTTCTTGTCCACACCCGTCCGACGCCTGAAAACCTGAGGCACCTCAGAGAGATTAACAACAAAATACACTTGTAATTAGCTGTGTTTGGTGCTTTTCACTCAAGTCGACTATGATGTAGTTTTGGCATGAAGTCGATGTAAGCCGGACATGTTCGCGTGGTTTAAGCGTGTTTCTTTACAACGTTGATCAATCAATAGGGATAGCTTGTATTGCATTCCCAAACAGAGAGCGCTTGTCTCACTTTGCTCAAGCGTTGTGGCTATAGTTTTTAAGAAAAATTCGTTCGAACAAAGTATTTTTGTGATGCTTTGTTAAATTCCTTAAAGGCAGTGGACACTATTGTTAAAACTCAAAATATTTATTATTATTATTATAAAACCTGACTTGGTAACGAGTAATGGGGAGAGGTTGATAGTATAACAAATATTGTGAGAAACGGCTCCCTCTGAAGTGACGTATTTTTTGAGAAAGAAGTAATTTTCCACGGATTTGATTTCGAAACCCCAGATTTAGAATTTGAGGTCTCGAAATCAAGCATCTGAAGGCACACAACTTCGTGTAACAATGGTGTTTTTTCTTACATTATTATCTCGCAAATTCGACGACCGATTGAGCTCAAATTTTCGCATGTTTGTTATTTTATGCATATGTTGAGATACACCAAGGGGGAAGACTGGTTTTTGACAATTACCAATGGTGTCCACTGTCTTTTTTTAAATTCCTTTACCACAATGGATGTTTGTCTCAACCCCCAAACTAATCAAAGCCGAATTATACCAATACTTTCTGAAGTAAATAAAAATCACCCGAGCAAAGTTATTTGTTGACGTTTCGTTTAATTTCTTGGCGTCAATGCATAGTTTCTCAATCACTAATCTTAATAAAGCAGCAGAGTTGTAACATCTCATTCCATAAGCAGTTCTAGAACTTCAGCTTGAAAAATGAAAAAAATAGTTTACCAGCAAATTATTTGTCTTATGAGGGACTAATTCAGCGAGGGGGTCCGACGTTTCTTATGTGTTATACAACCAACAGCTCTCCGTTGCTCACTACCGAAGTCTTTATGCTAAAAAAAAAACATGTTTGGAGTAAAATTAATACCAAACGTGTCCTGTGCCTTTAAAAACCAAACTCATGCTAACCCAAACAAACAACCCAAAACAACTCCCCCAAAAAACAAACACCCCAACTAACAAAAATGAAAACCGGCAGCCTTTTTACCCGTCCATAGGGGCCCACGAGCGTGTTCAATGCACCCAACCAGGGGCCTTACACATGGGACTTCGGAGGCGGCACAGATTGGACAATGCCCCGCTTTAACGCACGGTATGGACTACCTGACTTCCTGAGCCCATTTTTAGCATTGTTCAGGGTCACGTGGCTCCAGCGATCGATCCCTGCTAATAAAAGAAAGGATCTTTAGTGCTCTGAAAATGCAGCATTAATGTGGTGACCTTGGTTTATGTTTGGCTGTTTAGGTCAGGATTGTGTGAATGTCTTTGCATGACTTGATGCGGATAATAAAGAACAAAGGACAAGGTCAAGTGTGCAGTGTCAATCTGTTTCGAAAAACCAATAATAAACAATCGCCCTTTAGTTATCTGTGAAATGCGGCCGTTGCGTCGGTACCAGAAGCTCTTTATTTCAACAGACTGGCTATGTATCTACGATAAGCGTGATTTTTTTTTTTCAACTCGGTCAAATCACTTTATTTTTGGTACTTTCTAGTTTTTTGCTGACTTGAGAAAGTCGTTTTCTGCCCTGATTTCATTTTCCTTGGGCCTAAAACTTAAGTATTTTAAGGTATTTTATTTGTTATAATAATCAAAAATTAACGTGCAACATCCAGTTCTAAAATACACTTGCGATCCTCATACAATATTAGTCTTAGAAAAAATAGATCATCAGTGGCTAATGTGACTGATATTTAGCTGTTAGCATAACAATTGAGTCGAGTATTGGCCGGTAAACTAATTTTACTAAGCAAGGATTTTTGAGCCTAGGGCCCAAATTCATAAAGCTTCTTTAGCAGAAAAAATTGCTTGACACATTTCTGCTAAGCAGAAATGAACAGGATACCAGTCACAAGTTATAGAAGTGAGATGGTAGTGAGCTGCTGTTTGTGCTTAAACAGCTCTATGAAATCACGACTATCCCTACATACGCATGAATTAACAAACCTGTGAAAATTTTTGCTCAGCTGTTTCTTCCTTTCTTTCCTTCATTTTAATACACTTTCGGTAATAATATTGTCAAGTACCAGTATCCTCGCTTGGCGTGTCTTCACTTAGTGCATAAAGTAATGAATCTGTCAAAAATTCGGCTCATTGGTCATCGAAGTTGCAAGAAACTTATGAAAGAAAACACATGTTGGTTGAAGTGTGCTTCCACACGCCTGAAGCCTTTCTTAGATTCAATTTCATGTACGAAAAATTAGTTCTTTCTCTAAATCAAAATAGTTGTTAGCTTAAAAACCTTACTTGGTAACGAGTAATGGAGAGCTGTTGATAGTATAAAACACTGTGTGAAACGGCTCCCTCTGAAGTGACGTAGTTTTTGAGAAAGACGTAATTTTCCACGCATTTGATTTCGAGACCTCAGAGTTATAGATTTTGAGGTCCCGAAATCAAGCATCTGAAAGCACACAACTTTGGTGACAAGGGTGTTTTTTTTCATCCATCTCGCAACCCCGACGACCAATTGAGTTCAAATTTCCACAGGTTTGTTATAAATTAAGAAGACTGGTCTTTGACCAATAACCAATGTCCAGTGGCTTTAATGTTTGAACTAACTACCTACGGTATACCATCTCTGTGATGGGAAAAGTAAAAGATAATCTCTGCACTTTCTTAGGGGAGGCAGTGAAAGTGAAAAGTTCGGAGAATTTATTTTGCCTTTTGATGAAGATTTTAAATCAACATTGACGAAGGCCTATTAATTATAGGTCAACATTAATTTCTAAACGTGAGTGCCAGTTGTATGTTTAATTTTAGAAATGGGTGCCAAAATTGAGTCTAGCATAAAAACAAAACTCGTTTATTTTTTAGAAGAGGTTTAATCGCCCTGTAATAGCGCTCACCAATAATAACTGAAAATCTCATCATTTTGTTGATGCATTGTTTGACCTAATTAATTAATGAGAGATTTTAAATCAATAATCAGTGTTTACCCATCACAAGAGTAAGAAAATAAAACAATAACAACACTCCAGTAAAACTATATACTGTCTTTTTTTTTTTTACAAAGGCAGCTGGCAAAACAGAGTTCAAGTCCGTCTTGTCCCGTATGGGGGCGCCATTTACCACGATGCCGCCAGCATTCTCGCCCCCAGCCCTGCGGTGTGTGTTGGTTTTTGTGGCTTCTGGCCAGTGATTGTGGTCCAGAGCCAGACCCTAACAAAAACAATGACACCCTTCACTGGACTCGGATAGTACTTTAAAAAAAAGAACAATAAAATAAAGGTTTGCTGTAAGTGAACGTAAATGGGTTTTATATTGGCTTAAAAATGCAAGTATAGTTGAGTCACGCCATAAAAGGGCTTAATTATTTATTCATGATGATTGTAAAACGTGACAATTCGATAATTAATGAGCCGAGCCATCTATAGTCAAAATAAATGATAGAATAGATAGAGTTATGAAAGTAATGAATAATAATTAATGACAAGGGGGTATTCTAACAGGACTCCATCTAACCAGTCTCACGGTCATTGTTTCAGAAAGCTGCTGAGCAGAAATTACACTGCTAAGCACATTTTGCTCTTTGCTAAGCCAAAATAGAAATAGAGGCACCAACTTCATATGCTAAAGTGTAACCTGCATGGATTTTGGCTGGAAGTTACCTCGTTTCCCTGCTAAGCAAGTTTGTTGTGCTTAGTAAGTTGTGCTACGGGCTTTATGGAATTCGAACCCAGCTAGCCACAGGGTCCAATTTCATTGTAAAAATATGTATTAGTGGTAAGTTAACAGGAAACCAGCCGAAAATTGTACATGTGGCATGGTAGTTTGGCTCGCAACCTTATTCTGGTAAGCAAGTTTTATGTGCTTGCTCCGATTCTTTTATAAGCAGCTCAATGAAATCGGGCCCTGGGCATTGGCCTCGTAGTCGTATGTGTAAAGTAAACGTTTGCAAAAGACTCAAGTAAACGGTATGTATAGCGCCCTCTAGTGACATGTATGGTTAGCTTTTCTTCTGACAGCAGCGAGCGCTCAATGTGAACTTTTTAATCATCAAAGTTGTCGAAGTTTTGCTGTAAATTGTGGTTGCTTGTCGGCTTGAACTTTAATTGACGACATCATTAATGTCTTGACACACCATACATATGATTCTTGTCACGGGAAATGCTTTAGGTAAGTTGTTTAACGAAGTGTTTTGAGTGGTCTGCCGTGATTGTTGTAAATCATGAAATCAATGTCCTTTGGCTCTATATCAAACTGTGTGTTATTTTCAATGCATTGCTGCATGCTGTGCGTGTGCGCTGTGTTCAGCGGTAACGTTGCCAAACAACGGGCACGCACGGCCTGGGCATTCTAGGGGCAGGTCGGGGGGGGGGGCTACTTTTGCTGAACGTCAGATAACCACAGATTAATCTAAACCTATATTATTATATTATTTATTATACAGTTTTGTGATAAACAGGGTCAATTCCAAAGCAGAACCTTGGTATGATTAAAAAGTATGAAGTTTAGTTTAGTTAGTGCAAATTTAATAAATAGATGTTAAATTTGCATCGGGGATAAAGAATATTAATTTTGGTTTTTACCCATACACCGATGTGTGTTAGCACTGTATACTCAGTACTTTGAAAATTGTTAATTGGTCAGTCAGTGCAGTGGTCAGCAGTGTGTTTTCTGTTCTGGCTGTGTGTGGAAATAATAAAGGGTAACTTTCTGTATGGCGCCACCACTTTTTCACTCATTTTTACAAAAAGGGATAACTCATTGAGTTAAATAAATTAGAAAACTACTAGGGATAACTTTCCGTATGGCGCCACCACTTTTTCACTCATTTTTACAAAAAGGGATATGTCAATGAGGTAAATTAGATACTATATTATTTTATTTCGAATGAAAAAGTGGTGGCGCCATACGGAAACTTTTCCAACTACTAGATATTATTTCATATCGAATGAAAAAATGGTGGCGCAATACGGAAATTTTTCCAAATTAAAAAAATTATTCTGGGAGAACACCAATTCAAAACAAAGTGCTGGTGTAGCGTTTATAATAATAGATTATAGACCACAGACTTTATTATTTTAATTTTTAGAATATAAATATTAATGTTGTATTAATATAGTAGTACCCCATCATGAGATGCCACTGCACCTTTAAAGGAACACGTTGCCTTGGATCGGTCGAGTTGGTCTTTGAAAAGCGTTGTAACCGTTTTTTATAAAATGCATATGGGTAGAAAGATGTTGTAAAAGTAGAATACAATGATCCACACAAACATGCCTCGAAATTGCGTGGTTTTCCTTTTACCTCGTCGACTAACACGTCGGCCATTTATGGGGGTCAAAATTTTGACTCCCATAAATGGCCGACCGTGTTAGTTCGCAGAGTAGAAGGAAAACCACGCAATTTCGAGGCAAACTTGTGTGGATCATTGTATTCTACTTTTAAAACATCTTTCCAACCATATGCATTATATACAAAACGGTTACAAACGCTTTTGTTTTGACCAACTCGTCCGATCCAAGGCAACGTGTTCCTTTAATACTTTGTGCAGTAGATAATATAAAAGATTCCACCGTGCCATGCCTCAATCAAAGTCAAGCTCAAGTAAAATATTGAGCATCTTGTTTATTCCAGATTGTAGAATGTAAATAACAATGGTGTTAAAGATTGAGGAAAGAGCCATTCTGTTCAAGTTTGAGGCGCGGGACTGCACGTTCAACGTACCTGGCAGCTACTACTTGAAGTTATCTATACAGTGCAAAGCCCAGCAAGCACAAGCCTTGCTGAAAAAGGTCTGTACATTTTCCCACATTATTATTTTTTTTCCAAGTAATTTTTATTTTCATTGCACTTATTGTGGCTGTGAAGCCAAGGACTCTCACAAAAGCGAACTTGCCAAGAACCCCATGGAGAAAAGACAAGGAAGGAAGTTTTTCGTTTAAGATGTGGGAGGAAAACTCCAGAGATGTTCCAAGGAAAAACCTATGCAGTCGGGTAGGGACGGGAAAAACCCAATGTAGTGCCCTTGGCATAAATTGAACCAGGTCTGGGGAAAAAATACCTCTGTGCCAACACGACCACCGTAAGTTATTGATTGGATTTCTTGGTTTCTTTCTCTGACTTAACCTCTGTTGACCCCGGTTCGAATCCCACTTCAGACTGGAGTCTTGCAAGGATTGGGTTTTCAGTCCTTTGCTGATTGCTTGGGTTTCCCCTTTTGGGGATTTTCTTGCAACTTTAATGACCAATTGAGCCCAAATTTTCACAGATTTGTTAATTTATGCATGTATGTTGTGATACACCAAGTGAGAATATTGGTCTTTGACAGTTATCAAAAGTATACACTGCCTTTGAAGAAACAAACATCGCATTCAAAAAAACAGTTATTTCCCCTGTGAGACTCAAAAAGACCATTATTTATACCATACTTTCCTCTCGTTTTTTCAGTGAAGGGGACTAAGTTTCAATTTTCAAAATACGTTTTCTATATTTTAGGCTAAAACTTCTGTCTAACTTTTTTTTTTTGGAAAGGTGACAGTTTGGCCTGATGATGATGAAGACCTGTCAATAGTGGGCCTTTCCACAGTAACCAGCACAGTTGATGTAACAGACACAAACAAAAACCGGCCACAAAAGTTCATAGACAACTGCTTTACATTCCACCTTCCGAAAGGTAAGTCAAAACTCTTCTTTCAAAAACTTCATTGTATTGTCAAAGGATGGTACACGTTTGGTTATTGTCAAAGACAAGTCTTCTCACTTGGTGTATCCCAACGTAAGCATAAAATAACAACCTGGGAAAATTTGAGCTAAATTGGTCATCAAAGTTGAGAGAAAATGATGAGAGAAAAAAACACCCTTGTTGGACGAATTTGTGTGCTTTCAGATAGGAATAAATGACTGGCTATAAGTCTGTTATTATTTTAGTGAGAAGTTGCCTCTTTCTCAAAATCTATGCTACTTCAGAGTGAGCAGTTTCTCACAATGTTTTATACTATCAACAGCTCTCCAATGCTTGTTACCAAGTCAGTTTTTAAGTTAATATTTGTTTTGAGTAATTACCAAATGTGTACTTTTCCTTTAACGGCCGGATGTTATTTTTTATTATTCAGGGCTTTGCTCCCCCGCCAAACATGACATCGTCCTCCTTGTCCAAGTCTTCTCCTACACCGAAAACGACAGCCATGACGATAACAACCCGAATATCGGCCAGGCAACCTTCATTGTCTACCCTCGTACGAGCGCCCCCTTCGTCAAGCTGCAAGCCCAGGAAGGAGAGACCCTGTATAGGTACAGGGGAACCCTCAACCTTAGGAGGTCTCTCAATGAAGATGGGCTTGTGGTGCTCGGAGGTCGACTGACCTACTCGCTGAGTCTTAAAATGGCGGATGAGGAACCCGAGCCTGAGGTTTGTCAATTGTCAAATTATACAAGAGGTACTGAAATCTATTGGTAATTACTCAAAATAATTACTTGGTAACAAGTAATGGGGAGCTGTTAATAGTATAAAACATTGTGTGAAACAGCTCCTTCTGAAGAGTAGTAGTTTTCGAGAAAGAAGTAATTCTTCCACAAATTTTATTTTGAGACCTCAGAGTCAGACTTTGAGGTCTCGAAGTCAAGCATTTGAAGGCACACAACTTCGTGTGACAAGGGTGTTTTTTCTGTCATTATTATGTCGCAACTTCAACAGCCAATTGAGTTCAAATTTCACAGGTTTGTTATTTTATGCATATGTTGAGATACAGCAAGTGACCAGACTGGTCTGTGAAAATTACCAATAGTGTCCAGTGTCTTTTAGTAGTATATGAAACTTTGCATGGTGGAAGTATAAACTAAGAGAAGTTTGCGGTAAGACCATGTGAATATCTGTTTTGAGTAGCGGTGGTTCTGAGTTGTCAACCACCAGTTCTTTTCAAAACCAACGCTACAAGATATTTTCACATGGTGTTGCCGCAAACCTGTCTAAATCTTCAGTGTTGTTTTAGACGCTGTCCAAAGTTGACAGCATCGTCACTGATAGTCAAAAAGTAAGAGGGGTGGGGGGAGGAGTGTTGAGATGAGAAGCTTATATTGATTTAAAAAAGTGTATTAAAATATTGCAATTGTTACAGTAGAATCAACAGCGGACATTGTTTACATTTTCAGCAAACTTGGACACCATGTTTCAAAATTCTGGCAAAATGACTTTACCTGGTAGTATAAATTGCTTTCGATTTTCTTGATCTTAAAAACTCAAAACCAAAATGTTATTTATGTTCGTCCTATTCTCATTTCACGCAAGCAGCCACTACCAGAGTCTCCACCACTTGAGGTTCCACCAGAAGACGCTGATCCTCGCCCAGTGGTACCAGTCGAGGACTCGCCACCTTTACTGAGGCCAAAGACATTGTCTGTACCTACAAAGAACCCTCTAAGAGTGGTAAGGTTGAAACTGAGTTGAACTGAAATTGCAAGAAATAGTTGAAGGATTTGGGTACTTTTTCAAAATGTCCACAGATTTACATTAAACTTACACGGTTTGAAGATAATGATAGTGGAAAGCTTCCCTTCAAATATTACTAACTGAGGTTCTGTAGTTTTTGAGAAATGAGTAAAACAAGTCACAAAATAATTTTTGTCTCATATGAGACGAAAATTATTTTAGCATGTAAAATCCCATTAACCAGTTATGGTATTACACATGTTTACCATAATCATAGCATAACTGATTAATACATTTATACATGCTAAAAACTGGGACGAAAATTATTTGTTTTACTCATTCCTCAAAAACTACAGCACCTCAGTAAGTAAAATTTCAAGGGAAGCTTTTTACTATCATAATCTTCAAACTGTAAACCTGTGGGCATTGTGTTTTGTGCTAATGGCCTGAGGTTTCGCCCCTAGCTGAGTCTTTTTTTTCCAGACTTTTTTTGTTGTTTAAGGAATTCAAATTCAGTATAAGAATGGAATGGGAAACATGGCTGATACTTTGCCGAGGCAATAATTGCAGATAACATTTTTTTATTTTTTATTTTTTAGGCCGGGCAGCCCAGAAAGGAAAGAAATCCACGCCGAGGATCGGAACTCCTGCGTCAGAACCATGTATCAAAACCAGGCAAGGAAGAATTGGTAATGATCATCCATGCTGCTACGGATCTACCTCGTTTACCGGATGGCTCAACGCCAAGGGCATATGTAGCTGGGTAAGGCGTAAAAAAATACAGTTTATGTTGGCGTAACGGGCCCCCAAAAATAGGGTAGGGTATTTCCAAGAATTGCCTGATTTGGAGGCTTTTTGGATCCTTGCACAAGCATACCGACCTTCCAAAAGTATAACTTTTTTTTCTTCTTTCTGATCTATGTTTAGGATCGTTGACGATTCATCCAGTGAGGAAACCCAGTCCTTTCTGTGTACTACACACGCAGCTCACTCAGCTAGCATGAACCCTACATGGGAAGAAGCTATCACTATTACTGTCCCATTGGAGGAGGAGTCTGGGGACCAGACGGTGCATGGTGAGTACCCATTTAGGCCCCAATTCCATAGAGTTGCTTAAGCACAAAAAGTAGCCAAGCACTTTAAAATTATGCTTACCAGAATTTGGTTACCAACCAAAATGCCATCGCGCATGTACAATCTTTGACTGGTATCCTGGAAGTTTTTGCTTAGCAGAAAACTTGTAAAGCAAAATAGCAGAAACTTGTTGAGCAATATTGTCTGCTTAAGCAGCTCTATGCATTTGGGTCTAGGGCCTAATTTCATGGCTCTGCTTACTATAAGTAAAGAAATGGCGCTTACAGAACCATAGAGTTCCGCCTGGAATTTATTTTCTGACTGGCACCCGAAAAAAGATATTGACAAAAGAGGGAGGCCACGCTCAGAAAGCTCAGGCTCTTGAGTGCCGGCCATTAAACAGGAAGCCAAAGGTTCAAGTCTCGCTCGAATGGGTTTTCCTTTGGTCACCCCAAATTTTTTAAATTATTACCCGGTTGGTTACCATGTAGATTATTACTTAGTTTTTCTTGTCTTTGTATTAATCAGAAGTCACTCTTCAAGTGATCCATGAGCCGACTAGATCTCCAGTGATTGAATACAAACTTCCAGTTTATCAACTTCAGCCCTTCCATCAATACCATCTGGATCTTGTTCAGGTTAGTTCAATATTTCCAGTTCTTTAAAGGCAGTGGACACTATTGGTAATAACTCAAAACAATTATTAGCATAAAACCTTATTTGGTAACGAGTAATGGGGAGCTGTTGATAGTATTAAACATTGTGAGAAACGGCTCCCTCTGAAGTAACGTAGTTTTGGAGGAAGAAGTGATTTTCCACGATTTGATTTCGAGACCTCAGAATTAGATTTTGAGGTCTCGAAATCAAGCATCTGAAAGCACACAACTTCGTGTGACCAGGGTGTTTTTTCTTTCATTATTATCTCGCAACTTCGACAACCAATTGAGCTCAAATGTGAGGTTTGCAGTAGCACCATGTGTATTTCTCTTTTGAGAAGTATTGGCTTTAAAAAGAACCGATGGTTTTACAACTCAACATTTCGATCAGTATGCTCTGATCGTCTTTAGGAGAAAGCATACTGGTTGAAATGTTGAGTTGGCAACCTCCGGTTCTTTTCAGAACCAACACTAATCAAAAGAGATTAAGACATGGTGCTACCGCAAACCTCACCTAATTATACTCCCACCATGCAAAGTTTCAAATCCTACTCTATACTAAAAGTGTTCCTTTTTTCTCATTAGTTGATTACAACATTTGCAAGAAGAATAAGGAGGCAAAAAGTGGCTTACTTATTAATATAGGAAATAATAGTAAAAACTAGTTTTCATTTAGCGCTTTCACACCCAAAGTGCATCTCAAAGCGCTTCCGACATTATTACCCCTGGTCACTGGGCCTTTAATCATTCCTTAAATTATCTCAGCTCCCTGGTGGGGAGTATACAGCCTGTGCAACAAATATGCGCTTCTCGCCTAAATCAATCACAAGAACCATCTCTGCCCTCACAGGTACCCTTTTACCCCTGGGTGGAGAGAAGCAATTATAGTTGAGCGTCTTGCTCAAGGAGACAAGTGTCACGACCGGGACTCAAACCCAAACTCTGATGAACAGGGTGCTCTTGAGATTTGTTTGTGGAAAATAATTGGAGAGAGATTTATATATTCTTATTTTGCTTATTTAGGATGAAACCCACCTTTTTGTCTCGGTTCTGAGGAGAAAGCCTCGACTGCTGCGATTGGATGATAGTTTGCTTCAATCCCAAGATGCATTGGGCTTCCATGGGTTGGAAGTGCTGTTGCTAGGGGTGGAGGAACCTTTAGCCAATCCCATCGGGCCTCTCATAGCTGTAGCCAGACTGCTTCCAGACCTCTTCACTTATAGGTCAGTCAGACTTTATCAAACTTTAAGCAAAACACGATCAGAGTCAACTATAAATAGTAAACTTGTGGGTACAACCATGTCTAAAATCTCTCTTGGAGGAGTTTTGGCTCTGAATAGAGCCTGTGTGGTCTTGATAGTTTTTAACAGTATACTCTGCTTGTCTTTAGAAGAAAGCCGGACTGCTGGTAGTGATGCACTTTAAATAAAGCTTGAGGGATGCACATTGTCCACAATAGTTTACTATTTTTAGTTAATTTTAATCTCATTTTCCACACTATGCAAAGCTTCAAACACCACTTGAGTAAAACAAGTTTGTAATTTTGAATGAGGTTTTAGGTTTTTGGTTGTGGACCATCGAATCAAATGACCGTAGAGTTAGTTTCACTCTGCTTCACCTCAGGAAATAGAACGGCCAGATCTGACCAAGTGATTATATTCAAATGCCAACGATCTATGCCTACAGATAATAATAAAAAAATGATAGAACTCGATCAAGTGTATAGTTGAACTTCTTCAAATCTTTACATTTATTTCATTTATCCTCACTGTACCCCAGACAGCAGACGGCTGAGCATAATCTTCAAGCTCAGAATGTGGTTCCCTTAACAGTGGAGTATCCCGATCCGCACCCCTCATCGTTCCTCTTACCCCAACTGGGGACCAAGAATAGCCAACCACAGGTAAGCGCACGCACCCTTCGGGTCCAGTTTCAGGGTCCACATAGCCTTGGCTTAATAATAAAGGTCGTAAGCAAGTGCTATAGATGAACCTCGCATGTTGATAGAACGACGGAGAGTGGTTCTGGTGGAGCGCAGTGGTGCCTTTTTGTTAACGTGTTCTGCACCAAGAGTCAATATGAATAGGAGAGTCTTCTAAATGCTATTATTCTTTATTGATGTACACCTGGCTGCGTTTTCGGGCCAGCTATCAAAAGAAAAGGAATAGTTAACTACAAGGTCATTTACACAATGGACCAATGCTACCCCTTAAGGTTTCCTCAGTTCTAGTTGTACTTCACAGAAGAACTCTTCAAAAAGAGGATCGATAGAACAACAATGGTAGATCCCTGTAACTTTCTTATGTAAAGGTGGCTGCGTACAGTAAGAGTAGTGGCCCCCCTATTGTGTTCTAATTTATGAATAAAACTGTTTGCTATAAAGTCATTATTGTTCGAATTGTTTCTGCATAGACTAACTTCTGCTTACAAGATAGATATTGTGGGTTGATTTTTAGGTAGAAACTGTACTCGTGGAGTGTTCTGACATTGTTTAACAAAAAGCAAGGGATCATAGATTACACCTGGGGAAGGTTTACACACCTATATTTTGCCACCCCTATGTTTCGACACCCTGGCACACCTATTTTCCGACACACCTAGTGTATTTTTCTTACCTAACCCTAACCCGAAACCTAGCATGTAAATTACAAGGGGGGGGTGGAATTTAGGGTTGTCAGAACATAGGGCTGTCAGAACATAAGGTTGTCGGAATATTGGGTTTTGGGAACTTAGGGGTGTCAGAATGTAGAGCAGTCACCCCCTGGGAAAGCCTACTGAAGATGTCTGTTTGTCTGTCTCCTACAGGTGAGCTTGGTTGGTCAGCCAGAGGAGCAGCCTACATGGCATCATTCATTCCTCTTCACTCAACCCAGGGAGCTGGCATCGCTCTTCACTGACATTGCTGCTCTAGCATTGCAGTTCTATCCTGCAACAAACGGTGAGGTTATTTCCCTTGAAATTTCTTGAACTCATTTTTATTAAACAAACATCCTTGATCATGTTCTGCCTTTGAACCCCACTAAGCCTTTATGGGTGACTGATGGGTATTACCACTCCGGGGGGTGTGTGACACCCCTTGAAGAGGTAAACCCCTTGACCTTTATGGGTGACTCTTGGGTATTATTTATCCTGGACTTTGGTCAGCTTCTTTTTCCCATTCTTGATGTTGCTCTACCTTACACACCACCAGGCATTGATGGCTGACTTCTGGGTATTTATACTAAACCTGTAAAGGTGCATGGTCAGCTTTTTGGCACTGCACACCCCATCAGGGTACTGTGCCTCCTTAATCTTAATGTTCTGCCATTGCACCCCTTGCAGCCTTTATGGGTGACTCCTGGGCACTACACACCCCATCAGCGTACTGTGCTCAGCTTCTTGATATCTGAGTTGCCTCCTTAATCTTCATGTTTTAACATTGCAACCCTTGCAGCCTTTACGGGTGACTCCTGGGCACTACACACCCCATCAGCGTACTGTGCTCAGCTTCTTGATATCCAAGTTGCCTCCTTAATCTTAATGTTCCACCATTGCACCCCTTACAGCCTTTATGGGTGACTCCTGGGCACTACACACCCCATCAGCGTACTGTGCTCAGCTTCTTGATATCTGAGTTGCCTCCTTAATCTTCATGTTTTAACATTGCAACCCTTGCAGCCTTTACGGGTGACTCCTGGGCACTACACAGCCCATCAGCGTACTGTGCTCAGCTTCTTGATATCCAAGTTGCCTCCTTAATCTTAATGTTCCACCATTGCACCCCTTACAGCCTTTATGGGTGACTCCTGGGCACTACACACCCCATCAGCGTACTGTGCTCAGCTTCTTGATACCCGGGTGTACCAAGCCCTAAGAAGTGATCGAGGAAGACTGGGAATACGGATCAGCTTACCACTCCAGGTAAAACTCAAATTGTACTCAAGTTTTTTATTATTTTCCTTAAATTTTCTGTACAGTAATTTTTTTGTTTGATTACTATATTTGGCATTAAAATCAAGCATACCGAGGAAATGCATAACATGGTGTGCATTTAAAGGGAAGGTACACGTTTGGTAATTACTCAAAACAAATATTAACTTAAAAACTGACTTGGTAACGAGCATTAGAGAGCTGTTGATAGTATAAACATTGTGAGAAACGGCTCCCTCTGAAGTAGCATAGATTTTGAAATAGAGTAATTTCTCACTAAAATAATAAAAGACTTCTAGCTAGAAGTCTTTTATTCCTATCTGGAGCATACCAATTCATCCAACAGTGTTTTTTCTTTCATCTTTTCTCCCAACTTCGATGACCAATTGAATTAAAGTTTTCACAGGTTTGTTATTTGATGCATATGTTGAGATACACAAAGTAAGAACACTGGTTTTTGACAATTACCAAACGTGTACCTTCCCTTTAACCCATATTTTCTGTATGAGGGAGTCATACCAAGGCCCCATTCATGACTCTGCTTACTGCCGAATTCTACGCTTACGATCACCATTTCCCACTTCCTGTGCAAGTGCTGAATTCTACCCTGGCTATGTAAGGGAGTAATGCCTAGTAACATGGAGTTCGCACCCGCACAACCAAAATTCCCTGCTATACCCGTAAAATTTGTTTGACGTAAGCGCAGAATTTCCGCTTCCCTAAGTGCTGGTTCTTTGCTGGTTGTAATATTTTAATCATTTCCTTTTACCATTTCATTTTTGTTTTCATGCTCACCGCAGATGTAAATGGTAAAGCTTCTCACATTCCATTTGTTGACATTTTTGTGTTACCCTGCTTTGTTTTGTACTCTTATCCCCCCGCGGCAAAATATTAAATGTCCTCTTTATTAAATTCTCTTTAACCAGTTTATCGCCGAGGATCTTCTATAAGGCCTAAACATTTCAAACCTTTTTTTTGTGAAGACTATTATTATTTTGGGGGGGTTAGCACAATTGATTTCTCATCAATATGGTGATTTTTTTAGCATCACTGTGTAGTGTATCGGTTGTCATGCAGTTTTAGATGGTTGTTTATTTTTCCGGTGATTTTGATGGTGTTATTAGGCCACATAAAAAACAATTGTTGATCGTCCTTTTTTTTGGGGGGGGGGGGATGGGGGAGGAAGGGAGTTCTTTTTTTTCCTTTTTTTTCCTTTTTATTATAAAGTTTTGTTGACATGCCAAATATGAAATCAAGAATAAAGAAATCATCACAATCACTATAAAACAGAGGGTTTGTGTGTTTTTGATGTTTTCAATAGTTTTGTCAAACAAATTTAACTCCTAGATGACATTTTCTGTAAACTTTTTCAAACAACTAAGCACAGTGTAGCCCAAGTAAATAAAGAATTGTTCTTGCTTTGCCAACATGAATAAAAACCTTCTTTAAACATCTTTTAAAACCAGTACATTTTGAAAAAAATATCAGCTGAAAAATCTGGGCAGTAAAAGTATAAAGAGATATCCAGACATGGGAAAAAAAAAAAAAAAAAAAAATGGGGTCGGGGGGTTTTGAACGGTCGGGCGTGGACGATCAACAATTTTGTTTATTTTATGTGGCCTTATGTAGTCAGTTTTAGATTGTTGTATTTTTGTCTCAGTGAAGACTGCCTGTGCTCTTGCCAACCACTGGTCGGCAATGTTTGCGTATGTGATGTCAAAAAACAAAAGGTCCATTGATCCCTTGAACGAACATCACACGGCTCCTGTCTGCCACGCTCGCCATTTCGGGTTTCAAATTGCACGTAAAAACTACATAGTTAGCGTGAATTGGGTCAAAGCCAACACGGCAGAGGGCAGCAGATGACAAGATACAGATGCGCGGCATGCTATAAAATGAATTAAGGATTGACTGTGTTGGTTTGACCCCTCAGCACTCTTCTCCATTCCCGTTAAAAATTTCCCTCGCTGTTTATGTGCCACAGCGGGATTGATTATGAGCAAAATCAATCACATTACCAACCCCATAATGGTCCTTCATATTACACGTACCATCGTATGGTAATGGGTAATGAAGGTTGTTTTGTGCACAGGTGACTGGAATGAGTTTATTGATTAATTTTTGGTGTGAAGCCAAGGATTTTCAGAAAAGATAACATGATTACTGTACTAGCCAATGAACTCGTGGAGAGAAGACAAAGAAGGAAGTTTCAGTTTAAGATGTGGGAGGAAAACCGTAGATAATTATTCCAGTTAAAGCCATTGGACACTACAGTATTGTCGAAGGCCCACACTTCGTGTATCACAACTTATATATACAATATCAAACCTGTGGAAATTTAGGCTCAATTGGTCATCGGAGCTGGGAGAAAATAACGGGAAAACCCACCCTTGTTTCCGCACGTTTATCCGTGTCATGACATGTGTTTACAATAAATCTGTAATTCTCGATATCGAGAATTGATATTGTTTTAATGTTTTCTCAAAAAGTAAAGCGTTTCATAGAATAATATTTCAAGAGAAGTCTTTCACCATTACCTTCTGTAAACCCTGTAAGTTATTTGTAAATTTGTGAACTTTCAATTTTTTTTCTGTTCCGAAAGTGTTCAATGGCGATTTTGGTCTGATTACGCCAAAACATTTTATTTATTTTATTTTGTATGTTTTTTATGGTTTTTTTGTAAAAGAAAAAAAGGGATATGTTTTAATGGTCTCAGCTTTTTTTTTTTTTTTTTTTTTAAATAGCCCAGCCGTTTGTCTTAAAAAATGTGTCTGGCAGCCATTTATAAAAATAATTAAAAAAAAGGCCCTTTCATTTATGTTTTTTGTGTTTGAACTTTGAACAGTAGCAAAAACAATGGATATTTGAAATTTTTAAAAGAATGTCTGTCATCTTGTAAATAAAAAATAAAAAAGCTTCTCCTCTTTCCTTTTTTTTTGAAACCCGGACGTTAAACATGTTTCTTTTTTTTACTCAGCCTAATTATCAAAGACCAGTATTCTCACTTGGTGTATCTCAACATGTGATAATTTGGGCTCAATTGGTCATCGAATTTGCAAGAGAATAATGAAAGAAAAAACACCATTGTTGCATTACTTTGTGTGCTTTCAGATGTTTAATAAAAGGCTTCAGCTGAATTTTTTAAATATTTGTGTGTGAAATTACCTAAAAAACTGCGTTACTTCAGAGGGAGCCGTTTTTTTCACAATGTCACGGTTTTATACTATCAACAGCTCTCGATTGCTCATTACCAATTGCCCATTACTCAATAAGTAAGTTTTATGCTAACAATAATTTTGAGTGATTACCAAAAGTGTCCAATGCCTTTAAGAGAAAAACAGTGCAGTATGGTTCATTGGTAGTTCGGAATACGACTTCCACTTATTGTCTCCTCTCTTACTCCAATGCGACGTTTCCTCGGGGGAAAAGATAAATACATTTAAAGTCCATTCATGTCGTTCCGGTTGAGTTCCCACGCATGGAGAATGAGCTCTCTCTGAACCCAACGACCTGATGTGATGATTACGCTACCCGTACAACAACCTTCGCACACCGGCTACCGTTTCACACACTCAAATTGTCTGTCTACTTCTTCTAGTGGAGAAATATTCTTAGTTTGATACTTCTACATTCGTGGTTTTCATGATGTAATTCAGTGACGGATATTTTGTTTTGTTGCCGTACAGGGAAGCGGTCTGAAATCAAGAGAGGCCAAAACACCTTGGGTGTCGATAGTGATTCGGCTCATTACGTCAAGGGTAAGTCTTTAATTAAGGGAGGTTTTTTAAAGAGGTTAATTAAGGCACTAAGTGGGAATTTAAGGAACACGCTTGTGGTGATTATAAAAATGTAAACAAAAGAGTAGTATTAATTTTTGTTTTTTACCTGAATGCTGTTGTAACAGTGCATCAAATATAAAAAAAAAAGTGCTTTACCAAAAAAAGATAGTCGCATCATATATTTAATGTCAAATACAGTGGAAAAGGTGCAAGAGAGCTGGCTTTGGGGCTGTCATTTGTTATTAAAGACACTGGACACTATTGGTAATTGTCAAAGTCCAGTCTTCTCACTTGGTGTATCTCAACATATGCATAAAATAACAAACCTGTGAAAATTTGAGCTCAATCGGTCGTCGAGTTTGCGAGATAATAATGAAAGAAAAAACACCCTTGTCACACGAAGTTGTGTGCTCTCTGATGCTTGATTTCGAGACCTCAAATTCTAAACTTGAGGTCTCGAAATCAAATTCATCTAAAATCACTTCTTTCTCAAAAACTGCGTCACTTCAGAGGGAGCTGTTTCTCACTATGTTTTAAACCATCAATCTCTCCCCATTACTCTTTCTCGTAACCAAGAAAGGTTTTATGATGATAATTATTTTGAGTAATTACCAATAGTGTCCATTGCCTTTAAAGTAAACATGTGTTTTTGTTTTGACTCACTGGGTATTTTTTCATGTACATATTAATTGACATTTAATCTTGGTTGTATGATTATAAAGTACTGTACAATGTAAGACCTATTGACAGTACCAGCAAACCAAACAAAGAAATAATAAAGTAACTTAAGAAAATAAAATGACTAAAGAAATAGATTGAAACAAAGAATTGACTAGAGTGGGATTCGAACCAACGACCTCCGGATTAACGTGCCGGCGCTCTACCAACTGAGCTATCTAACCCTTTATTGGCGGTGTCCCTATTTTGTCAACATCTTTGTTCGGGGGTGCCAGTCAGAAGCCATACAACCCTTGTGGTTTATATTGATATAAAGAATATTAAAACAATTTAATAACAGTTTGAAACTCTGCAAATTCTTGTAAAAAAAAACTTTCCAACCATATTTCATTTGTTAATTTCACATGTAGAAATTCAATTCATAACAAACTCTTTTTATACCCCAAAGCGCCCAGTCCGAACACAATCAGCCCCCTTTCAGTCAAAAGTCAGGTACTTTTCATTGTTGATGCCTAGCAATTAGAATCAATGCTTCGCAGTCAGGGAGTCAAGGTTGTTGTACACATGGCGCGGCTAGCCTATGTAAACCCTACAGTCGCTGCGTGGCAGCTTGACGTTCTACAGGTGTCTCTCACACCAGTCGGTATCTTATGTTTGCCCTTGATTCGCTGCTGTTCCCTCGGCAACGGCTTAGTAATCAATCCTTTTTCTAATAATGAGCCACTATTCGATTATTAAATGAACTTCTCATCATCGTTGACATTATACTTGACGGCTTATAATCTCCGCTACTAAAAATAGCGTTACCTTGGCAGTGTGCGGTTCCGGTCTTGTTTGCCGATGGCAAACATGATTCAAGACGTATCCTCACAGGGAAAGTTTACATCTGGTAATTACTAAGAAAGGTTTGCGGTAACACCATGTGAATATATATTTTTGAGAAGTGTTGGTTCTGAAAAGAACCGGTTGACAACTCAACGTTTCGATAAGTATTCTCTGATCGTCTTCAGGAGAATGCAGATCAAGTCGTTGAGTTGAAAACAACCGGGTTTTATTTAGAACCAACACCACTCTAAAAGAGATTCACATGGTGTTACCGCAAAACCTCTCGTAGTTCCACCATGAAAAGTTTCAAATCCTACTTTGGTTATTACTCTAAAAATGAATGACCATAATAACTTGGTAAAGACATTTAGAGATTATCATTACATGGTGTTACCGCAAACCTTTACTATATAATATATGCTGGATATAATATAGAGTGGATAATATAGAGTGGATAATATAGAGTGGATAATATAGAGTGGATAATATAGAGTGGATAATATAGAGTGGATAATATAGAGTGGATAGTATAGAGTGGATAGTATAGAGTGGATAGTATAGAGTGGATAATATAGAGTGGATAATATAGAGTGGATAATATAGAGTGGATAATATAGAGTGGATAATATAGAGTGGATAATATAGAGTGGATAGTATAGAGTGGATAGTATAGAGTGGATAGTATAGAGTGGATAATATAGAGTGGATAATATAGAGTGGATAATATAGAGTGGATAATATAGAGTGGATAATATAGAGTGGATAGTATAGAGTGGATAGTATAGAGTGGATAGTATAGAGTGGATAATATAGAGTGGATAATATAGAGTGGATAATATAGAGTGGATAATATAGAGTGGATAATATAGAGTGGATAATATAGAGTGGATAGTATAGAGTGGATAGTATAGAGTGGATAGTATAGAGTGGATAATATAGAGTGGATAATATAGAGTGGATAATATAGAGTGGATAATATAGAGTGGATAATATAGAGTGGATAGTATAGAGTGGATAGTATAGAGTGGATAGTATAGAGTGGATAATATAGAGTGGATAATATAGAGTGGATAATATAGAGTGGATAATATAGAGTGGATAATATAGAGTGGATAATATAGAGTGGATAGTATAGAGTGGATAGTATAGAGTGGATAATATAGAGTGGATAGTATAGAGTGGATAGTATAGAGTGGATAGTATAGAGTGGATAATATAGAGTGGATAAGAGCACCGAACTCAAGCTCTGATGCTTCTGTTCGTCAGAGTGTGGGTTCGAATCATGCTGTGCCCATCAAGAGGGAAATTCAAGGCCTACTTAATCAACCTTGTGTGAGACTTATCTCTAAATCGTCCTGGCCTATGAATATGCAAATTTTTAATATCAATTTTATTGTGATTAAACAGCCGTAGTAATTATTGCCTTAGCAACAACTCTTAGCGTGGATGTCAAGTCGACATGTTTTTATAGTGGACAGTTTCCACGTCTGCTTCACTAGCGTAGCATCACAATTATGTGCTACACAATGAGCAGCGCCATTGGCTTTATCTTCAAAACTCAATTGGAAACTTGCAATAATAAGTGTAATATATTTATTGTCAAGTGATAAATCATTAGGGAAACTGACTGGGTAAGTTTTAATTAAATTTGGGTTGAGCAAAGAAAGTTTTACTAGAGCGGGATTTGAGCCTGTGACCTCCGGATTAATGTGTCAGCGCTTTACCAACTGAGCTGTCTAGCCCAAATGTTGGCCGTCTTCCTGTATTGTTAAAATGTTTGTTCATGGGTGCTAGTCAGAAGTAAATCAACCTGTAACTGCTGCATAGCGAGGGATCGTACCCAAGTTTATTATACAACCTGAAAAGCGGCAGGAGAGGACATCACCTTAAGGGGATGCCACTCTAGTAAATTTGTCTTTGTTCAACCTAAAATTCATATATTTCTTGATAGGCATCTACAGTGTAAAGTTGTGTTTGTTCTTTTGAGATGGGTGATTCTTGACTTTCAAGGGAGGAACACATTTGGTATTTACTCCAAAAATGAATGGCCATAGAAAACTTACATGGTAAGAAGCACTGGGGAGCCGTCGATATAAAAAAATATAAAAATAATTGTTAAAAACAATGGATGTAGTTTTAGAGAATGGGGTAATTGTTCACTCCAAATTTTGTTTAATCTGATGAGAAAGGCTGCAGGCATAAAGCCCTTTCTCAGTCAACTGAAAGTACACAATTCTATGCAATGAGGGTGTTTTTTTCTTGTAACTTTGGTGACCAATTGAGTTCAACTTTTCACAGGCTTGTTATTTTATGCTTGAAAATGTTGGGATACACCAAGGGCCAATTTCATAGAGCTGCTTAAGCAAAATATTTGCTTAAGCACGAAAATAGCTTGCTCATTTTACACATGTTACTGGCCAAAATTTCATGCCATATACATTGCTTGTGACTGGTATTTAGCTGTTGTTTACTTAGCATAACAATTGAGTGGAGTCTTGGCCGGTAGTCAGATTTTATTAAGCCAGGATTTATTTGCTTAAGCAAAATTTTGTGCTTAAGCAGCTCTATGAAACTGGGCCCAAGTGAGGACACTGGTCTTTGACAATTACCAAAAGTGCATCCTGCCTTTTTTGACTGGTGGTATTTAAACGAGAGTTCAACAACAAAAGGGAAGGAATTGTGAGGACACCAAAAACAAACATCATGCATAGAAGAATATTGTGCAATTTCTTGCTGACAATCGAACCTCATTACTTGGCAGTTTAGGAGTACGGTTATATCCACATCGTTGGCAACCTCATCAACTCATAAAAGAAAGAAAAAAACATCAATATTTCCCGAGCTTCACACCTCATCAGAATAATCACACTCACCTTGGTGTTGGGAGAAATTTCCTGCGACGAAACCTCAGCTCCAGTTTCATGCGTTCGCTCCTGCCAAGCACTATGCTTTCAAACTCCAATAACAAGCACTTGTTTTTTCCATTTTTTACGATTGTGATCAGTCGACACAAAAAAATTTCGCCGGAAATTTGCCTACTTTGCAGGGGGTTTTATGAAAAATTTCATCTGTGATTTTATTTTGATATTCTTTTTCTCAGCACACGTAAACGAACATGTACAATGTAGTTCGCTTTATTCCTCTAAAAATATTTTGACAGAATTTGACAAAATAATGGTCGGTTGAATAAGCAATTTTTGTCAAGGCTCGCTCATTAAGAGGGCAATAAAACTTACATTACGTTGAAGTTCTTTTTTTTTTTAAGATTGCTGATGACTCCTATAATGACTTATTTTTGGTTGCACGCGTTGGTTCCACCATTCACGGTCATTTTGTAGAGTTAGCTTGTTGGGGTCAGTCTAAAGACGTAGTTTGAGTTACATACCGAGGACCTGATTTTCAGCGGAGTGTCTTTAGCGAAGTGGATTCTTTTGATCCACTCTTTTCATTCCCACCATTTTTGGGTTGCATGTATTGAAACTACCATTCACGGTCAATTTGTAGATTTAGCTTGTTGGCATCACACTAAAGACATAGTTTGAGTTTCATACTGAAGACCTGATTTTCAGCGGAGTGTCTTTAGAGAACTGGATTCTTTTTATCCCACATTTCATTCCAACAATGACGGAAACCACTCAAAATGTTGATCCACAGAAACCAGATTCTCTGGCTACTGCCAGCGATCTACAGACTCTGCCGACTCTACCGACATTCTTGGAGCATGAGGTGAAGTCCCCCGAGCCAACAGTTGTACCCATCTCACCCTCCCCTACACCATCCCCTCCTCCGAGGGCCACGCCCTCACCACCGATGCCTGCTAGCACCCCTCTACCCGTGCCTCTGTACCCACCAAGGCAACAGAAACCAAGACGATATAAGGTCAGTTACTACTTTGATTTTTTTTATATTATGTGATGCGATCAGGCTAAATGAGTTGTTTTTGGGAAATATCAGCATGGAGAAACGAGCCAACAGGGTTGAATTTTTTTTTATTTGATGCCGAGTTATATCTTAAGTTATATTACATGTATTTGGTTGTTTTATTCTTCCTTCCTGAAATAACAAAATCCAAAAGAGGTTAGAATATGCCGATTTAGGTCCAACAAACAACTCGACTTGAAAACCCCCATTTCTCAGTTTTATTCTCTGTCATCTCTTGTTTTTTCTACTTTTCTTCTACCAAAAGTGGTATCTACACAGTATTAAAGGCAGTGGACACTATTGGTAATTACTCAAAATAATTATTAGCATAAAACCTCACTTGGCAATGAGTAAATGGGGAGAGATTGATGGTATAAAACATTGTGAGAAACTACTCCCTCTAGTTTTCGAAAAGAAGTAATTTTCAACAAATTTGATTTCGAGACCTCAGATTTAGAACTTGAGGTCTCGAAATCAACCATCTAAACGCACGCAACTTCGTGTGACATGGGTGTTTTCTTCTTTCATTGTTATCTCGCAACTTTGATGACCGATTGAGCTCAAATTTTCACAGGTTTGTTATTTTATGCATATGTTGGAACTTGAGATACACCAACTGTGAAGACAAGTCTTTGACAATTACCAATAGTGTCCACTGCCTTTAAAGCATGAATTATGCTCTTTTCAAATTATGGAATAAATTTCAAATTACCTGGATCGACAAATGGCAAATTTTGCTTGATCGCGTCACATTGTGAAGCAGGGCTTGAATTAACTACTTCTTGTATAGCGCATTACAATAACCAATATATTCATTTCAAAAGGTGGTTATTTCACGAGATTATCGCCCAAAAATTCCTAATAGAAATTCACAAACTGAGTATGTGCGACAGAAACACTCCTCAGATATAAATTTGGGGAACAACAAACTTTAGTAGGCTTCTATAACATTTTGTTTTATTGGCATTAATTTTAAGAGTGATTACCCAATGTATGCCTCCCCTTTTAATGTTAAATGTGATAAAACTTATTGTAATTTCTCCTTCCTTAGCGCTGCTAGCTGATGCCGTTTTATTGTTTCTTTTGTCATTTTCATATTTTTTCCAAATAGCTGTGGCTCTCTAAAGTTCATAAAGGGGGGAGGGTATACTTTTGGTAATTGCTCCAAACATTTACGACATTACATGGTTAGAAGTACTCCATCTGTTTACAATGTAGTTGTAGAACATTGTGCGAAATGATTCCTTTCAAATGAATTTGGTTTTAGAGAGAGTGATTCAAAGGAATTTTGATTGGAAATTTTTTGTCTGCACGAAATTTTTATCAGATTGTTATTCGTGAAATTGTCTAACCATTTTACCCCTCGTTCAAAATTGCTTGGCTGACACACAACACAAGTTCATTCCTGAATACAATAATGTTATTTTATTATTTTATTTTGATAGTTTATGTATTTGTTTGTTTATTTATTTTTGGGATGGTGGTGGTGGGGGGGGGGGGGTCTTTACCAAAGTCAACCCTACCTTTGATGCATCCTGACCGTATATTGGATAATTACTTACACATCACATTAATAATTTTCCAATATCTTGATAACTTCTACCTTGGGATATGAGATGTAGTAATTGTGTTTATATTGTCGCCTGGGGTGGATGTGTTCTACTGACACTACAAGAGTGCCGCATAATAATCATAATAATCAATATAGCTTTGTATATGATGTTACTATGGTTACATAGCTGTTCTAAAGTTGCGGTCAGGATTGAACACGTGTAAGTTGTATGTAGGACTGTGTGTTTCTATTTTATCTGTGTAGGCTTTTCATAACTGAAAACAAAAGGTTTTAACATTTCAAGAACATTTTCAGTTTTAGTTTTGTGTCTTACGCAATTACATTACCAGGTCAAGTAATTGTCTCTCTTGTTCTCGTCAAAAAATCTGGGCCCCTTTGATTCAAGTATTCTACACTGAAAGGTTCACTCAGGGTAAAGAAGAAATACTGAATATAAGTAAATAATGCAATTAAGACCCGCCCAGGGCACAATTTCATAAAGCCTGTAAGCTCAAAAACTCCGCTTTCTGATCAACTGGTGTATTTTTGTTACTTGCTCTGAACCTCCAAATTTCTCTCTCAACTGAAATATTTTGTGGCTATAGTTTTCAACAGCCAGTTTGAAATTATAAATTTTTTTGATGGCTTCTTTATTATCTTATGGATTATGTCGTCAAGAAAATTGAGCTGCATCCATGCAGAAAGACCATTATCATTAGAATAAGTTTATCCTTAGTATTTGCTGGCCGTAAATCAACATGTGTGTTGGCTCTTTTATACAGTCTTTCAAAGGCCAGTCTGAAAATATTCAAAAATTGTTATTTTCTACTTATTTTGTTTGTGGATTATGTCAATTGGAAAATTAAGCTGCATCCAAGCAGAGAGGCCATTGCTATTAGAATAAGTTACTATCCTTAGTTTGTGTCTGACCGCAAGTTAACATACCCAAGTCTTGTTCTACATCTGCAGTATACATTGTAACATTGGTCTTCCAACACTTTCAACAGCCAGTCGGAAAATTTGTATTTCTAGCTACTTTATTTTTTTATGGATGATGTCAATTAGAAAATTGAGCCGCAACAATGCAGACAGACTTATTATCATGAGTAGAAGTAATAATCTTTAGTTTCCGCTGGCCGTACAACAACATGTGTCTTGGTTCTTGTAGTACTGCACTGCATACACAGTCTTTTAACAGCCAGTCTGAAAATTGTCAAAAATTCTACTTTATTTTATTTTATGGATTATGCCAGTTAGAAAATTGATCCTCGCATCCATGCAGAGAGTCCATTATGATTAGTACAAGTCGCTATCCTTCAGTTTCCTCTATAACTGTACATCGAGTGTGTGCGTGTGTGTGTCACTAGTATGTTCTACAGTGTCTACCATGGAGCAATACTCACTGCAGCCCCCCCCCCCATGCCATAGTGGTTGCTAGGAGACACCAAGCTGTTAGGGTTGACTGCTTATGACCTCAGCTTCATTGCTTGCATTGTTCTGTACTCTCATACACTCATTGGCACACAATGCATTGGTTGCCTTATACCATTAGGTTTATACAGTGTGGGACTTGGTATGCACTCATGCTGTATTGGGCTATTATGGAGTTCAGTTTCTGTATACATGTACATCAAGTTGTTAATTGTGCAGGGAGACTGTGTAAATTAACCGGCGGCCAAATCAGCCTTCTACTTTGATGGATATTTAGAATTTCGTGGTAAATGGTAAACAGAACATTACATGTACATTGTACCGACATCAACATGCTTGACTTTGATAGGGATATAGGGCTTGCTGACAGACTGGAAGTGGGAAATTGACAACGACAGGTTGTTGGGGATTCTGTGGACAGGTTTGGAATTGGACTGCAAGCGGTTCATTGCGGTGTGTTATCGGCTTGCTCTCTGTGGATTTTTGTGTATCATTTGGGGGTTATCAACTGGGGTTGTGTGAAGATATGTGACATTGAGTGACACAAATATCACGAGCTGTTCAGGACTTCAGGTTGCTGCAACGTAGGGAACCATTGCTGGGTTCTGATTAGAATCTTGAGTGCACCACTTAAATAAGGCACCTGTTGAATATGTTTGTGTTTAGGTACTGAATGGTGGATGGTTGTAATCTGAGTCTGAAGTTCATCAAACTATATGTGCCTCATACAGCAACGCTACTTCAGTCATGGTGTGTTGTTCTGATTGTTCTTGCTGTCTTGTTTGAATCTTCGTGCAGTTTTTCTTGAAACCCTGGGACACCTTATATTCACTTCTACAGAAGAGGAGGAGCTGGCAGTTCTTTACAACCATAGTGTTTTTTCCCCGTTGCTGTCTCGTCTGAATCTTCATGCTCCGATACTTTAAACCCTCAGACACCTTACAGTCCTTATATTCACATCTTTAGAAGAGGAACTTGGATACCTTGTACTCGCATCTACAGAAGAGGTTTTTTTTTGCAGTAGCCTGAACAGACGTTGTTTAATTCTTGAAATTCTCTTGAACCATATGTCGCTACTTACATTAAGAAATGACTTTGGTGTAGCTTCAGTATTGAGGAGTTAACACAGCTGGAAGTATAAACGATTTCACTTCCTTTTGTAAAACTCATGGGATAATGTGAAATTTTGGAAGCAGCTTTTTGGTCTGTGGAACTCTTTAGTTGATTTCTGTACTCACCAAGTACGAGAATTCTGACAGAATGGCATTTGCATACTACAGGCCATTTACATCTGATGTAAGTTCATGATTTATAAAGAATTTCATTGTACATGTACATGTGCAGGGCCCAATTTGGAAATGTTTCCGAATTCTGCCACCACTTTTTCATTCGTTATGAAATAAAACAGTAATAAAATGAGTGAAAAAGTGGTGGCAGGATACAGAAAGTGTTGACATCTCCATCTCTAGGCACTGTCTTGGCCTAGTTTCATGCCAATCTTTGCTTACATGTAGCAGGAAATCGTTAAGCAAAATCTGCTTTTGAGCAGATTCTGCATAAAAGCAGCTCGATGAAATTTGGCCAAGGCAGTTTTTTAAAAGTTTGTTATTAAAGATTGTTGAAATTGTATGCTGATGATGGAAAAATAGTTTGTTTTAATTGTTTGGAATCGCATGAATTTGGTTTACGCTCGCCCTCAAGCAGTCAAAAATACTGTGCTCAAAAGAAAGTAACAAAATCATTGAAACATCACTTTCAATGGGCGGAAGGGGAAGGTTCGATATGGAAACTAACCTTCTGTCAAAATTGTTTACTAAACTTGCAGGGAAGATTAAATGATTAATTGCCTTTACTGACTCCATTCTGCCCCTCTCTCATGCTTCGTTTTTTGAAAGAGGAAGGACACCAAGGCATTTTCTCCTTGGTAAAGGGTACTGTATGAGGAAATTGTTAATTTCTACTTAAGCATTCCAAGGGCACCAAGGCAATAATCATGGGGCATATGGAGGCAATCTCCTTCGGTGACTCCATGAAATATCGGGCAAGAGTATACATGTACTTGTATGTTTGTACTGTGCTGTCACTTGGCCTTTTATGAAAAACTCGACCAGGGTTGAAACGTGAGGCAATTAACCATTTTATTGCAGGATTAATTACATTGCTAAATGTCATATTGTCCTCACTTTATTTACCTATATAATACAAAGGAAGTCTGCACAAACACTCCAGTTAATTTTTAAAAATCTCTGATTTACCTTCAACGAGCATTTACAGACTTTTGATTAAAGTCAACTTTAATATCCGCTTGAATAAAGTAAACGACCCGAAAACGCCTAAAGTAAAAAATCTCAGCCCTGTATGTTTACTTCGAGTCCAAACACAGTCTGGCATTCATCATGGGCTATGAATAATTAATTCAGCTCAAATCAGACCTCTGTATTGGTTGACCAACATTGGGCCTTCACGAAACTGTGCTGGCTTCAAGGGAACAAAGTCCAGACGGGCAGCCATTGTAGTGTATTGATTGTAGAAAGACATCATGGACCATTTATGTATGGACTGTCAGATAGCCATTATAGATTTATTGGTCTACAGTAAAGGTTTGTTTGATCAAATCCTGTTGTGATAATTGCTGAAGATATTGATCACTGTGGAAAATTGATTGGTCAATAAACAGATCAATATAAACAAAGTGTTCTCCCTTAAAAACACCAGAGGACCTGTCAAAATTCGCTCCAAGTGGTCTGACTGACTTACACATTCTTAAAAAGTAACCCAGTTTTATTTTTAAAAATGGACCAGTGAAAAGGGTGATGGACCAGTCAGTGAAATGACGGGCTAAATGGTCCTGCTGGCCAGTCACTAAAACCAGCTACAGACAAACCATGTCCTGTTAACGTTATCCTCCCGGTTTTAGTTTTAGTTGCCCAGATTTTAAACATGTATCGCCATAAATGATTGTATGAACCCAGTGTTCCTCAAAATAAGCAAATATGCCATGTTCCCTTTTTGCATTTTTTTATATATAAAGTACCACACCTTTTCTGTAGAATGACAACATTAAGATGGCAACCAATGCAAGCTGTCTATTAGCAGTACTTGATTGTTACCCATCTTTAAAGACACCGGACACCTTTGGTTATTGTCAAAGACCAGTCTTCTCACTTGGTGTATCTCAACATTATATGCATAAAACCTGTGAACGTTTGAACCCAATTGGTCATTGAAGTTGCGAGAGAAGAGTAGAAAAAATGGCAGGCTAAATGGTCTTGCTGGCTAGTCACTAAAACAAACTACAGGCAAACCATGTAGAACATAGAACCAACCTGTTAGCGTTATCGTCCCTGTTCACCAGACATTAGAGACAGACCATGGGCATACCACACATCTGAACATGTAGGTCATTATGCTTTTAAAAGCTGTTTTCTTGAGTAGCCCACCAGGGAAGTAAACATTGTGTTTAATTTGCCCCCAGGAAGTTTTAGTTGCCCAGATTTTAAACATGTATCGCCATAAATGATTGTATGAACCCAGTGTTCCTCAAAATTTGCAAATACATGTATGCCATGTCCCCCTTGGACTTTTTTTATATATAACAAGTACCACAACTTTTCTGTAGAATGACAAAATTAAATCCATTTAATCCAAAATTAAACACAAACATGGTAAATTGACATCCCTGTCAACTTACCTTGATCGTGATGTAAAACTGTAACAGGCCAAAAGAGGTCGCGCAGCAACTTGATAGGGCAGCTTAACAGAAACGGCTCTGCACTGTCCACGACCACGCTGGAAAGCGCTGCGGAATAGTCCAGGTGGGAAGGCATAGTAGAATTACACAAAAGCCAGCTACGATAACTTTCTGCGTTGTGTGACAGAAGAAAAAGTCCATTGGGAACAGGGTTTAAGCCTTTTCACAGTCTTTTGGAATAACTGGGTAAAGGAATGGGAGCCTGAGGCAACGTGCTGACTTTATAACAATGTAGATTGGTGCAACGGCACTATTAATAATAATAATAATAATAAGACTTGTAATGCGCACGTATCCACCCTCCTGGGTGTTCAAGGCACTGGGTTAATTATATGTGCCATTCATTTTTAACAACCCCCGAATGAAATTGAAAAAAAAATATATATATTTTCAGTGATGCCATTTTTGTATTGGTCAATAGTGTAAATAAATAATAACAAACAATGTACTCTCACTGGTGCTCTCTACACTGTCACAGCTCCTTATGACAATGTAGGTTGGTGCAACGGCACTGGGTTAATTATATGTGCCATTCATTTGTAATAACCCCTGAGAATGAAATTGGAAAGAGAAAAAAATGAAGGAAAACAAAAATCAATTTTCAGTGATGCCATTTTTGTATTGGTCAATAGTGTGAATAAATAATAGCAAACAATGTACCCTCACTGGTGCTCTCTACACTGTCACAGCTCCTTATGAAAAAAGGGAGGTTGGTGAAAAATAAAGCAAATATTGAATTATTTAATAACCCAACATTCATGTTTGATCTTAAGGGAGCCATTATAAATAGTTGATGTTCATTTTATGACGATAGTCGTTTTCTCTTATATTATTTCTTTCCCCCCCGATAATTATTTTATTGGTTTTTTTCCTTGTCGTCCTCTCCTCCCAAGGTCCTCAGTGATGATGAGCTGCCATCCCACGATGCCATTCAGAACTTGTTGCCATCACATAAAGGACGTCACGCTCCGACCAGGAATTCTGATAATGGTTTGATCCCTACCAGACTGCCACCAAGCCCGGATCTCTACCAATTTCGAGACAAGAAATCCAAGCCAAAGTAAGTTGTTGTTAAATGGAGAAAACAATCTCATTGATTGTTTATTATTTACTTATTATTTTTTTATTTCTGCGCTAGCTATGTAAGCGGAGAATGCCTAGTTATGTGGAGTACGCACAGGCAAAAACAAAAATATGCTTGGCTTAAGTGCAGAATTCCCTGCTTCCGCAAGCATAGATTCTTTGCTTACAGTGAGCAGAGCCATGAAATTGGGCCCCTACTTGGTAAGAAGTGCACTGCAGCTGTTGATGAGGTATAACGTCATTGCCCAACAACTTTTATGTAAAAACAAGGGAAATGTGCACTCGCGCACGTGCTGTGCACGACTCTCGGTCAATCATAGCCTTGCACAGGTGCACGATTTGTCAAAAATGGCAGCCAATGCATGATTTATCAAAAATGGCAGCCAATGCACGATTTTTCAAAGATGGCAGCCCATGCAAGCTGTTTATTGGCAGTTGTTACCCATTGTTACCCATCTCGATTGTTACCCATCTTTAAAGACACCGGACACCTTTGGTAATTGTCAAAGACCAGTCTTCTCACTTGTTGTATCTCAACATATGCATAAAACCTGTGAAAATTTGAACTCAATTTGGTCATCGAAGTTGCAAAAGAAAAAGGAAGACAAAATACCCTTGTTGCACAAGTTGTGTGCTTTTTGATGCTTGAGTTCCATACCTCGCCTGAGATCTCTTATTTAATTCAAATATTTTAGTGAGGAGTTACTTCTTTCTAGAAAAATATGTTACTTCAGAGGAGTCGTTTCTCACAATATTTTATACTATCAACAGCTATCCATTGCTCATTACCAAATAAGTTTTTATGCTAACAATTATTTTGAGTAATTACCAATAGTGTCCACTGCCTTTAAACCAATCTTCACCTGCTTCTCATACACAGTTCAGCCCCAACGGATGGAACAGACAAATACACCTTGAGCCTAATGGACGCTCAGCAGAAAGAGATTAACAGTTACAGAGAAGCCCTCAAGAGGATGGGCGAGGAGATTGTACACATGCAAGAACAGGTCAGATTTTTTATTTATATATACATATATATTTTATTTTTTATTTTATCCAACAACGGATGCAGAAAATAACGGATAAAAAACTATGTAATGACCCCTTGCATGCGTGTCACACGCGGCGACTGATGCCACGCTTACCATGTTGGTGGTCAATAGGTTGACGTGTAAAGGCTGCGTCGCCTTAAATTTTCACTTCACCGAATAACACACGTTGACATTGACCACCAAAATGGCGCATCCAATTGGGTCAATACAGGTACAGCAATATCCTAAATTGAAATTCACTTTTTGTCCTTAAAATTGATTTTTATTGTTGGTGGCTAGTGTGTAACCACCCCTGTGGTCCTGGTTCCCACTTGGGCCATTATTAGAGTAAAGTTGTGCATTGGTTCGCTCAAACATTACAAAGTTTTTTCTGTGTGCCCTTTGGTTTTCTTTCCTGTGGACAAATCAAACGCTTATTGTTCTTTTGTGGTTGTCCGCCAAAAGCATTTCTCCTTGGTAAACATGGGAAAGGGCACCCGAGGGGGAAATTGTTAGTTTCTACTTGAGAATTTCAAGGGCACAAAGGCATTGACCAGGGGGGCATGGAGGCAATCGCTCTTTGTTGCCCCCAGTGAAGTATCAGGCCTGCCTGCGGCTCAAACGCGTTGTAGCCGTGTCCTTTGCAATTCAGCTTCTCAGCTGCAAGTAAGGATGATTAGATTGCTAAATTTGTTTAGTTACGTACGCAAATTATCATCAATCCATTACTGGATTTATTACTTCCTGGTACATCCTTTGTATGAAATCGTAAAATTAATTAGTGTCGGTCACCGTACAATCTTGTTTGCGTCATTAAATGTCCATTAGACAAGTGAAGTAGAACCGTGAAGTACTGCGTGTAACATAATTAAGCATACCGGTTGCCTACTCCTTATTTGGTCTGTACATTATACATGTAAGACGGCACCGTTGTGTACAGTCTAATGTTGCTATGACAACCTGGGCATTATGAAAGCAAACAGTTGTTACCGTAGAAACTCTACTCTGTTCTGTGGAAATCCTTGATAATGGGATTGCAGTTGTAATTAGCTGTCATATTTGTAAGGGATGAAAAAATTGGTAGAAAAATCCTTCTGCATCAGTAGTTTGTGAGTATTAAGTGTTGAATATACAGCGTCAGAAGACCTACATGTACATGTATGAACGTTTTACCTTGTCTCGTTCAACAATTTTGCAGGAAGCATCAGCAAACGTATTAAATTAGAATGTACATGTATTCCACTTGGTTTTCATATCTCTTAAAACTAATATAATGAAAGATTGGCACTGGTTCATTTTGTCTCGTTCTTTTTTTAAACTCCTCAAACATTCTCCTATTTTCAATCAAGGGTTGTTAAGCACAAAAATTTGCTTAGCATGAAATTTCTTCCTTGATAAAAACAGGATTACCAACCAAATTTCCACATGATTTTAAGGCTAAGCAAACAACAGCTGAATACAAGTAACAAGCAATATGCCACAAATGGAAATTTGGTTGGTAATCCTTTTTTTATCAGGGAAGAAATTTCATGCTAAGCAAAATTGTGTGCTTAACAGCTCTATGAAATTGGACCCAGCTCTGTGATGCCACAAACTTGCTCTACTTTTGTATTTTTCGTGGACCAGTCAGAATTTTAAGTCCAACATGTGTGTCTTTAAATGGGTAAAACCAAAATTCATGTTCTTTATCCTGATGCAAATTTCCATAATTGTGTATACTTGTTTCGCCTTTCAGATCGCCCGGCTGGAGACTGATAACAGCAAGTTACGACAACGCATCAATATGTATGAAGATTCAGCTAAAGCAATGGTTGGTGCAGATGACTTGGATGAAGTCACTAAGGCAGAACTCCTTGAGAAATACAGTAAGAATTTCCTTGTGTTTAAAAGGGAGAGGAGAATATCGGGGGGGGGGGGGGGGTTCCACTCGGCTGACAATGCAAATATCTGTCAACTATGCGCACGTTTTCAAAGTGGAACCTGTTTAGGATTAGATGTTGTGTAATTGGAACCTGCTGTGTTTTTTTTCTTCTTATTGTTGGTTTTTCATTTTCACATTCGCAGTGGTCATAAGACAGAAACTTGCAAGGCAAGTATCGGAGACGACAAACTACCGAGACAAACTTCTTCAGCTTCAAAATGACATGATCAAGGTAATTAAAAGAGATTGTTCATTACTTCCAGTATTTTTAATTTGTCAATCTTGTTAAATTTGTCAAAAATTTGCAATTTGTCCAAATTTTCAATTTTTCACAATTGTTAATTTCATCAATTTTGTTTGTTTGTCCAAGTTGTTTAATTTGTCCAAATATTTAACTTTGTCAAAATTTGTCCAATTTTTTCAATAAGTAAAATGTATCCATTAGCTCAATTTTTCAAAACTGTTCAATAAATTCGGTCCAAATTGTTGTCTTTGTCCCAAATAGCAGAATGACCGTGAGCAGCTGTACCTGAATCAGCAACACTCTGCCTCGGATCAGGGCCGAGCGTTACAAGAGAAACAGGTGAAGATTAAGAAACTAGAGAGGACGTGTCGAGAGCAAGAAAAAGCTTTAGAGAAGATGGAGAAACTATTGATGAGTAAACGACCAAGGAATGACAAGCAAGAAGGTACACGTCTTAAAACTCAAACTTTTTTTTTTTGCCAAATTTCATGAAGCCTTTTAGCACAAAAGCTCTCTAAACACAGAACAGTATCGCTTGGTAGAATCAAATTACCAACCCAATTTGCATTAAGTGGCCGACTCAATTGTTGCTTAGCAAAGACATTTGTCAAGCAGTATTTTCTGCTCAACAGCTATATGCAATAGGAATTGGGCCCAATTTCATAGAGTTTGTTAAGCACAAATTGTAGCTAATCACAACACAAGTATGCTTACCAGTATAAGGTTACCAGCCAAACTACCATGTCAAAAGTGCAATTGGTGACTGGTATCCTGCTTATTCTTGTTTAGCAGACATAAGCAGGCCTATGAAATAGGGATCTTTAGATAAAGGGTGATAGAATATGAGTGTTATAATTATTTGTTACAATGCTTACATCCAGCTGTTATTTCTTGAAAAGGGCTCAATACACATGTATGCTTAATAATAATAATAACAGGTATTTAGAAACGCTCCCCATAGAAAACTATATCACAGCGCTTACAAAAACTGAAAATGCACAATAGAACAACAAAAACTTATCGAAAAAGCTACATACACAATGTTTAAGATTCATCATTTTTGACAATAAGATTGATAATTTGTTTAGGCCTTGAACTTCCCTCTTGGAAGGAGAAAAATGTAAATTTGTATTGGAACTTTGCAAAGGGAACCACAACAAAACCACAAGGTACTACAGCAACACTTGTGGGTGTCGTGGTTTATTTTGAGGCCTGACTATTTTATGTCCGTCTTCTTTTCTTTATTTAGATGCGAGGAGGCAGCAGGTAGAACAGATTGCATCTGAGAACTCTAAACTCAAGGCACAAATTGAACAAATACGGGCCGACTCAGCCTCCAAGGTAAGGCACAGCATTGTCTTCAGCAGCATTTTATTCTTCCTATTTTAATCGGATTTGAAATTGTTTTGCCTTCAGAAAATCAGGATGATTTTTATTGTGGGTCTTAAAGGGAAGGTACACGTTTGGTAAATACTCAAAATAACTATTAACTTAAAAACTGACTTGGTAACGAGCATTGGAGAGCTGTTGATAGTATAAAACATTGTGAGAAACGACTCCCTCTGAAGTAACGTATTTTTTGAGAAAGAGGTAATTTCTCACTAAAATAATGAAAGACTTCTAGCTAGAAGTCTTTTATTCTTATCTGAAAGCACACAAATTCGTCCAACAAGGGTGCTTTTTCTTTCATCATTTTCTCAGAACTTCGATGACCAATTGAGCCCAAATTCTCACAGGCTTGTTATTTTAAGGTTATGATGGGATACACCAAGTGAGAAGACTGGTCTTTGACAATTACCAATAGTGTCCAGTGTATTTAAGGCATTGTGAGATATCAATGTATGTTTGGTTCGCTGTGTCACTATATGTATTTTATGGAAATCATGAGACAAACCTTGTCACCCATTTCTGCAGTGTTAATTATAACCACCTGTCCGATTATGTTTTACAGACCTCAAAGAACAATGAAGGAGAGAAACTGATGCTGCACCTGCAGCTTGAGAAGGCAAAGAGTAGGGTGCAGTCTCTGGAGAGAGAGGTGGGTCAACTAGTCAGGAATCTTAAAATCAAAGGAACGTTACAGAATTGGTTTTTGCTAACAAAAAGAAATGCTGGCAGTGTGAAAGCACATTCAATAAATTTGCAAATTCACCGCCTCCCTGTTTTGCAGAGAATTGTTTTTAAGCTTATGCTAATTCAGAGTGAATTTGTCAAGGGCTGCCTTTCTAGCTTTCTATTTGCCAAGTAGAGGTCATTTGTAACAGTCCTGCAACTTATTTGCTTAGCTGACCAGATTATTTTCTCTTTTTTTTTTTTTTTTTTTTTTTTTTTTTCGTTTTTAGTGACAGTTCCAGTGAAATGAAGTGAAAAACACTGTTAATTAAGTGCAGTTGGCGAATTCCTTCCTTATAATCACAGAGTCGTTGATCTATTGTTCCTTTGTCAGTAAACTCCATTGTCCTGGTCTTGCCCCCCCCCCAAAAAAAAAAAATAAATAAATAAATAAATAAATACATTATCTTGAAACCAGTCTGATTTTCTAATTGGAAATTAAGTTTCCTATGCATGACTGAAATCCCGGAACTAACATTGTTTGCCTCATGCTTTATATACACATCGCAGTGGCTTAATTTCGCATAGGCTTACTGTATCTAAGTAAACAAAAATTGTTAGTCCAGTGCGTAAAGTCAGCCTTTAAGGCATTCCTGAAAACTTTGTCATTTTGATTTTCCATCATTGTGGTCTGATGTATTTATTTCTTCTTCTATAGTTGACGGAGAAGGCGCGTGAATGGGGCAAACAGAAGGAAGGCTTACGATTACGCATGGGTGAACAACACCATAGTTACAACCAGAGGGCGCTACCACCGTTGCATAGAGACAGAGGCTACAATTACGTGAGTAGTCATGGTAATGCTTGGCAACGAGGATTGCAAAACTTCTTATTTATCTCATTAAAAAGTTCATTGGTTGGTCTTTTGTGTCGATTCATGCAAAAATGTTGTAGTAAGGGGAAATTTAGAATTGTCAATGTTTAAAAGTTTATTTTGTGATTTCTTTCCATGTTCTTATGTTCTGATTTAAGTGTTGCTATAATCAGTCTTGACAACTCACCTTTTTTAAAAATTCATTTACTAATGTGTGTGTTTTTTCTAAATGTCATATAATCTGTCTGAATATTAATGTGTTTTTAACAGATTTTTTGTTCTTTCTAAATTTTAAACATGATCTTGTATTGTAAGTTCTGCAAGGGTCATGTCTAATCATTGTTAAAGCCATTATACACTTTCGGTAAACAGTATTGTCAAAGTCCCACACTTCGTGTATCACAACTTATATATAAAATAACAATCCTGTGGAAATTTAGGCTCAATCGGACATCGGAGTCGGGAGAAAATAACGGGAAAACCCACTCCCGTTTTCGCGCGTTTCGCCGTGTCATGACATGTGTTTATAACAAATCCGTAATTCTCGTTAACGAGAATTTATATTGTTTTACCGTTTTCTCAAAAAGTAAAGCATTTCATGGACTAATATTTCAAGAGAAGTATTTCACCATTACCTTCTGTAAACCCTGTAAATTATTTGTAAATCTGTGAACTTTTTTTTTTTTTTCTGTACCGAAAGGGTCCAATGGCTTTAATGCATTATGGTATTCTCAACTTGTTAGCAATTTATTTGTGTTTTTATTGTGATTTTCCTGTTTTTAACTTTTTAATTATGTCCTTTTCGGTTGTTTATTTTTTTAATTTCATTATTGTTTTGTGCTTGTGAACACTGTATGGAATGATCACAATATAAATCTCATAAATTATTATTATTATTATTAAATGATTATAATAATTATAGACTCCTTGCACTAACAATCGCCTGTACATGTATGTTGTCCACCTTTTTGGTAGATAAAAATTTGCACAACGGAAAAAAAAAAATCATTTTTGACTCCCAAAATGATGGAAATGGTATACACACATTTTAAGGAGATGCATTCTGCCTTGTGCAAGCGGTCTTTAGATAATTCTCAATACCTTTAAAAGGGTGCTCAATTTCTTGTCTGGCTTCTCCAGACGATAAATTGAGCGCTTTTCAAAATACCAAAACTGATCTCATCATTAGTTCCTCTCAGAACCACTTCTCCCTTCAAGAGGAAACAAAAACTTGTAGTGTAATTAGTTAGATAATTGTTCAAGCAGAGTACCATAACTATTATTATTATTACTATTATTATTGTTATGATTGGTTTATTATAAACTCATAAAATACATTGTTAAACAGAGTCCAATTTAGGGAAAACCAAATGACAAATTGTAGAAGCAAAGATTAAAAAGATTTAGTTACAATAAAAAAACAAACAATTGAATGCATTCATTATATTAAACAACTGGAGGACAATAATTAATATGTGTTTCTTTTTGCATTTCCATCCACAGAGTGATGAAGACATGGACCTCAGTTACAAGGCGTTGCGGCAAAACTCACCCAATATCCCACATCGTTTCTATTGATAAAGGGCTTAAAGTCCGGAGAATACCGACACTTCTCAATGTGAGTTTGCAGAAATAAATGGGCATTTGTTGATAAAATCAACAACTCTTACTGGTCTGTCTTTTAAACAAGAGTAGTGTAACGATTTTTGCGCGGGATGCTTTCGTATTTACCGTATTTTTGTGCGTAAACGGCGCGGCTTATCTGTAGCTGTCCTTAAACTATGAAGTCTCTTATTTATGTTTTAAACCACAGGGGAAACTAACTGGGTAAAACTTTTAAATAGTTTTGGGTAAAACAAAGACAAAGTTTTGAGAGCAGGACTTCAAACAACGACCTCCAGATTAAGGTGCCAGTGATCACTACCAACAAAAAGTATGGAGGTGAAATCTAAAGTTTTCAAGAAATGCCTTAAGAACTTTACTTTGACACAATATTTTCACAGATACATTATCATTCTGGTTTGAACAAAGAATAATTAAAGGCAGTGGACACTATTCGATATTACTCAAAATAATTATTAGCATAAAACCTTACTTGGTAAGGAGTAATGGGGAGAGGTTGATAGTACAAAACATTCTAAGAAACGGCTCCCTCTAGAGTGAAGTAGTTTTTGAGAAAGAAGTAATTTTCCACGAATTTGATTTCGAGACCTCAGACTTAAAATTTGAGGTCTCGAAATCAAGCATCTGAAGCATACTTTCATTCTTATCTCGCAACTTCGACGACCGATTGAGCTCACATTTTCACAGGTTTGTTATTATATGCATATGTTGAGATACAGCAAGTGAGAAGACTGATCTTTGACAAATACCAATAATGTCCTGTGTCTTTAACTACAGCGGCACTTGAATCCGCCACCCCCTGGATTTATGTGCTCCACCAACTGTGTTTTCTAACCCTATCTTGGCGGTCTCCCTATTTTGTCAGTATCTTTATTTCGGGTTTCCAGTCAGAAGTCATTCAACTGGTAACCGCCATGTATCCAGGGATCACACCCAAGTTTACGACACAACCTGGGAAGCTGCTGCAGAGGGATCACATTAAGAGATGCCACTTTGTATTTCAAAAATTAAGTAATAAACCACAAGGGAAACGATGGTTTATTACTTGATTTTTAATTTTTCCTATTTATATTATTTGTTAAAGCTACTCAAAAAGAAGTACTGGTTAGCTTGTACCTATCAAAGTACCGGTCATAATGACTGGGCCGGTTTTATGACCATGGCTTATAGACCACTTCTCAGTCATTATCAATAGATAAAGAAGAGGTCATTAATCTTTACAGGGCCATTAATCGGTGACCAGGCCCATTAGTGGCATCTGTCGGGATTTCATTGTCTCTTAACGTCCAACTCACTCTCAATCGATTGGTGGAGGGACACCATTGCCTTAATAAAACAGGAAACCAGTCTTAAAAAAGTAACCATGTCGTATTTGGGCTAATACATTTAAAACACAACATAAAACTCTTTAGAGACCGTTGGAAACGGCTTGTTCCATAATGCCCATAGTGGCTGCTAGATCTGACATACATCCACAGGCCTGATATTTCACTGAGGCAATGAAGGCGATTGCCTCCATGCCCCCATGTCATTGCCTTGGTGCCCTTGAATTGCTATAGTAGAAATTTACAATGTCCTCATAGGGTGCCCTTTACTGAGAAGAGAAAGGCCGTGGTGCTCTTTTAAAACATGAAGCATACAGACATGCATACACTCAAGCAAAAAGGGTCATCACATGATTAGACATTTTCAAAGTTAACACATGCCAGCAGTTTTTTTGCTAGCGAAACCATTCTGTAATGTTCCTTTAAAAGTGTTTACTCGGTACACTTTTTGTGTCACATTTTTTAGAGATTAAAGGTGTCTCTTTTTAGGGTTTGGTACGTGCTGTGGTAGTTTTGCTCTTGAAACAAAATATTTACTGATAAATGTTCTCCTTCTGAGATGTGCGGTGATAGATTTAAACTACGAGTACTTGTAGCACTTGGTATTTTATTTTTTTGTTATTTTAAAGTTATATTTTGAAAGTATTTATTTTCCAAAGCTGTCTCGGACACTTAAGTGTGCGATTGAAGCATGAAATTCTATCTTTTTGTAGTTTGCAAAACAATAGTTAATGGCCTGAAATGTTGACCCTAGCAGAGTCTTTCTTGGCTAGGTTTGAAAGTTAATGGCGAAAGACTCTGCTAGGGTCGAAATGTCGCGCCATGAACTCTTTTTTGCATTTATACCATAGGTCATTTTTGATGGAAAGCCGTTTAAAACAGCTTATTCTATTTTCGCATTTTTGAAGTTTGTTTAGATAATTTTATTATTAAGCTTTTTTTTCTTCCTTTTTTTTCTAGTTACTTTACTCAATGGCGGGTCCTAAGATAAATTTTTGTCTGCAAGGTTATAGGAAGTGTAGAACAATACTACATGATTCTGTACTTTATTTACCCCTGAAGTTTTAAGTATGGTTTTCTTACCAAATTAGCCACATGCTAAAAAGTTATTGTAGTCCATTGTGTTGTTTCGAAGAAGTGTACTTCAAAATCCTTGTTTTAAAGGAAGACTATACCTGAAATAATCTGTGACTGTGTAACTGAAAAAAACGCTAATTCTTTCAAGAAAAAAACATAATTACTTGGCTTTCTGATTGCCCAGCAGTTTTCTTGAAAAGTGCAAGCTTTTCAAATCAGACAAAATACAATTTCCATTTTTTTTGCCCTCAGAATATACAGTAAGATTTTAAGTAGCCTGAAATGTCTATTAAACCCTTTACCACCATTTTCTTTGTAGGCAAGCCCTTGTACTCAAAACAAATTTGGGGCGCTGCTACACCTTATATTTACAAGCAATTCAACTCCCGAAATGGCAAACTGTGGACTTAAAATAGCCTTTGGACACGGCTGCACTTTGTGAAAGGTTTTTAGATAGGTTTGAAGTTATATAGGATTTGAGGCATTGCATCGTGAGTAATCAATGTATGTTTGGTTTGCGGTAACACCATGTGTGTATCTACAAGCCAGGTAGAGTTGTTCTTAGAGAACTGTCTTAAAGAACTGTCCTGCTTTTTAACTATTACCAGGGCGGATGGTATAGAGAATACTACTTTAGCTTATAGGATCGTAATTAACTGTACTGTCGCGGAGTCAGTTCTGAATTGGTCTCAATGTTTCGACTAGCTTGCTCTAGTCATCGTCAGGAGACTGAAGAGGTAAGAGAAGAGTGGGCTTATTTATAGGGGTTCAGTTCAGGTTTGAAGATGTTTTCAAATCAAGTGTTTTAGAGTTGTACAACTGTCCCTTTAGTTTTGTTTAAACTGACCTGATATGGTTGCTAGGTCGACATTGTGTGGTGCGAATTCTTGTAACCACAGTAATAGGCTAGACTTTGCTTTCTTTGATTGTTTCGTCAATACCATAATTATGTTGGAGGAAGGATGAGAAATTTTAGACTTTTGTTTGAATTCGGTCTTTTTTTATTTCTTGTGGAAAGTTGTCATTATTTTCTTATTATAAATCCTGCTCTTAAATCTATCAGGATACTGTTCCCCAAAGCTTCTTGGAATATAGGGATTTTCAAGTTGTAAAATTATGTAATTTTATTACTAAAATTTGGATCCTAGTACGACCTTTTTGTCGGTATTGACTTTTGCAGTTGTATAACTGCGCCCAGGGACCAAATGCTTTTCTTTTATTTTGTGAATATTTGTAATAATAATATGTACACATCACAAAGTACTATAAATTAACATCTAATTCTGTAAATTATGTTCAAACTGTAAATATTGTAATTTGCCTTACAAGAATCTCAACTGAAATTGTGCAATAAAAAGCCTTAAAATTCTGTAAAATTCAAACGATGTATACCATGGTAATACATTTATTAGTATTTTGTTCGCTCACGGTCATCGTTAAGTCTGTCTAAATTTTGTATGATGATCTACCTTGTGTAGCCTGAATGTTTGACGTCACTCTTTGAGGCTCGTGAGTAATGCCAGATACCAGCCTGACCACATGTTGACAGATGTACCTTTGACCAGTCATTTTACACAGAGATTTGCAGTCAACTCGCTCCTTAGGAGCTGAAACAGCTCAAAATAAGTCAAACGTAATGCTGAAGTTTAGGATTCAAATAAAAATGTTTATTTTTACTAGTTCTGTACAATCAAAGTATAGTTTTATAGATAAGATGTGTTCTGGGGCAAAATGTCATAGAACTACAAATACAACAATTAGCAAAGCACTGGAAAAAGTTAACAAGCCCAAATGTAACACTTGCTTCTGGTTTCCTGCTTTTTTTTTTTTGCTTGGCAGAAAATTGTTAAGCGGTACTTATAAGGAGCTCTACGAAATTTTGCCATGCATAGCAAATCAGAGAACATGAACACTAATGCAACTAGTTGCATAAGTGTTCATGTTTTGTGTTATCAATTGTTGAGATACGTGAAAATGTGGGTTTGATACGCTGTGAACCAGTGAAAACAATGCACACTGTTCAGCATGTAAACATATAGACTTTATATTGGGTGCGTTTGTTTAGCTTACCTGGGTCGACCCCGGTCTTCCCCCGGTGCGTTCGAATAGCTTTGACGTCATTCCAGGGGCTCACCTGGGTCAGCCCCCAGTGCCCTGCGTGTGGAGTGGGTCACTTGGGGGCTGGCCCCAGGTAAACGACGTCACTACGAGAGCGGTGAGTGATCGTTCGTCTAGCTCTTGTCAGGGGCTCACCCGAGTGAACACTGCGGGGTAGACCCAGGGAAGCTAATCGAACGCACCCAATGGTTGTAACAACCAACATCAGCTGTTTCCAGACAGTTTTCTCGAATATGACTTTATTTCGGAAGGCATTATGTCACAGAAAAATTGTGCAAACTTCATAATGTTCAGTTAACTTTCAGACTAAAATTGAACATTTGTTATCCTTACTAATCCAGTATAACATCTTCCACATATGCTACTTAGCTCATGCTACATCACATGTTAAATGAGCAAAAGTTGCAAAACCCCCACCCCACCACAAACTTGGATTCCCAACTAAAATTTGTGATGTATAGCAGACAATGACGACTGTGCAAAGCGTCTATGATTATGAATTGCACAAATCAAGGAATTGTGATTCCGTAACTAGACAGCAATACTTATTCTAGCCATTGTGAAATCGGTAGTTAGCTTTAGGGATTTGAACCTACAACCTTGTGATTGCAAGTCCCGCAATCTAACCATGGTGATATATGGTGTTATTCCAAGGGGCAGGTTCTTGAAGGTTGGTCGTTCCAATGTCCATACTTCCTCCCACTGCACTGGCCTTCTGCCCATGAGCACAAGTAGGTTGATAAAAAGGTGGGTTTATTTGCTGCCGCTGGCAAACACTGCAACATCATCATCTTCTCTAATACCCATACTCTGCATAAGAGAAAATACCACACCAATATTAATAAGAACATGCTACATGTAAGTGAAATAAATAAATAAACGACCAACTCATCTAATTTATTTCTTTGCTAAAACTTGTCAACACTGCAGTCCAGTATGTGCTCATATTCCATTATGTAGACCAAGGACAAAACACAAGAAAAAACAACAGGTCTCCTTCGGGAATTATCTTTTCAGCTGGGTATACTTATCAACTGTTTTTACTTCACATTAACAGTAGTAATGAAAACACAATGCTGAATAGTCAGTGTGAAAATGCTTTATCCCCTAAAATCCCACTTACATTACAACCTACTTTGAAATTGTCAAAATGTTGCATCTCGCTTGAAACAGACCAGATGTACACACATTACTTGTAATTTGTCAGCGTAAAAAAAAGCTTGGTGCCCGGTTCATACTTCCTGCGAATGCTTATTGCGATTCAAATTTCATTGCGTCACAAAAGGAAAAGGAAATTTGCGCTGACACAAGAAAAAATAAATGATCAATTACCTTATTTACTGTACAGGTTTTTTTTTACAGGGCTTCATTTCTGATAATGTACCACTATCCAACATATGTAATGAGAGACTTACCTTCTGAATGAATTGTGGCGTGACTGAAATTTCTTGCTCCATCTGGCGTAGCTTCTCATCAAGTAGGATGCATTCTCGCATCTTCAAGACAAATATAAAAAAACTCAAAAAAAGCTCACATAGAAAAACTCATGATCAAAACTCAAACTGCAAAATGTTAAGAACATTTTAAGTCTTGCTGCTTAAAGAAATGGTACAGTATGCTATGACGGGGACTCGAACCTACACTCTGATGATCAGAAACACTAGAGATTGAGTCTGTCCCTAAACCTTCCGCCAAGACATAACACAAGAAATAGAGTTCTGCCCTTGCAATAGAATGTGATGAAAGTGTTAACAAGAGGCCGAAATAGATTTTAAATTCCTGTACCCATACATATAATGCTTTTGAAAATCAATTTACCCATAAAATGATCTCATATAAGAAACAAACGTTTTCAAGTCAGGCCGTTTGCCATGGGAAGGCCTAGTTGACTATGACATAAATTCACACATAAAGAATTTTCAAGAAATGATTTTTAAAATTACCTCCCCTTCCAAGTGTTTCAGTAACGATGGATTATCGTATTTTTCCGGGTTGTCATGGAAACTGACCATTCCATCTTTTTTGCTGATGCTGGCATAGATCTGTCCTTCCTCAATCTGATTGAAAAAAATGTTGATAACAATATTTGATTAATTAATTGATTTATACTCATTCCTAATAATCTTTATAAACCCTTTACGGACCACAGTGGCCACAGGCGGCTTGCAGCAATACGCCCATAGCGGCCACAAATAGCAGCAAAGTATGACCTGCTTCCATTCACATAAAGATGTCAAAGTAAAAGTCATGTTCAGATATGCAATTTTTCAATGTAGTATATTAGATTATTATCCCAATTTCAAATGATTTTTGTTGAAATGTTTACTGACAAAGCTTGATTTAAAGAAATGAAACCATACTAGCAATGTCTGAGCCTTTTGTGATGCTTAGACAAGTTATAAGACCAAATTAAAAGAGTAACCTTACCATGGACAGAACATGAAGTTCGGCTTCTTTGGCTGATGTAAGGTGAACCCTTCTTGCTATGTCACTCAGCGATAACGTCAAAAATGTCTACAGTAACACAAACAAACACAGATGTTAACATTTTGCACTGGATGAGAAAAGTTTTAAAGTTTGAGCAGTACAGATCAAATGGTGTCAGATTTGGTGCTGTGGCTATAGGCGATAGTCTTACCTTAGGCCCAGTCCCTGCCGTCGATTTCACAAAACTCTTCCTAACTTAAGACTAATCTTAGGATTTAGGACGAGTCCCAACCCTGCACTGTAGCATGCATACCTTAAGATTAATCCTAAGTTAGAACTAGGACGAGTTACTCGTACTAACTCAAGATAAGACTAGTCCTAACTCTTTGGGAAATCGACCCCAGGTCTCTTAGTGAGTTATTAAAAACTTAAGGCTAGCAAGTAACTTGTTCCAACTCGAAAAAGACTAGTCTCAACTCTTTGTGAAATCCACCCCTGACCTGTCAAGCCATAAATCAACCAACTATGTGAAGACTCCAACCTGACTTATGAGGAAAATAGGCAACTGCATGCTGGACAGGAACATTTGGAAATCCATCACAAATGTCTGGTAGAAGTCGATGGAATGAATGAATTGAGAGTTTTAGTTCAAATGAACTCTGCTGTCAGTAACGAAAAGTATAATTTTTAATTTTTTTTAAAGATCTCCAATGACCACAAGATGCCTTCACTGCGGGAGTGAGCTTTCATATAGAAAACAAAATCATTGTTTGTTATTGTCAGTTAACTTAACTTTAAAAATATCCAGTACATCAACAATTTTCTCAATTTATTTCAAGAACACAATTCTTCCTACCTTTGTAAGTCTTTGAATATTCTTGCCATACATTGACGTCACAACTTGTTTAACCAATCCCATGTTCTGCTCCTATACAAGGAAGAAAACAAGTAATGACCGTTATCACAAACTAACCTCAAGAAGGACCAAGTCTGATTAACAGCTAATGTTAACAGGTACAATGGTACAACTGTGATCAGAAAAGCGTGCGAGCACAAAGCCTGCTGACTATGGTCGGGTGATTATGGACAGGATTATAATAAAAACAGGATTACCAACCAATTTTCCACGTGATTTTTTAGGATAAGCGAACAACAGCTGAATACCAGTAACAAGCAACATAAAACAAATGGAAATTTTGTTGGTAATCCTGTTTTTATCAAGGATGAAATTTCATGCTAAGCAAATTTGTGTGCTTAGCAGCTCTGGGAATTTGGGCCCTGATGTTCAGGCTAACTGACACCTAGAACTAGGCATGTGTCTCTAGAGGGCACTATTTGACTAGTCCAAGTCCCCTACTCAACACTGTCTTACCCTTGTGAATTGCTCAGAGTGTTTGAGAATGACGTTTCTTATTTCCTGTGGGTTGTTGGTATTATATGCATTGGCCAGCTCATGGTAGGGCTGGCTCAGCGGCTGAAAAAAGAAAAGAAAACCGATGTTAATTTTTTTTTACGATCACAACTATCATCTTCAGACAATGTACTACTTTTTTGTTTAAGTGGGCCTTGAACCCTTAGTGCCTGCAGAAAACTCTTGCTCTGTGAATCTTTTTCTAAACGTGATGTCAGAAGACATTTTGGTTTGGCCATTTCCATACAATTTTAGCGAGTGTCAATAGCTTTCAAGTAAAAGCAGCTCCTTTGCACAGAGTGGGTAATTATGGTCTGTAATTCCATGCGCAAAACAATGGGTGCGTTCGATTAGCTTCCCTGGGTCGACCTTACGGTGCTCACTCAAGTGAGCCCCTGACAAGAGCTAAGCGCTCGGAACACACTCCCAATCTCGTGGGTTGTCATGCACCTCGGGTCACCCCCAAGTGACCCACTCTACAAGCAGGGCACTGGGGGGCTGACCCGGGTGAGCCCCTGGAATGACGTCAAAGCTATTCGAAACGCACCGGGGGCAGACCGGGGTCGATTCAGGGAAGCTAAACGAATGCACCCAATACACTTCTGGAGCATTTAAAGGGGCATCTAGGCAGTGCCAAGGGGCATAGAGGCGACGGTCTTTATTGTATCCTTGAAGTATAAGGCCTGATTGTCTACCGACTGCCTGTAAACTGTATGGAAGCCTACCTTGATAAAGCGACTAACAACCTGCGATGTGTACTTGGGTAAAACCGTAACCTTCCCATGGTGGATGAGAGAGACTACAATGAACTTCTTATAGGCTTCTAGCATGATGTGGCTGACTGCCATACTGGGTGTAGTAATAGCCTGAGTAGGAAATACACAAATCATAGTAATATTTATAGAGCGGCTTTGCCAAAAGATTAGAAAAAAACACAACAGAAATCCGAAACTAGAAGATTGAATTAGCCGTTACAAACTGCTTACCAATGAAAAGGACCTACAAATGCAACAAAAAGTTAATGGCCTAACGTTTTGACTCTAGCAGTGTCTTTCTCAAAGGCTCTGCTAGGGTTGAAACGTCAGGCCAATAACTATTTGCTTGCAGATGGGTTTTGAAAAGTCCCTTAAACTGATCAAGTGATGAGGCATTCTGGAATTAGATAGGTAGAGAATTCCGAGTTTGGGGACCACGCAATGTGATCTTGTTCCTTCTGTGTTCTGGGGTATGCAACAAACATGTTTATTTACCTCTTGGTGCAAAGATTAATCTGAAGATTTCATTATGCAGTCACTCTCTTGCACTTAATTTTAAGGCCGTATATAAAAATTTATTAAAAAACAGAGTAACACTGAATTCTAAAAAATCAAATGTTTACCACTTCGAAGAAATAAACAGCCCTCGCCCAGTTCTTGAGAGCCGAGTAGATCATACCACCATAGTAATAATAGCACAGGAAATTAGTCGACTCGAAGAGACCACCCTGTCAACAAATCAAATTTACTTATTTTATTTATTTTATTACACAGAACTAGGACTGAGGAAATAAAAATAAAACACCAGAGCTGAAGTCCAGTGGCCACTCGTCCGGCTGTGACATAAAACATGGTTTCAAACGGTCGATCAACTTCGTGGACAATGTTATAAACCAGAGTAGGAAGGTTAAGATTATCTAACTAAATATTGCACTAAATATGAATGTCACAAAATTGTTGAAATAACGTTTACACAAATATTTTAGCAGAACCTTCTGCTCCCCGCCCACTAAATATTCTAAGACAATAAGATTTTTTACCTCTTTACTGATTTCTGTGATGTCAACGTCCAGGAAGGGTAGAACAGGTTTCATACATTTAGCTAGCAGACAAAGCTGAAAAGGAAGCAAGAAATCAAACCCAGAGTTAGAACACGACAGGGATGAGATTTACCGTTTGTGAAAATTCCTGAAATAATAATGGCTTCTTATGTAGTGCTCATATCCGTCACTCAGTGATGCTCGAGGCGCGACAACATTTAGTATTTTCCTGCAAGGTTTATTTGGGGTTACGTTTGAAGTATGAGACCTATTCTTTTTACATAGCATCATGTAATGGTTTACAATGTGCTGTGGCGCAACATGCTGCCAATCAAACCCCCCAAATTCTTGAAGTCTTATGACAAAGAATGTCTAGCCCAACTTTGTCCGACTTTGGGTACAGTTCACAAAATTCAAACAAGACCACAAAACTGAACCTGGACATCATCGAGTTGGTTCCAGTTAGAATATACCTTTTTCACAGTGCAGCCATCTTGAATTTTTCACACTGATATCAATGTAACCAAACCGAGGCTGGAAGAAAAAAATAGATGGAGGCAGAGGTCTCTTCAAGTTCCCTTACCTGACAGAGGTCAGCATGGATTGATGTAAGTTGTGCAGCGTGCATCTGTATCTTATTGACTGCCTTGCACATGATCTCAATCCCTCTCAGGTACTGTTTCTTCTCTATCAGAACTCTCGTCAGCTGGTGGGCAAGACTAGCATCTGATGAAACAAATGTCATGACGGTAGTAGATTTATCAAATAGTCATTCATATTCCCCTCCGAATAAGCAATCTACACGTACACCCTCTCTATCACCCGTTGCATTTATGCCAGTTTTGGTTTCTGCGATGTAGTGATACAGATACAGATGCAGATTCCAACCCACCCCCCCCCCTCCCCCCTCACTCCAATCTCAAGATAATCCAGACCAAGTACAAAAGAAACAAACTCCTTCCAATAAACTTTAAGAATTTAGGAGACTACTTAGTTCTGAAAAGAGCTGCCTGGTTATTAAGGGCACTGGACTCTGTTGGTAACTACTCAAAGTATTCTGTTGCATAATGCTTGTTACTGGTTTTCAACTGTTGTTTGCTTATCCTGAAAATTATGTGGAAATTTGGTTGGTAATCCTGTTTTTATCAAGGCAAAAATTCCCTGCTAAGCAAATTTTTGTGGTAAGCAGCTCTACAAAATTGGGCCCTGGTTTGGGCTATTACTTACAGCTATCTGTTGCAAAGCGAACCTGTTCACCGTTGCACATGCTGAAGAACAGCTGAGTCTGTGAGAAGAGAGTTTCAAAGTCCGGAGCCGAGCCAGATGGTAAAGTGAACTTGACATTTCTAGAGAAAGGACAAAAACATAAAAACTTCAAAAAATTTGCGGAGAGAATGAAAAGTTTGTAACACTTTTGATTGATGCACAAAAATGTGCATAGGGAATGAAAAGATTGTTCTAACTATTCTTAGTGAATCAGTGAGGCTTTGTACACCAATCAGGGAGATTTTTAGAATTACATTCAACATAATATTAACAGGGGAAAAGTTTTAACAATTCGGGAGATTTCCGAGTGGGCTCAATTTTCTGCAGTATCGAGAGTTGGCAGCTCTGCTCATCCCCCCCCCCCCCCGGCTTGATTTTTCACGGAGGTAACAAAGGTGACTGCCTCCATGCCCTCTGGTCATTGCCTTGGTGCCCTTGAAAATCTCAAGTAGAAATTTACAATAGGGTGCCTTTTACTAAGGAGAATTTACCCGAGTGCCCTGCCGTCAATTTCACCAAAATCTTCCTAACTTAGGATTAATCTTAGGACTTAGGACGAGTAAAGTTCTGTATCCAGAGACGTAGGATGCCTTGAACCCATCCTAAGTTATGACGAGTTACTCGCCCTAACTCGAGATAGGATTAATCCTAGCGTTTAGTGAAATCGGCTGCTGGACAATTTAAATTGCCCCCCCCCCCCCCAGCTTTAAAGGAGAATCCCAAATCTTACAGAACAGCGAGGACACCCAGCGAGTGAAGCTGTGGATCCAGCGTCTCTAGAATCATATCCAGATTGGACGCATTCTTCTTCAAGAGTTCCAAACTCTTATTGATCTCCTCACAAAGTTGTGCAAAGTTTCCTAAATGAGCAAGAACAAAAATACGTTGACAATTGATAGACAGATAGGGAATAGAAAATTCATTGCAAAGTTTAATAGTCTATCATTATTAAATTGATTATGGAGTTATAAACAAAAATATACACAATAATAACATTATTGTGTGTTCGTTTAACTCCACTTTTCAAAAATACATACAGACAGATCAATCAAAGTGTTTAGTTATACTAAAGTTATAGTAGTAGTACACTAAATGTAGGCCCAACACTAACAGTAGTTTTTAATTTTCTGACAAATTAACAGTCAAAAGACTGGCTCTCTCTACCCTGTACATTCAGTTAAATAGTTTAAAGCTAAGCTAGTGTACTGTAGACTAGTAATACTAATAGTAGCAAGTTATTTATTTATTTTTCTACTTATTTATTATATTATAATAAGAGCCAAACTCTGCCTAAGTAAAAAAGGGATTTAAGCCAACGCTCACCATGCTCACAGTCACAAAATACGAACTCAACAAACAAAAAGGCACTTTACTGAATAAAATTGTAATTTACAGTTATTTACTTTCAAAATTAACAACACTTTAAATCAAATTTCTGTTTCTGTTTGCAGTTCCGTTTCCCCTTTGTTTATTTCTTGGCATGATTAACGGGGAAACGGAACTGCAAACAGAAACAGAAATTTGATTAATGGTGTTGTTAATTTTGAAAGTAAACAACAATTATGACTGATCATCTACTGATGCTGCTGAAATTTATCACGAAACTGGTTGAACTGCCATTTTCTAATCATTATTCACACACACCACAAAAAAGTGACAACTCACCTTCTGTAGAAAGTGTGACTACGGAATTAACGAATCCCTCCACCTGTGAGGCCATTTTGAAAACCTTTGATCAAGAAACGAAAAAAAAATTGACTTTGAAAAACAATAAATCGGGTCACAGAGACGTCGACCAAGTAATTATTTCACGCAGTCGGGGTTTATTGTGGACTTTTCCTCAAAGAACGATCGCCCCATTATAACAAATGTACATGATAGTTGATGCAAAGTCGGTGGGGCGATTTGGTCATTACAAAATTAGTTTATTAACGGTGTCTGAAACAGCGCCCTCCCTTGTCCACCTGCTGTGGCTGTAAACAATCCGTAACCATTTTATGACAGGCAACAACAAAATTTGCAAATCCAACAGTCGTTGTCTCACACTCCTCTATCTCTCGACTCGCATGCTGTTTATATTTTATGGGCTTCGGATCCTGCGAACCTTTCCTGCCTTTTTTGTCGAAGCATCTCATATTGTTTTTGATGAAAAGCTTCAACCAAAATATGTAATTTGTGTTTCTTCGGATTAGTGAGGTGAGTGCATTTTAATTCTTCGTAAAGAATTCATTGCTACAAACTTGTTTAAGCCCGAGCGATTTGCTTTCTCTTTTGGCTGAATCGTTTTTGGAATTTACCATCCAATGATCCATGTGGTGACGGTCATGCTGGTCCGTCGGTTTCTGCTTTGAGCATGTAGAAATAGTGGCCCAGGTTGGACGTCCTACTAGGGCCTAATTTCATAGAGCTGCTAAGCACAAAAATTTGCTTAGCATGACATTTTTTGCCTTGATAAAAAAAGGATTACTAACCAAATTTCCACGTGATTTTCAGGATAAGCAAACAACAGCTGAATACCTGTAGTGTAAGTGTAAGAAGCAATATGCTAAGCAGCTCTATGAAATTGGGCCCTGGGCTGGTTAGAAGGTAGAAATAGCTTTGATGAGCCAACGGAACCGAAGAGTCCAACCTGGTTTCTATCCGAGGTATTTCTACCTCCATGGTTTCACCATAGAGCAGGCATAAAAGGATTCTTCAAGGAATGGTTTCACCATTCACTCAATCATGTCAAAGGGCAGGAGATCTGAGCTGAGACTAAGGTCTCATCAAAGTCAACAGACCCTTCCCATGAAATATGTAAATTGCACATAGCGCGTGCGCACTAACGTTTTGGTTGGAAAAGTTTCCGTATGGCGCCACCACTTTTTCATTCGATATGAAATAATATAGTATCTAATTTACCTCAATGAGATATCCCTTTTTGTAAAAATGAGTGAAAAAGTGGTGGCGCCATACGAAAAGTTATCCTTTTGGTTGGCAAAATGAGGGAACATCGCGCTGTTTTGTACACGGTTAATGGGTGCGTGACGCAGACGCGATTGCGCGTCTGCTTAGTGCACAACTCTATGGCGTTTGCCAACCAACAGGGTCTGTACGCATGAGTGAATGTGATTAGCATATTTCATGGGAAGGGTCCATTGTTATACCTCGTTAACAAACTGTGAAGTTTGATTGGTCGAGAACCAATCATGTGACGCGCAACAAATCTGCATGTTACATGGCTCGCCGGGCCGGGTAACATGAAAAGTGATGTACACCGGTGTACATCACCTTGATCGTTCCCAGGGTTGGTCGATTTCCAGCGCTGTGTACGAAACAACCGCGGGTTCGAGGGAATTGTTTCTTGTTCGTCTGCTTATTAAATCCATTGGACCCTTTCGGTACAGAAAAAAAAAAAAAAGTTCACAGATTTACAAATAGTTTACAGGATTTACAGAAGGTAATGGTGAAAGACTTCTCTTGAAATATTAGTCCATGAAATGCTTTACTTTTTGAGAAAACGGTAAAACAATATAAATTCTCGTTAACAAGAATTACGGATTTGTTATAAACACATGTCATGACACGGCGAAACGCGCGAAAACAGGAGTGGGTTTTCCCGTTATTTTCTCCCGACTCCGATGTCCGATTGAGCCTAAATTTCCACAGGATTGTTATTTTATATATAAGTTGTGATACACGAAGTGTGGGACTTGGACAATACTGTTTACCGAAAGTGTATAATGGCTTTAAACAATGACAAATGGCAAATGGCAAAATTAATCAATGACAAATGGCAAACGGCACCCTCAGCTTCGCCTCGAGTGCCATTTTCCCCCTCGGGTGTACAAAACGCCATGGACCCTGTCACAGCGTGCAACAATTGTATAATGTTACCCTGTTTATTTTATGCGGCTTAGTTAGTTTGGATCAAGATGATGATCTAGAGACTTAATGTATGTCCTTTTTATTTTAATTTAAGTCGAAGAAGACATGGAAGACTGACTTTTTTTATTTTAAAGGGGTTTTTGACTGTTGGCAGTGTTTACTGTGCCACATTATTTTGCTGGTTAACTATAATAGAAAAAAAATACAATTTACTTGATAATGATAATTGATAGGACTCCGACTATTTTAGGCCCTACTTGTTTTTTTTTTTTTATACTAGGATGTGATTCGAACGAATAAGTGGTGGCGCCCTACAAAAAAAATCCGAAAAAAAGATCTGTTTCCTAGTTCATGTGAGCTGCATTATTCAAAGAATTAATGCCAATCAATTTTTTTATGAGCAAATATGGTCAGAATTATCTTGGGAAAAGTTCCTCTGGCCACCAGGTTTTCTGGTGATACACACACACTCGTTGAATTATTGATACAAAAAAAAGGTTTTTACACTCAGTAGTTGTTGTCCATTTTAATAATAATAACCTGTTTTATATAGCGCTTTTCACACCCGGAGGGCGTCCCAAAGCGCTTCACATTATTACCCCTGGTCACTGGGCCTTAATTCACTCCTCAGCTCAGCTCCCCGGTAGGGAGTATGCAGCTTGTGCAACATTAATATGCGCTACTCGGCTAAATCAATCACAAGAACCATCTCTGCCCTCACAGGTACCCATTTACCAATGGGTGGAGAGAAGCAATTATAGTTAAGTGTCTTGCTCAGGGACACAAGTGTCACGACCGGGATTTGAACCCACACTCTGCTGAACAGAAGCATCAGAGCTTGAGTTCGATGCTCTTATCCGCTCGGAAACTTAACTCCCATTGAAATATGTGTACTGTTTATGCCTTGAATTTCTACATTTAAAGGATTGGGGTACTTTTTGTAACACAAAACACAATGTCCACAGATTTTACATTTAACTTACACAGTTTGAAGATAATGATAATAGAAAGCTTCCCTTCAAATAATGCTTGCTGAGGTGCTGTAGTTTTTGAGAAGTTTGTAAAACAATGTCATGAAAATCATTTTTACTTGCTAAATAATAATTTTTAGTCTCACTGAGCCGAAAATTATTTTGTGATTTTTTTGTCTTCTTCATTATTTCTCAAAAACTACAGCAAAGTCTCAGTAAGTAATATTTTAAGGGAAGCTTTCTACTTATAATAGTATGTTATTAAAATTAATAAGCTTTCTACTGTCATTATCTTTAAACCGTGTCAGTTTAATCTAAATCTGTGGTAAATTGATGTGTTTTGTGTCCTACATAAAGTACCAAGACCCTTTAATACATTGGAAATGGAAGGAATTAACAGAATTTGATTGTCGACAGGAAGTTTAAAAGGTCAACATTTTACTCCTGCCTGTAACTCTGATTCTCTGTAAGATTGGACATTCAATCCAAAAGGTAGGCCAGCCAGATGATAAAAGCTACAATGGCATACATTTTTCAATACCATCGGGATAAAAAAAACACCTTGCACCCAATTAGCACATCTTAACTGGCATTTATAAGGCCACAAAAAAAAAATCAATAAGAATAAAGAAATCATCACAATCACTATAAAACAGAGGGTTTGTGTGTTTTTGATGTTTTCAATAGTTTTGTCAAACAAAATAATAAATGACATTTTCTGTAAACTTTTGCAAACAACTAAGCACAGTGTAGCCCAAGTAAATATTTGAAGAATTGTTCTTGCTTTGCCAACATGAATAAAAACCTTCTTTAAACATCTTTTCAAACCTGTACATTTTGAAAAAAATATCAGCTGAAAAATCTGGGCAGTAAAAGTATAAGAGATATCCAGACATGGGAATTTTTTTTTTTTTAAATGGGGTCAGGGGGTTTTTAACGGTCGGGCGGAGATGATCAACAATTTGTTTTTATGTGGCCTAATTATTCATACAATACATGTAGGTCACTGGACACTAACTGGTAATTACTCGAAATAATCGTTAGCATAAAAAACTTACTTTGTAACGAGCAATTGAAAGCTGTTGATGGTATAAAACATTGTGAGAACTGGGTCCTCTGAAGAAAGGTAATTTCGAGAAAGGTAATTTCTGAGAAAGGTAATTTTGAGAAAGGTAATTTCTCACCCAAATCTAAGACTTCAGGCCTGAACTGAAGCCTGGTTGTGCATCTGAAAGCACACATTATTCTCTTACAACTTTGATATGACCAATTGAGTCAAAATTTTCAAAGTTTGTTTGTTATGATGCATTGTTGGGATACATCAAGTGAGAAGACTGGTCTTTGACAACTACCAATGGTGTCCAGTGTCTTTAAGCAGCTAGGTATATGAAATTTGGTCATACAAACCATACGGGGAGACCGGTCACTTTTTTGGGTGGTGAGGGGGGGGGGGGGGGAGGGTCCTATTTACCTATACACACTGCACACAGCACATAAAAGCCAAGATGACAGTGTACACCTTTCATTCCCACCAATTCAGACCGTTACAGGGGTGCCCTTAATTTCATAAATTACATAATTTTTCTCTCCAAGCGCTATACATATTTTTTAAGCTGTTGAAAGAATTTGCTCATCCCGAGGCTATGATTGGGATTAGTATTCAAGGAGTAAAAGTAGGCCATTTCATTGCAAAGTGTGGGCTCTTCTTTTAACTGGGTCAAAAAAATACAATTTGCAAACTTCAAACTGCAAGTGCAATGGTCTTACATGTGGGTTACAAATAATGTTGGCAGTTCCACCCAGTGTAATTTGGTTTTCAAAATGATCTTGATTTGTTGAGACTTTTGTTTTAAAAACAACAAACCTTTTTTCAAATACTATACATAAAAAAACTACAACAACCACAACAAAAAATGGAAATAAAACAAAAACATAAATCTAGTACTTCAATTGCCTCAATTGCCCTGTGTCAAATTAACAATTTATATGTACCTCGTAGAGGTGCCCTTTTCCATGAAGAAAACGCCTTGGTGCCCTAACCCTTTGAAGGCAGTGGACACTATTGGTAATTGTCAAAGACTAGCTTTCAAACTTGGTGTATCTCAACATATGCATAAAATAACAAACCTGTGAAAATTTGAGCTCAATCGGTCATCGAACTTGCAAGATAATAATGTCACACAAAGTTATGTGCGTTTAGATGGTTTATTTCGAGACCTCAAGTTCTAAATCTGAGGTCTCTAAATCAAATTCGTGAAAAACTACTTCTTTCTCGAAAACTATGGCACTTCAGAGGGAGCCGTTTCTCACAATGTTTTATACCATCAACCTCTCCCCATTACTCGTCACCATGCAAGTCATTATTTTGAGTAGTTACCGATAGTGTCCACTGCCTTTAAAAAACGTAGCATCAAGCTTGTGGTTCCTTTAGGTTTTAAATGTATCTTCTGAACAACCAGGAAATAATTTTTTATTTTTTATTAATGGTCTGAGTATACCGATCTTTTATTTTATTAAAATATTTTATTTTATTAAAGCTACATAATATGTATTTAAACAATTTTTTATCAAACTCTGGTTTTTTAACAGCCAATCTGAAACTAAGCTCGTTGACTATCTTCTGTCGCCACGGTAATGCCTACATATGTATTAGAAGCTTAACTATGCACGTTTCATTATGCATGAACAATCTGCCAATAATTGCACTATGTTTAATATTCACCTATCTGCGTTTTGCGTTGTCGTGTAGCTAAGTTATTAACTGATAAAAATCATAGTAATCACTGGCAATACACCAACGATAAAAAAAAAGCCATGATAAAACAGAGTTGTCAAAAAGTACACAAGAAGTCTGATAAACCAAATAGCAACAGAGGGAGAGGCAAAAACAACATAGGGCGGGTAGAGATTATTTTCTTGAGCGTTGCAGAGGTAGCGAGATCTCCTCCAACCTCACGAGAGAGTTCCAAAGGTCATTGGTTTAGCGCTAGACAACGCAAATATCCTTTGGAGTGAAGGCTTTTGCGTAGAAAAAAATTGCCTCTTTGAGTTCTCGATGCGTTGGGTCTCTCTCGCTGAAGGAGGACGTTATGCGTCTAGATTGAAAAGAAAGCTGATCACACAGTCGGTAAATTACTCTCTTTTTTTCTGTCTAGCTTATAACATTTTTTTTATGGAATAGCTTTGCTCTTAAGGGGTAGGTGTAACATTGCAACTCTTGCGGAGTGTTTTTGTAAAAAAAAAAAAAGTAGTGATTTTAAAGTGTTTAGTGCAGATGATGGAAATAAACAGTGGCTGTTTTTTTTTCTGCATTGACGTGCATTGTTAATAATTATGATTGACGATGTGTACATTTGCGTAGCTACAACATGTTCCTAGTTGTGATACTATTAATTTTACTTCAAGGTAACTATAGGCTATGCATAGTGATTTTTTTTTATTAATGTCACATTGTATGTGTTGTAAAGTGCTATTCACACAACGTAAAGTTTAACAGTGGTCCCTTGCTTAACTTAAAGGAACACGTTGCCTTGGATCGGACGAGTTGGTCAAAACAAAAGCGTTTGTAACTGTTTTTTATATAATGCATATGGTTGGAAAGATGTTTTAAAAGTAGAATACAATGATCCACACAAGTTTGCCTCGAAATTGCGTGGTTTTCCTTCTACTGTGCGAACTAACACGGTCGGCCATTTATGGGAGTCAAAATTTTGACCCCCATAAATGGCCGACGTGTTAGTCGACGAGGTAAAAGGAAAACCACGCAATTTCGAGGCATGTTTGTGTGGATCATTGTATTCTACTTTTACAACATCTTTCTACTCATATGCATTTTATAAGAAACGGTTACAAACGCTTTCCAAAGACCAACTCGACCGATCCAAGGCAATGTGTTCCTTTAAGCATGGTTGTAAAATGTAGCACTGGACGGTATACAAATTGATGTCCTTTCACACGATGTGTATTTTGTCAAATTTTACAAACGTGTTTAAATTTAGCAAAATAAAGCTTTTGTCACTAATATATGTGTTTTGATGAGTGGAATGTGAATCAACAGTTAAACTAAGGTTTTAAAAAGTCAGTTCTTATGTTATTTACAAATTTAAGAGTAGACCCCGACCCGAGAGGGCGCTGTTCGTGACGTCAATCCAGACAGACTTTGCCTGTAATGCGTAGAGTCAACACAATTGCAAAGTACATGTACGGACCAAGTCGTGAGTTTGTACGTTTCAACAACAAAAAATTTTTGTTTTTTTCCGGCAATGCCGACCAGGTGTATTGCTGCTGAATGCAGAAAAACACTTTTTGAAATGTACCAACTCACGACTTGGACGTACGTGTACTTTGCATGTGTGGTTACTATACGCATTGCAGGCAAAGTCTGCCTCGATTGACGTCACAAAAGGCGTAGGCGGAGTCAGCCCCCAAACAACTTTATATATTTTTTAAACAATATAAATCGTGACAAACAATTACTAAAAAAATTGTTTTATTGTTTGTAAGCATATACTCTTATGTTTGAAAGAAAAAAAAAAATATTTCCAGGTGACTTTAAGTAAACAGATATCTGTACACACAGACACATAACGTGAGTGTTTTGTCCTTGTTGGTGTTGTCGTACTAATTATAAAATACCATACAACAATACGAGAATGGTGGCCTTAGCGGAACCCACGACGACGTCAGAGACGAACTAGAACTAATTATGCTGCATTGTGTACATTGTGTTCTAATTAAAGTGATGGCAGGGTAGCTCTGTGAGGGTGCTTTCTAAAAACAGGGCCCACTTTCACAGCGCTGCTAAGCAGCCAACTTTGTGCTTACTGTGCAATTTTCCATTTCATAGCGCTGCTAACCGTAAGCATTCCAAAAAGGCATTCTAACCTTCCAAATGAAGGAATGAAAGAAGAAACACCCTGATCACACAAAGTTGTGTGCGTTCAGATGCTTGATTACGAGACCTCGAGTTCTAAACCTGAGGTCTCGAAATCAAATTCGTGGAAAATTACTTCTTTCTCGAAAAACTACATTATTTCAGAGGGAGCTGTTTCTCACAATGTTCAATACTGTCAACCTCTCCCCATTACTCGTTACCAGGAAAGGTTTTACACAATGCCTATAATTATTTTTAGTAATAACCTATACACTGCCTTTAACACGTACGTATTTAAATAGGATTTGAGGCATTGCATGGTGAGGTATCAATAATATGTTTGGTTTGCGTTAACACCATGTGTAGAGTAGATGTATACACACACTAACTGGCAAGTGCATTGGTGTTACCGCGGCCGCAAACCAATTTGTTGACATGTCTGTATTATGAAACAGGAATATTACTCACATAAAATCAAATTTTAAAAAGTCATGTTACGCGTGATTTTGTGTAAATTTTCGTTCATTTTGTAAAAATGCAAATTTTTGGTTGTGTTTTTTGTGTGCTTTGACTTCAAGTGGATTTAGGATTTTCAAAGTGTTTGTCACCAAAATACAAAAAAATAAATTAAAAACTCCCGCCCTTTTTTTCTTCATACAGTGTTGTATATAATCTTTTGGAAACATCACCGCCTGTCACATTCGTGCGTCAGTTGGCCTCCTCCTGGACTTTAGGAGATTTGTCTCTTGTCTAATTTAAAAACTCCCGCCCTTTTTTTTCTTCATACAGTATTGTATATAATCTTTTGGAAACATCACCGCCTGTCACATTCGTGCGTCAGTTGGCCTCCTCCTGGACTTTAGGAGATTTGTCTCTTGTCTTAATTTAAAAACTCCCGCCCATTTTTTCTTCAAATTGTATATTAATCTTTTGGAAACATCACCGCCTGTCACATTCGTGCGTCAGTTGGCCTCCTACATGTATATTCACATCATGGACTTTAGGAGATTTGTCTCTTGTCTTGGTATTGTGCAGTGGCTGTGTCACTTAGCGTGAGATTTTAAGCCTATTACCGGTACCGCCGCCGATACTCTTAAATTTTAACACCAAGAGAGTGACATTGTTCCGATCTGGATAATTTCCATCAAAGAAGAATGCTTGAGTGTCGGGAAGAGGGAAAGGCTAGCCCTGAAAGGGTACTGATACCTTTTGTAGATCAAGCTTTTGGCCATCACATGAATCCCTACTCACTGTGAACACATGTCATATAATTTACCTGTAGAAGTTTCAGCTTCATTAGTGATCAAGTTTTTGAGGGGAAAAAAAGGAAAATTATAGAGCATGGGTGTTTTCAAGAGAGTTGTGAAAATCTGTTGTACCATGGAGGAAGTTCTTTCTCCATGGTTGTATTTTTGTCTCACTAAGATAAAAAAAAATTGTGAAATTGTTTTACAAATTTCTCAAAATATAATATAAAAAAAACACCCTTGTTGCACTAAACTTGTGTGCTTTACAAAAATAGTTATAGGAATTTTAATTGAAATTTAGTTGCCCAATGATTTGCGTGACTGTGATGAACATCTGTGAATATCCCACTGCATATCTCAATGCTGTTTTTTTTTACAAGCCTGAAGAATGAATGTCTTTTGTGGAATTCTGTAGGGTTTAATGTGGGAGATACTTCTGCAACAAAGTTCAATATTTATTTAAAAAAAATCATTATTTTGGAATTGTGGGAGTTTATTTCTAGCCTCTTCTTACTGTATGCAAGTTCCCTTGACACAGCCTTTCTTTTAATATTATTTCTCTGACCTGACAAAATATTATCTAATTGTGTGTGTTGGTTGCCATGGTTATCTGGGAATATTTGAAGCTGTTCCCTATGATAACAATGTCCCTGGAGGCTTGATGCTATGCCTGGCGATTCCGTAACAATGCAATATTCTTTCGAATTGTTGATAGTATTTCATGACGTTTAAGGAAAACCATGCAATTTCGAGGCATGTTTCTGTGGAACATTAAATTCTACTAAAAAACATCTTTCTAACCATGCATTTCATGTCACCTTCAGTTAGTTATCCATCCCCCCACACAAAATGCTTAAATGCTTTTACTTGCACAGAATGCGTTATCTTTTTATGCCTTGAGTTTATGTCTGCACCTGCTAGTTTGCACCTCAACCAATGTGCGAGTATACTCCAGAGGAGGTTTCTGCACAGTATAGGAAGATGATGATGATGATTTCATTACAAATGGTTTCAAACGCTTTTCATGGACCGCTTTTTCTGTACTGTAGGCCTGTATTGTTATTGCCAACTTGAACTCTTCTGAGTTTATGATTTGTATACATGTGTTTATACATGACTGAACACGTTTGGTTATTGTCAAAGACCAGTCTTCTCACTTGGTGTATCGCATCATGTGCATAAAATAACAAACCTGTGAAAATTTGAGCTCAATAGGTCATCGAAGTTGCGAGAAAATGATGAAAGAAAAAAAACCTTGTTGGACGAATTTGTGTGCCTTCAAATAGGAATAATTTATTATTTTAGTGAGAAATAACCTCTTTCTCAAAAACTACATTACTTCAGAGGGAGTCGTTTCCCACAATGTTTTATACTATCAACAGTTCTGCAATGCTCATTACCAAGTCAGTTTTTAAGTTAATATTTGTTTTGAGTAATTACCAAACGTGTACCTTCCCTTTAAGGACAGGCCCAATACTAAAGAAAAACCTCTAAATTCCTAAAATTGTCAGAAAAAACATACAATATGTACATAATACATGTAACACAATACATACATGATGTACTGCACTACAAAATAAACGGGAAGCATAATGGCAACTTAATCATACAGCCCTGTCAAAGTTTTCTCATCCATACGCATCGTCAGTGATTGTGCTTTGCAGCAGTAACACCGTACCCTTGGAATCTGAGGAAAGCTATCTCACGGTTGCCATGGTAATGGCCAAGAGGACTCGGCAACAAATAAATTTGTCATTCGGTGTAAATTTGCTGAAAACGTCAACCTTGTGAGCTGACTTCTTCGTGTCGGTTCTAATCTTGTGTGGGTGAAGGTTGGTACACTGTTTAGTGTATGAGCCGTGTACGTGTTTGTTGTGTCAGGCCTGGATTTGTATACACTGAGGCGGTGTAGGACATGGCCCCAGTTGCCCCTCTGGTTTTGGCATTGGTGCCCCTTCAAAAGTTACCCATGCGTGAATGTAATTAGCATAATGGGAAGGGTCAATTACAGATCCCGAAAAATATTTTGCCTGTAAACGTCAAGATGTTTGATTTAAAACTCGCTTTATTTCATGTTAAAAAATTCAGAATTTAAAAAGAAAAGCTGTTCCTGCGGAGCTTAACTAATACTTTAAAGTGCACTTGAAAGTAAATAATTTATTTCGCAGGGAGATATGACCCTTGGTAAATGTACAAATGTACTCCAAATTTATTATTTAGAAGGATTTTGTCCAAATAGAGAGATATGTGTGATTTCGTGAGGTGGTTTTGTAAGTTGTTAATGTAAATTGTTAATTGCATTTTAAAAGCAGCCCCCTCCCTCCCCATCCCCTTTTTAATAATTTCAAGAGTGCGTTCCACCGTTGCTTAATGTATATTTGTTTGACTGTACTAAGACGTTGTACCTCAAGGCCCGTCTTAATTTCATCGCATAAATCAGTGAATGTACGTACATCATTTTCCCTCCATTTATGGAGTCATGTCTTTTAAATGAGAGTTTGCAAGATAAACATGTTGGTGATTTGGCCATTAGTTTGAAGTGACTCTTCAAGCCAGTGAGCAGGCAAATATTCGATGCATATGAGCTGATCGGCCTACAACTCTCCAAGACTAATTTCTAAACCATCATCTGAACAACTTTTCCTCACTCAGGCCTGATACTTCACAGAGGCAACAAAGGCGATTGCCTACATGCCCCCTTTTCACTGCCACGGTGCCCTTGAAGATCTCCAGTAGAAACTTGCAAATTTCTCGTAGGGTGCCCTTTACTAAGGGAAAAGTGCATTGGTGCTCATTTGCTTTCAAGACCGAAGCATGCCTGCTCTCTCACGTGTCCGCCAATATTGAGCAAGATGTGTGCGTAAAAGTTTGCCTGAGGTATGTATTTAATCAAGACGAATTGTGTTAATTTATCTAAATATTTTTTTTTATGACTATTATATTTATCAGGTTGGTTTGAGCTGGACTTGTTTCGGCTTTTGGTTATTTTTTGACTCGCAAAGTGAAACCGGCCATTTTTCACTATAGGTCAGTGCGTGGTACAAACACCTAGAATGGGGACCGGTGCGAGCAGCGCGTCCTCCCGTTCGCCCTCTCCGGAGCTGCTTGGCAACAACCACCGCAAGAACTCCTTTGGGATGGAAGGCAACAAGGACAAGTGGAAAGGGCACAACGTTATCTGTAACGACATCGCCCCGATCATCATCACCAAGGATTGCTTCGAGGAGTTTCAGTGCACGTTACTCGCCGAGAAACAGAAAGTGGTCTTGGGTTGCATAAAGGAAGGCTTCCCTGAACACATGCTTGTACAGGTCAGTTCATTCTGCAACACAACCTTTTAATTTATATTTTTTCCCTCATCGATGTGCATCGATAATAATAATAATAATCACAATAATAATAACATGCACTTACAGAGCGCTTAAAGCCATTGGACCCTTTTCGTTAAACAGTTTTGTCCAATGCCCACACTTCGTGTATCACAACTTCTATATCAAATAACAAACCTGTGAAAATTTAGGCTCAATCGGTCATCGGAGTCAGGAGAAAATAACGGGAAAACCCACACTTGTATCCGCGCGTTTCGCCGTGTCATGACATGTATTTAAAATAAATCTGTATTTCTCGCTATCGAGAATTGATATTGTTTTACTGTTTTCTCAAAAAGTAAAGCATTTCGTGGAATAATATTTCAAGAGAAGTCTTTCACCACTACCTTCTGTAAACCCTGTAAGTTATTTGTAAATCTGTGAACTTTTTTTTTTTTTTTCTGTACCGAAAGGGTCCAATGGCTTTAATATAGGGTTTCTAAGCGCTGAAACAAAAAAACTAAAAATTAAGCACTTAACTCAATACTGAGAATTATCTTTGTTTTATATTTATTCAGAGTCTAATAGAAACTACTACCAGTGAATACAATTCAATCTTCCACCGTCTTTTCAAACTGCCGATAAATGGAAAATGCAATTTTCCATCTCCACTAGTTTGATTTGAAGCGAGTAATTGCCTTTTAGAAACTGCCTTTTGTGCAGAGTCCCATACTTGAACTGAAAGAAAAATGACCTGTCAGAGACCTATTCCTGTTAAAGTTACTCGCCGAGAAACAGAAAGTGATCTTGGGTTGCAAAAAGGGAGGCTTTCCTGAAGACATGATTGTACAGGTCAGTTCATTCTGCAACACACCTTCTCATAACACTACTTAAATGAACAACCATTCCTATATTGCCTGTGATCTTTTTTTCAGAGAATTGAAAAAAAGTACTGAATATACAGTGCTATTACAAATCGATGTATTATATGGATTAAACCAAAATGAATATAAACTTTATCCTGAATGCAAATTTAACATTAATTCTTATAATACATATATCATGAACTCTTTTTGGTTGGATGTAGTTTGCAACAGCTAATTCCATTTTCTCAATCCAACTGGTTAGGTTTGACACATATTTGTCTTCCTATTTTGGGCCCACGTATAACCTTGGTACGCATCAGACTAACTGTATTACAACACCCACCAAGTATACGCAAAGCTAGTACACGCAAAGCTACTGTACGATCGTGACACGTGATTCTGCAGTTGACACATTTGAATGTAGCTCAATTTAAAATTAATTGCTCAAGATGGTCTGCCTGGTCATGTGTTCCAAATTAATTAAATCAGCCCTTAAAGCGTAAGGGTCAGAAATTAGAGAAATTTCTGTTCAACTGCATATAATTTATATACTACAGAAATACATGTAACTGTACGCAATTTTGTTTTAAATTTATGTATTGTACAGGAAAAATACCACATGTGGAAAAATAGAAAGAAGAAAAAAATGAACCTCAAGTGCTTTACATAATACTTGTACAAGATTGTGTTGAATTTCACCACAAAGCTAATAGACCCTTCCCATGAAATATGTAAATTGCACATAGCGCGTGCGCACTAACGTTTTGGTTGGCAAAATGAGGGAACATCGTGCTGTTTTGTACATGACTAATGGCTGCGTGACGCAGACGCGATTGCGCGTCTGCTCAGTGCACAACTCTATGGCGTTTGCCGACCAACAGGGTCTGTACGCATGCGTGAATGTAATTAGCATATTTCATGGGAAGGGTCCATTACAAAAAACTGCAGTAATATTACTTAGTGGGGAAGTTCACAAAGTATACATTGAATGTACACCCGAAAGTATACATTGAAATTTCACCACAAGACATCTATTATTATGTGATATATCTTTACTGTGTGGTGAAATAGAACCTGAATAATACAATGTACATGTACTCTACAGGCATGCAACTCTTCCGCGTTTCCGCGGATTCCGCGGGTTTTTGGGTTTTTTTTTTACATTTTTTTTAAAGCCTAATATATGCCTGGCAACAACAGTGTACAACTACAATCATGTAAAATAAGCCTAGTACATGCTAACAATGCACCTACAATGCACCTAAGAGCATAATAAACCTCAACATTTTCTAGGGTACCATTGTGGGTATCATGTCCCATGGCGATTCGGCTGCCTTGCTCCGCACTTGCGTTGTGCCTTTGAAAATTTTCCTCTCTTTTTTTCAACGGGCAGTTGCATGCCTGACTCTAGTTGTAAGGTACAATGTATGACGTGCATTACACTATGTAGCTTGTAAAATGTGATTTTCATTCATTCATCCACTCATTCATTTTTTTATTATTATTTTTTTAATTAACCCGTAGCACAACAAAAGCTAAATTATGTGGTAAATTACAGTAGGCCTACAGGATGTACTTAGATAGATGAATTAAAAATTGCATCAAAAAATAAATAAATAAATTACCAACACTGAAATTAAGTCTGTGTTTTTACCTGATGTCGCACATAGATGTATGCCAATCAATAAGCAGGTATTGAGTAAACAGGACTTGAAGGTTTGCATTGTGGTAAGACAAAAACATAAGAAATTTGCGGCGACATATGTTCCGTCATGTATAGGGTTACAATGTACATAGATCTCTTGTGATTGATCAGTGGTTCTGAGAGGAACTAATAGACTCAACATTTGGACAGTACCATAGAGTTATATATAAGAACTAGAGGGCGCACTGGCCTATAAACGCGACCCGGCATGCGCGCAGGCGGCCATTTTCTAAGTTGCCAAGACAGGCATCGCACAGCATGTGTTTTTGCAGCCATTTTGTAAGTTGATAAAACAGCATCGCATAGCGTTCAATAAACACAAATTCCAATGGTACTTCATATTCAACTCGCGTACAGAATGGTGCGCGCGTGTCTCCTTGCGGTCCCTTCGCGTTTGTGCAAGAAGCATCACCAGTGCGCCCTCTAGTTCTTATATATAACTCTATGGACAGTTCAATTTTTTACACTAGAGCCCATTTTTATCAAATTTTTTACACTAGAGCTGCCTAATTTCTTGGCTCTGCTTTACACATGTACACCGAAAGACTGCTTATAATGATAACCCTTCTCCGCTTACGGTGCGAGCGCCAAATTTCTGCGGTAGTTTGTAAACGAAGAATGCTTAGTAAGGTGGAGTTCGCACCCTCACAAACCAAAATTCCCTGCCTTCTTGTAAAATACGTTTGACGTAAGTGGGGAATTACCTGATTCTGGTCCAGTTAATATTTTGAGCAATAAGCCAAAAGGTCTATCTACATGTAGTCTTGTGGATTTCCACCAAAATTCATGCCCCGAGTGGTCCTAAATGTGAGGGAGGGAAACTTGCTTTACAAGTACATGTGGGTTGCACCGTTGTTAGTAACCCGCAGGGCAAGTCAAGAAGTCGTGTTTACTAGCCCACATCAGTCTTTTACTAGACATTGTATGCCGGGCTAGTGTTACCCGTGAGCCCTAATCTAAATGGTCGTTTCTCGGAGCTGCAGGCCCTATTGGAAACTTGGCCTTCACTGGAAAAAAAAAAACAAAGTCAACCAACATAAAGTTGTTTACATAATAAGTTTATTGTGAACAATCCGCAGTAATTTTCACAAAATTCTCCCAGGAAGTAGGCAGAGGATGCTGTTTTTAGCTGTCGTCGTCTCAGATAATATAGAGAGCCAAAATACAAGGCATGCTCTGTAGATATCTAAAACAGATTTTTAAAAAGAAAAGAAACGCCGTACGAACAAAGCACAGCAATTTAAAATTAAAATTAACATCCTGGCAGTAACACAAATCCCTTTCCCTTAATTGAATCTAGCACGGCTTGCCCTTGATGTTAACAATCGCCGGGAGACGGACGACAAATAGCGCTATTGAGCTGAAACGTGCATACAGCGATGAATGCAGGCTCTATTCCATTGCGATTGTGAAATCATTTGTTTCTGATAGTAGGAATATCTGATGTACAACACGTAATTCATTTATTCATATTGTAGCTCTTGCTAATTTTTTATCTAGTTAAAAGAGGCTGTGTACAACATTTGATTGAGACTTGAAAAACATTTTCATCTGATTGGGGTTTTTTCCTTCTGAATTTTGTTCTGAAATGGGCATAATTACAGTGGGTTTCTATAAAATGCCTTTTTACATGTTTGTTATTTTCACATTTTTTTTTGTGTATTACTATAGGGGCCTATAAGTTATAACTACAGGATCATTATTATTATTATTATTATTATTATTATTATTATTATTATTATTATTATTATTATTGTTATTTTTTTTTTACTTTCTTTCTTTATTAATTATATCAGTTACATTTTTTATTTATATTTATTTATTTGTTTATATATTTGTTTTCCAAGAGGAAATAAGAGATTTTGCAGTGCAACTCGCTCCCGCGAAAAGAAAACAATAATCATGAAAATGATACCCACAAAAAAAATTAAATAAAGCAAATAAATAATTAAATAAATGAAATAAAAATACGAAAATTTGTAACGGATGTATGTATCATTTTAACAGCTACGAACCTGTAAAAATCATGAAGAAATAATTTGAAAATTCCCCCCTCCCCCATACAGCTCTGTGTAACATCCATGTACACTCATTGGACATTCCTTACGCGTTTTTGTGCTTTTAAGAAAATTACTATTCTTCAACACAGGTGAAAACTTTTTTTGGAGGTGTGTGAAGTCCACAAAGTGTGTCAAAATTTTTCCTTATGTGGACCTCTTTTGTTCTCAGATCCACACTGTATCTACATGGAATTCTTATGCCCCCCCCCCCTAACCAACACCAACAAAAAACACAATAACAACTTCAAAACTGCAAAAATTTATCAAAACTTTCTACGTTTCATTATATTTAGGAGAAGTATTTCATGGTGGCCGATCAGTTTGAGGGCATCGACAAGCTTCAGACGTCAGAAAAATATGGAGCCCCCAACTTTCGGAAAGCCGGCGGTGGATTTGCAGTGTACGGCATGGGGCAACCGACAGGTGTCGGACTTGAGAGAACTATGGACATCATTGCACGAGAAGGTTGCTCGGTACGTCATTCAATATCTGTTGTGTTTTGATTTTTTCCTCCTCGGTAGACTGGTCCCCTGTTTTTTCTGCAAGGATCATGAAAGGCACTGGTCTTTTCAGGCCCAGTGATTTCATTGGGTACAATGATTTCAGTGAATAAAACTCAAGAACTCAATTATTATTAACTACTACGTGTATTATAACAATGGAGGCCCTCATTTATGTTAAAAGCAGCAGACAGCAATGACTTTGATTTTATTTCTTAATTGCATTACTTTTGTTTGCGCCCATCAGGAACTGATTGTAATTTGCATCCGGGAAGAGCCTGTGGTTTTCCTTAAGAAGAATGATGACTTTGTGTCTTACACGCCGAGATTGAAGGAGTCGCTGTGTGAGAACATTAATACTAGTATGATGACGACGGAAGACATTACAAATGTGGAGGTCTCATTACGGAAAGAGGTAAGATTATAGTTTAAAGCCATTGGACACTTTCGGTTCAGATAAAAATAAAAAAGTTCACAGATTTACAAATAACTTACAGGGTTTACAGAAGGCAATGGTGAAAGACTTCTCTTGAAATATTATTCCATGAAATGCTTTACTTTTTGAGAAAACAGCAAAACAATATAAATTCTCGTTAACAAGAATTACGGATTTATTTGAAACACATTTCATAACACGGCAAAACGCGCGGAAACAAGGGTGAGTTTTTCCATTGTTTTTTCCCGACTCCGATGACTGATTGAGGCTAAATTTCCAAGGTTTGTTATTTGATATAGAAGTTGTGGTACACAAAGTGTGGGCCTCGGACAGCAATGCTTACCGAAAGGGTCCAATGGCTTTAAAGGCAGTGGACACTTTTGGAAATAACTCAAAATAATTATTAGCATAAAACCTCACTTGGTAACAAGTAATGAGGAGAGGTTGATAGTATAAAACATTGTGAGAAGTGGCATAGTTTTCAAGAAAGAAGTAATTTTCCACAAATTTGATTTTGAGACCTCAAGTTTAGAATTTGAGGTCTCAAAATTAAGCATCTGATTGCACACAACTTCGTGTGACAAGTTTTTTTTTTATTTCATTCATATCTCGCAACTTCGACGACCAATTGAGCTCAAATTTTCACAGGTTTGTTATTTCATGAATATGTTGAGATACACCAAGTAAGAAGACTGGTCTTTGACATTTATCAATAGTGTCTGGTGTCTTTAAACAAAGTCCCACTGACCAACACAAAATTTGAAGAAAAATCTTTAAAATTTTCTCGATCATATTAAAACACACCAAAGAAAACACAATTTAATGACTTGTTTTTGTGTAGCCTCTTTCCCACAAGCATCTCAAAGCCCTTGTCATTATTTATTCCCAAAGAGTTTTTGCACACACTTCTGTATTATAAGATTTTGAACTATGTATGAGACAAATTCTTTAACACCTTGTTAGTGTTTTAAACAAGGTTCTATTTACACGCATAAACATAGGGCTGGATAGCTCAGTTGGTAGAGCGCTGGTCTGTTAATCCGGAGGTCATCGATTCAAGTCTCAGTCAATTTTGCTTTGTTCAAACACGAATTCTTTCAAATCTGCCGAGTCAGTTTCCCCTCATGTTTTTTATTACTTTATATTTTTTTTATTTTGCCGAAGCACTCTGCACTGGCAGAGCTTCCCTTTGCTGGCAACATCTCCTTCTTCAAATTAATACAAATAATCTTCAAGACGTTCTCGTAGGAAACGTTTTATTTATAAGTCTATACAACTTTAATTCTAATCAAAATAATGGAGATTAAGAGATCTCAGAACCATTAAGTAGAGCCACTCAGAGCAGATTACCGGCACGACAAAGGGGAAGAGAAATTCAGCATTAATTGAACAGCAGTAATAATTTAGTACTACATCTAGAAGGAACAAAATGAACTGTAAAACAGAATATGTGGTACTAATAGAGATAAAATGAAATTCTTGATTAGTTCCTCCCCCACGAACTGCCACAGACTATGAGTGTCTTTTTTCTGATATAAAATAAAATGAATAATAATAAGCCTTATAAGGCGCACTTTACTGAAAAGGAGAAACATTCAAAGGCGCCGGTCAAGTTTTGTCAAGATGTTGGAAAGCAAGCACGAATAAGTGTGTATTGAGTTTCTGCTGGAAGAGAGTGAAAAGGATCTTTTTCAGGGTTATACCTATGCACAAGCTTAAACTCCTTAAAACATTGACCGTTTTGTTTTCAGCTCATAATATTTATGAATGAACTTAGAATGAAAATGTTCCTGCACATATTTGTCCTTATTGAGTCCCTTATTGGTGGCCCTTATTGGCACATATTCAATACATGTATGTGTACTGTAGGTCAACAAGGCAAATCACACTTGACAACACAAAATACATAGTAAACTGTATCGATTTTGTTGGGCTCATGGTCAACTTTGGCGTTGAGGCTGTGAGTAAAAAAAAAGCGAGACAGGCTGCCTGATGTTCACTTGGCGAGGGAAGTAGACCTTTATCATGCTGTCTCCATCTTGGTCATGTTCCTCGTATTGAATAACAACAACAAATTCTAATAATCATTTTGCAAAAAGGAACCAGACTATTTTGGTTTTTCCAGCCTTGGTTTGGTTACATTGACATCAATGGGAAAAAATTCAAGATGGCTGCACCACGATAAAGGTCTTCCTGATGGTTTAGTCCAGCACCAAATTCAGTGGTGTGATTTATCAGGGGTTTTTTTCCTTCTGATTTTAAGATCTCCTTTGTGCATTAATACTTTCTTGGGGGGGGGGGGGGGTATAATTATTATTATTATTATTATTATTATTATTATTATTATTATTTTTAAAATAATTGCTTAATAGGACACCCCATGCCCGTAGTCGTAGTGTATGCATCGTTTGCAAACGTGCATCATTCAGAGTTTAATAGACATTTACCAATTCAATCTTCCACCGTCTTTTCAAACTGCCGATAAATGGAAAATGCAATTTTCCATCTCCAATAGTTTTATTTGAAGATAATAATTGCCTTTTAGAAACTGCCTTTTGTGCAGAGTCCCGTACTTAAACTGAAAGAAAAATTACCTGTCAGAGACCTTTCCGGTTCGCATCTTGAACAGCGACCCTCGAGAAATCCCTCTTTAGAAAGGAGAGTCTCAAATATCGGAACAGTAGGGGCTTTCTAATTGGAATGGGATAAATATTCTAGCGCGTGCTCTAACCCGTTCTGCTGGATCGACGGAATGTTCCAAAGGAGCTTTCAAACTACTAATGCACGTAATTACTCTCGTGTAGGGATAATCCCGTACTTCAGCGCGTTGGTACGGTCATCTGGAACGTTCTGATGTTTTTTACGCCAAGAATGTGACCGACTTTTGAGAAGCTCCCATAATAATAATAATAATAATAGTGTTTTTTTTACATAAATAGCGCTCAAATCCATCACTCAATGATGCTAATGGTTCTCCAACATTATTACCCCTGGTCAATGGGCCGTTTATTTAATTCCTTAAACCATCTCAGCTCCCTTGGGAATATACAGCCTGCGCTGCCAAGTATGTAACACACTATTAAGCTAAACCAATCACAAGAACCATCTCTGCCCTCACAAGTACCCATTTACCCCTGGGTGAAGAGAAGCAATTATAGTTAAGTGTCTTGCTCAAGGAGACAGGTGTCACGACCGGGATTCGAACCCACACCCTGATGACTCGGTCGCCTATAATGATTCAACTTGAGTGTGATGCTCTAAGCCCCTCCGCAGCGACAGGCCATCACCATCATTGTAGCCACGGTGGGCGGTGCTGTGCTGGGCGGTGCTGGGTGGGTCTGCCCAGAACTAAATAACTTTGCCCAGCATTCTGAGCAAAATATACTGTGCTGCCCAGCAAAGGTTTCCCCAAGATTGCAATTCAGCAATGATGTTCCCCAATTCTAAATGTGAATAGTTTTTTGATCTGCTCATCCTTGGGTGGATGAGGGCAGATTTTGCTCATTTTAAACTATATTTGTTTTCATAAAGCGCTTTTTCTTTCTTTCTTTACTATTTGTTTTTTTAATACAAAATTTAAGATCAAGTACAATGTATGTTTATTAGAGACAGTCATGTAGCTTTTAGACAATGCATGTATTTGCAGGGGATTATCAACTTTTATTTGGGTCACAGTTTACCACTACACTCGTAAACTGTTATCATTAAACACTGTAATGCAATGTGCATATACTTACCTGCGTGTGCAACCAGTCAATTTATGCGCGCAATTATGCACGCACATCCCTACAGCAAAGCAAAAAGGCAGTTGCATCAATTTGCATCAAATTGTACCGAATTCCGAGTGTGTGGTTTAAAACGCCTGATGTCATGGTAACCAACCAAGCTGTCTCCGTTATAAATCAATTTTGTAAAATTCTGCAGTGGTGGGAAAAATACAAAATTGGCCAGCATGCCTGGAAGCGTAAATAGACTGCCGATGTATGGGGGCTGGTGGCAGTGTGTACGCATGAGCAAGCAATTTTCTTGATGGCTTGTTTTGAGGTTTTTCGCGGACGACATGATGGACAGCGAAATGTGTCAGGGAAAAAAAATGACTTATTTATTGCAGCTTAGTGTTTTAGTTTTCATTAAAGTTGTTTCACCCTGAAATTTGTCTTCATCCTTGCAGTGAAATATGGTTGACTATAAATAGTTACTCTTTCAAACTCATTTTCAAATTATCTTTTAAGGTTTAAACCCTTCAGAGACCATTCATTTGTGTACAACCATCGCCATTTTATGACCAGACATTGTTAACCTAATGTACTTTTTGATTTGGTTATTTTCAGCAAAAATGTTGTGAAAATTATTCAGAAACAGAATTGTATTGTTCTATTGCTTAAGAGTTGTTTTGAAACAACGGCCCAGATGTCAATTCAGTGCATCAAATTTTGTTTTGACCTCTTGCTGTTGCATAAGTAGGTCAATTAAGTAGGTCAAATCTGGTAGGTTAATTTTTAATTTGATAAATGGGTCAAACCTTGCCGAAACGCCCGTAGCATTTCGGTGTAAGCCGCTTGCAGCCGCTATGATCGCTACAGGGTTAAGGGTAGGGTAATAAATTGGTTTTGTCAGCGAATGCGAATGCTTTTACAGGGCTGTCACAGGGCTGTTTTCTCACAAGTCAACTGACGCGAATTATTCGTTGCGAGTTTGTGACGTCAAAATTTGTATCGCATTCACATTTGCAGGAAGTATGAACCGAGCTTATTGCTGAGTTGATTTAAATGTAACAATATAAAGACAGATACAATGAAGGTCACATGCGAAAGTTATCGCTAAATACAGGGTCTATTTACTGAGGAAAAAAAACAAAAACAAAAACTGTCAAGTAATTTTCACATGAATGTGGAATCCACACACATCCTGAAGAACAGGCATTGATATTTTTTAAAGAAGTCATTATAACAACTGGATGAAATATCACAAGCAGGGAATTTTAAATTTGATATTTCATTTATTTTGTTGCTGTTCTTGTTCCATAAAGTAAAAAAAAAAAAAAAAAAAAAAAAAGGCTGACAATACACCATTCAAATTTAAAATAAACGGGAAAACAGAAATTAATAATGAACGGGTTAAAGCATGCATCAATACACACACACACACAAAAGCACAGTTTAAAGCAAACAGAAATTAACAATAAACAGGCAAAAGCATACATCTACACATTGCCAACTCGCATGTAAAACAAGTTTTAAAACATTCTTTAGCTCAATGCTGCAGGCTTTGCTTGGTCGTGGTTTTCCTCTTGATTTTTGATTTCATTCCCATCGTTGTATTTTTTCTTCTTGTCATAACTACGACAGTACCTGACATGCGCCACAAAACTCAGCCACAATACTCTCAAAAGAAAGAGAAACCAGAAACTAATTTAAAATTATAATTATAGTACATTAATTTACTACATGTATACCAGACAGGCGTGTCAATGCGCAAATTCATTTATAGCGACAGCTACATGTTTGAATTATGAAACTCATTAATATAACACCTTGTTTGTTTGTTTGTTTGTTTTATTTCCATTTGTACAACAAAAAAATACAACAATGATGATTTCAAGTATATAAATACTGTTATAAATTTAAATTAAGTACAAATGGGGGTTGCAGCCAGAGGAGGTAAGACCCTCCTGTAGTGGAGCACCCGAACTGCTATAAAAAATAAAAAATGAAATGCTGCACTGGTTTCACAAATGACAAGTGTATTATGAAAGTAAATTATAGTAACCCTAAAATAAAATAAAGCACATCTTTGAAGAACAATAGTGTAAAGCAAAATAAAGATATTAGGCCTAAAAGATATGAACTTGTACACATATTTAAATATAAATATATATTTTTCTTTCAATGTCCTGCTCTAATGACATGTGTGACAATTCAAATTAGTACATAGAAAATCTTTATACTTAATTAAATAAAAGTCTTTCAGTTGTTTAATCAAGCGCTTTTTCGGAACATTAATAAAACATTCCCTAAGTTCATTAGGAAAAGAATTATAAATTTTTGGAAGGGTAAAGCGATAATTGGATGAAGCAACGCCAACTCTACAAATACAAAAGGCGTGAAGTAGACTGTCATGTCTTGTGGAGAAAGCATGAAAATCTCGATTCAGTGAAAAGAAAATGGGATTACTTAGATTTTTCTGGAAGTGAATTATTCCGATAATCAAAATAATGAGTAGCTATTTGCACATTATAAATATCTTCCAATTTGAGAATATTGTGTTTATAACAGAGAGGTGTAATGTAAGGGTTGACAAGGTTATGCTGTGCAGTCTGCTAGAAACACCGGGGCGAAAACCCCGTCTTTTGGCAATAAGTATACTGGGGTAAGTTTACGTTCATTACGCAACAAAATTGAACCTATAGATGGTTTCACGTTCCATCCGGAGGATAATACAATCAGATTGCTCGGCAGTAATTAACTATTTATGGGCAAAAATATTCTCCAGCTGAGGAATACTTGCGTTTGATTTCAACAGTCACAGTACAACACTACAAAGTTTTAATTGCATGCTGTATGTGTAACAACTTGCGCATATTATAAGACACATTTACTGCTGTAAAAATCAAGAATAAAACCGTTGATACATTAATCAAACAGTCCGGGGGGGACACATCAACTTTATTTGTTTACTCTTATTTAAATAATCGATAAACAATATAATTTAAACAAACTATATATAACACTTTTATTTTATTATTTTTGAATTTATTCACTTTCAATTTGTTTTATTTGTTTAACTTTTTTTTTACTTAGATTTTTTTTATTTTATGCATATGTTGGGATATTCCAAGTGAGAATGCTGGTCTTTGACAATACCAAATGTGACCCACTCTGTGAAAATGAGTCAGATGTCGCCCAATAAATTATTAAGTTATGGATAGTTTAATGTGTAAAAAAAAAATAAAAATTTGTGATCATACTTATGTCTTGTTTGTATCCTTTTGCACGAAATGGTAGTTGAAAACATCACTTTACTTGTAATTCGTTTATCAGAAAAAAAATGATGTATTGGCTAATTTCAAACGGGAGTAACTCAGCAACGCGACACATTGTTCATAGATAGGAACAACCTCCAGGGAGGTTTGTGTACTATAGGCATAACAATCAGAAACAAAAAACAAAGGAACACTGGAGGTTTGTGTACTGTAGGCATAACAATTAGAAACAAAAAACAAAGGAACACTGGCTGGAAAAACCAATAGTGAGACAAAAACTCCCCTTCAGAGTGGAAACTCCCTTTTAAAGTGGCGGACCATAAAAGACCAAACAACCAATATAAATTGTGCGAGTATTCTCTGAAGGGGTTTCTGTACAGTATGATGAAATTTCTTTTATCTTAAAGGCACTATTGGTAATTATTCAAAATAATAATTAGCATAAAACCTTACTTGGTAACGAGTAATGGGGAGAGGTTGATAGTATAAAACATTGTGTGAAACAGCTCCCTCTTAAGTAACACAGTTTGAGGTGGTAGTCTTTTGAGGAAGAGGTAATGCCTCAAATCATTGATACATGTAGGTAATTTCTCACTCAAATAATTATAAAAGACTTCGGCTAAAGCATTTTATTATGCATCTGAAAGCACACACATACATGTATTGTGCAACAATGGTGTTTTTCGTTCATTATTCTTGTGCAACTTCAAAGACCAATTGAGTCCCTATTTCACAGGATTGTTATTTTATGCATATATATGTTGGGATACACCAAGTGAGAATACTAGTCGTTGACAAAAAACGTATCCAGTGCCCTTAAGTATCCAGTCTTTCCTCATGAAGGATGCTGGCCACTTGGGTATAATCAACACTGAGAATGCAGAACACGCTATGAATTGTTAATGAGTAGCTCCAAAGATCCATGAAAATTGCAGCTGGAGCAATCTTTGAAATGTGATTTTTTTTTTTTTTTTTCATTTTTAGTTTAGTCTGGGTTTTTTTTAAACGGATTTTAAACAAAATTTTTAAAATGTACAAATATGTCAATTTTAACCTGTTTGTGGCCTTTGAAAAAAAATCTTTGTGTCCATAAAACTGGTGTGTTGTATAATGCAGATTATTTTCATTTTGTTAAACATTAATCAACATTTACACATAAAGAATAACAAATTGTAGGATTTTTTTTTTTTACAGATTACGAATTTAAACATTCTTGGTAACAGTGCAATCCTGAGATAAAACCTATTTATAAAACATGACAAATTGTTTGTAAATGAAACCTCTGGTAAAATCATTCATCATCATTTAAAGAGTCTTGGTAAGGGTGACAATCTTAAAGGAACACGTTGCCTTGGATCGGACGAGTTGGTCAAAACAAAAGCGTTTGTAACCGTTTTTTATAAAATGCATATGGTTGGAAAGATGTTTTAAAAGTAGAATACAGTGATCCACACAAGTTTGCCTCGAAATTGCGTGGTTTTCCTTCTACTGTGCGAACTAACATGGTCGGCCATTTATGGGAGTCAAAATTTTGACGTGGCCGACGTGTTAGTCAACGAGGTAAAAGGAAAACCACGCAATTTCGAGGCATGTTTGTGTGGATGATTGTATTCTACTTTTACAACATCTTTCTACCCATATGCATTTTATAAAAAACGGTTACAAACGCTTTTCAAAGACCAACTCGACCGATCCAAGGCAACGTGTTCCTTTAAGATAAAACAGAACAACAAAACATGACATTATATATAAAACATCCGTGAAAAAAAACTGCCAGAAACATGTAGAACGCTAGGAGGTCAAGGCCTTTGTTGCCCTTTGTTTTGGCCTGGGTGCGCCCACAAAAAGTTTCCCTTAGACTCTAAGATTTTACGATGGGGGGTGCCCTTTGCAAAATACAAATGGCCTTGCTTTCAACATACTCAAAGCTGAAAAACCAGGCCTGCATAGACTTTTAAAGGCAGTGAGCAATGTTGAGCTAAAGCCATATCCCTGTAAAGTGATTGAGCAATTTTTTGAATTTTGAAACTCTTACCAACAAGCAATGAAGTTTGTTTGGTCGGTCTAAAAATGACCAAGTTTGCAGGCTCTTTAATTGCCAGAAATTTTCACAGGTTAGTTACATTTGTTATCGAAAGCAATCAAACATTTCTAAAAAAACAAAACCATACTGTACAATCTGGAGCATTGTTCTCTTGATTTTTTGTGTGAAATCATAGAAAAAATTAAATTTATCTTTGTTCAATAATTATGGAAACAACCTTGGCAGTTTTTGCACGCCTGATACTTCACGGAGGCAACGAAGGTGATTGCCTCCGTGTCCCCTGGTCATTGCCTTGGTGCCCTTGAAATGCTCCAGTACAAATTTGCAATTTCTTCATAGGGTGCTTTTTACCGAGAAGAAAATGCCTTGGTGCCCTTGCCCTTTCAAAAACGAAGCATACAGCCCTGCAGTGCATTTATATCTGGGGCTGGATGAAATGAAGACTTAGTATAATACGCTCTTAAATTAATTATAATGAACCATTATCAATGAACATGCGTTCAGCCTTTTACACAATGCACACTGCCATCATGCATCCAACATATAAAACATAAGGCAAATTTTTTTCCCCTTTAATTGAGAGTGTTTTTTAACGACAAACCAGTTTTTTTTTTTTTACAGCGCTTGCTAATGAATTTGAATGGTCGTTGTATGAATCAGTCTTAAATTAATTAATTTGTACCTGTAACTATAAATCATAATTGGTATATTTCTTTGCAAGTAGTAATTAAATTAAGGTTCTGTACTGTTAGGAGAATTTGTCTTTCTTAAAATAATTGAAAATATAACCTTTCTATTGCAATATCACAGCTCGAGTTTTTGCCAACCGAGATTGGGAAAACTATGGAAAGCCATAATTGCATAGAAAATTGTATGTAGTTTTTTCTTGGTCATTCTCCGAGTGCTTTGCATCCTACGGAAGAGACACTTTATAACGGTATTATTTTCATTATTAATATTATAAAGACTTTGGTTTAATAACTGATGTGATCCTTTCACCGTTTTAGATTGTCAAATACGCTCTCCGTGACGAGAACAATGAGTTCTTCTTCTACGAAGACATAGAAGAGTTCACCAACGAGCCCCATAAATACCAGATAGTATACGAGGAGCATCTCCAGACCATAGGAGAGATGTACGCCGTCCACACAGTCTCACAGTCTAATGCCAGATACCTAAGGATGCCTATGAAGTCGGACGGGGCACCAGACGAACATATTATCGACACCTTCTTTGATGTCTTGAAGGTATGAAGTAAACTTTTGTTGTCTTCTTGTCAAAGTTAATGCAATTGTTCAGCCCTGGAATTTCATCTTAAAGAGGGCAAGGCCATTTTAATTTTGAAAGGGGCACTTTCATTGGATTGTCTTCAAGCTCTGTGATATTTTTCAAGAGGCACCAAGGCCAATACGAGGGTAATTCCAGGCCTGATGGTTGACAAATTTCTTTGCTAGGCAAATAACGAGTGGGGCCCCAGTCACGACAATGTAAACTTAAAGGAACATTACAGAATTGGTTTTTACTAACAAAACAGTTGCTGGCAGTGTAAGCACTTTACGTAATCCACCATATACATAAACTGACAAGCCTGTAGAAGTTTGAGATCGATCGGCCATCTGGGTCACGAGAGAATAGTGAAAAACCGATTACAAATTTTGCATTGCATCGATGCCAAAATTAAAATGAATAAAACGCTCACTGAGCGATAAACTCCAAATGCGAAGTTAGATTATTTATTTCTGATCAAATTATGACATTTCAGACAGAAATATTTCAAGGGATGTTTTCTACTATCATCATCATTAGACCATGTAAGTTTTATGTTTCTTACCAATTCTGTAACGTTCCTTTAATTTAGTTTTGGCTGGTAGCCTGTTTCATGGTTTATGTTAGAAATATCTGTTAAGCAAGTTACAGTGCTTACAAGCTTTATAAAATTGGGCCCTGTTTTTGAATCCATCCATTTGCTGCCTGTTGTGCTGTTGCGAAACGCATCACCTTCAAAGTTCTATTGCTGGTCCACTACGCGATTCATAGTACAACGCCTTTGAATGGTTCACATGAAAGTGCGCCTTACAAATGCTTGTATTATTATTAGAAATGAAATGAAATATTTGCGCAGCTGTTTCGTCGTTTACCTTAAAGGAACACGTTGCCTTGGATCGGTCGAGTTGGTCTTTGAAAAGCGTCTTGTGACCGTTTGTTATAAAATCGATATGGTTAGAAAGATGTTGTAAAAGTAGAATACAATGATCTACACAAATATGCCTCGAAATTGCGTGGTTTTCATTTTACCTCATCGACAAACACGGTCGGCCATTTATGGGAGTCAAAACTTTGACTCTCATAAATGGCCGACCGTGTTAGTTCGCGACGTAAAATGAAAACCGTGCAATTTTGAGTGATACTTGTGTGGATCATTATATTCTACTTTTAAAACATCTTTCTAACCACATGCATTTCATAACAAAGGGTTTCAAACGTTTTTCATAGACCAACTCGTCCGATCCAAGGCAACGTGTTTCTTTAAATGCGAATGTGAATCTGAAGCGATATTTGACATCGTAATTGGCAACCACCATTTTGCTCAAGTTGAGACGTGCTCATGTTTTGTGAAAAAAATGTGATGTGATTAAAGAACTGCGACTTCAAAATGCATGAACTGTTTTTGCATTAAAGACACTGGATACTACAAACCTGTGAACAATTTAGCTCAAATGGTCGTCGAAGTTTTGAGATAATAGTGAAAGAAAAAACTCCCTTGTCACCGAAGTTGTGTGCTTTCAGATGCTTGATTTCAAGACTTCAAAATCTAATTCTGATGTCTCGAAATCAAATTCGTGGAAAATTACTTCTTTCTCGAAAACTAAGCTACTTCAGAGGGAGCCATTTCTGGCATCGTTTATTCTATCAACAGCTCTCCATTACTCATTACCAAGTAAGGTTTTATGCTAATAGTTATTTTGAGTAACTACCAATAGTGTCCACTGCCTTTAATTCATAATGGGGAAAAAATGCGCAAGATGAAAACATGCATCCAGCAAACCATCAATTAAACTAACTTGGAATTCCGGAGGAAGGGGAAGTATTTCAGAAATGGAGCCTTGTGCTAAAAATACCATATTATGAATGGTTAATTTGGCTTGCTATTTTTGCTCTTTAATTAGCTCATTGTGTGGATGAAGGATTTTGCAATTTGTGAAATGTTCAATTAAAGATCTTGCACGTGTCACAGCTTGGCCATTGTAGAGCATAGCTATTATAAAGCCATTCAACATTTTAAGATCAAAATTTGGTGTGGGGTGCGGGTGGGTTAAAACTATTTTCTTTTTTATGTGGCTCTTCAAAGGTTTTTTCATACGCAATATAAACCTCTACCCTTGCAGATACATTGAACCTGTTTATACCCCCTGGATAAACAGAAGCAATTATAGTATAAAGCATCTTGCTCAAGGACACAAGTGTCAGGACCGGGATTTGAACACTAACTTCGATGACATACATGTAAACAATCGGAGTTTGAATTCGATGCTCTAAACTTCTAGGCCATGACCCCCTTCTTAACATCTTTTTTCAGCCTCACGTATCACTACAATGTAGTTTAACCAAACAATGTCAAACAAGCTGAAACTACTGATCGATTTAAAACCTGTTTTAAAACACATTTCTTCAATCAGTGTTATCACAGTTAATTTCATTCTTTTCTGCCTTTTCATTATATTTCTTTCTCTCTTTAAAGGCGTCGGACACTATTGGTAATTGTCAAGGATTGGCCCTCACAGTTGGTATATCTCCACATATATGCATAAAATAACAAACCTGTGACAATTTGAGCTCAATCGGTCATCGAACTTGCGAGATAATAAGGAAAGAAAAAAAGCACCCTTGTCACACGAAGTTGTGTGTGTTTAGACGGTTGAATTCGAGACCTCAAGTTCTAAATCTGAGGTCTCAAAATCAAATTTGTGGAAAATTACTTCTTTCTTGAAAAATATGGCACTTCAGAGGGAGCCGTTTCTCACAATGATTTATACCATCAACCTCTCCCCATTACTCGTCACCAAGAAGGGTTTTATGCTAATAATTATTTTAAGTAATTACCAATAGTGTCCACTGCCTTTACAGCGCATAAGAACCTTAGGGTGATAGACGCTAAATAAGTTACGTCTATTATTATTGTAATTTATACCAATAAACTTTTCTTTCCGCAGGATGTTCCATCTCTATTTGACCACCAAGACACATCAACGCCGGGGATCATGTTTGTAGGTCACATGGGAGCCAGTCGTACAAGCTTTGCCATGGTACTCGGTATGCTGGTACTCGCACATAAGCAGGGCTTCCCAGAGGAGGCATAGTAAGTACAATAACAACAATAATATACATGAACACACACAAGCGCGAGTGGAATAAGCGCGGGTGGGTTGGGCCAGTGTTTAGCCTCTTATCCATTGTGCAATCAAATAATAAAAAAAGTTTCAAATCCTACTTAAATAAGCAAGGGTTGGATTAATCTGCTGGTGGGGGGGGGGGCTGTTTTGAGAGATTTTTTTTCTGTATCACTTAAGCTAACTTTAAACTATTTCATAAGATTAAAATTAAAAATGGATACTATAGATCAAACTTAAGTATTTGTCACCAGGGAAATTAGACGTAGTCTAAAGTTTAGGGGATTACAAACAGTACAGCCAATAAATACCAGATAGACTTCAAACTTTATTACTAGCAGTTCAACAAATTAAAAATCATGCTCAATATTTTAATTTTTTTTATCCTATGTGTGATATGCATTAATGGATCATAGTTAAGTCATGTTCTGAATTGGTATTTTACAACATGTCCCATCTTGACATTTTTTCTGAAATAAACCCCCCCAAAAAAAAAAAAATAAAGGTAATGGTCAGGGCCCAATTTCATAGAGCTGCTTAGCAGCCGATTTTTTGCTTACTGTGCAATTTCTATGACGTCACAATGCAAATCCATGGTAAACACGCAATATGGCTGCCCAATTTTTCTGCTAACCTGTGAAATACGCTAAGTCTTAAACAAAGTTTTCTTCTACAGTAAGCACGCAAATTTGCTGACCGTTAAGCAGCGCTATGAAATTTTGCCTAGATGTTTTTGACCCCCAGCAGAGTCTTTCTCAAAGGCTAAAATGAAACAAATCTTTTCGTTGTATTTTATTTGTCCTTGTTCTTTACACAGTGAACCTGCCACGCCCATTGACCCGGATCATCCTAACCTAGAGCAAGGGGAGTTTCCGATAGTACAGAAGCTGTGTGTAATACTGCCGGACGGAGTCCAGATCAAAAAAGAGGTATGTAACAATCACTCTGTCTCAAAATCACTCTGAGAAAATAACGGGAAAACCCACTCTTGCTTCCGCACGTTTTGCCGTGTCATGACATGTGTTTATAACAAATTCGTAATTCTTGTTAGCGAGAATTTATATTGTTTTACCGTTTCTCAAAAAGTAAAGCATTCCATGTACTAATATTTCAAGATAAATCTTTCACCATTACCATCTGTAAACCCGGTAAATTGTTTGTAAATCTGTGAACTTTGTTCTTTTTTTCTGTACCGAAAGGGTCCAATGGATTTAAAGTTAGGGTCATAAATTGGTACATGTAATGTAAGTACTCCAAAATCTATGACTATAAAAAAATTACCAACAGCTGTTGGTAGTATAAAGGATGCTATGAAATGATTCCCTTTGAGTTAATATGGTTTGGACAATTTGTCACTACCAAAAAAAGTGGTTCTGAGAAACGATTCATCCAGGGCCCAATTTCACAGAGCTGCTAAGCACAAAAATTTGCTTAGCATGACATTTCTTCCTTGATAAAAACAGGATTACCAACCAAATTTCTATATTTTGCATGTTGTTTGTTACTGGTTACTGGAAATTTGGTTGGTAATCCTGTTTTTATCAAGGGAGAAATTTCATGCTAAGCAAATTTTTGTGCTTAGCAGCTCTATGAAATTGGTGTTTGTTTCCAGTCGTAAATGCTACAGCTAGAGATGCGGTTGGTACTCGCTGTCATCTTGCTATTGAAATAAGGATTGTTTCAACGTATATGTACTTGTGAAAATATCGTAAGTTTTTTTCTTTTTTTTCTTTTCTTTTTTTCCCCTACCAAGTAGACACATGTAATCAGCTGAAACTTTTATGAGACTTTTTATTGTTCCTTGCTAGACAATTTTACCTATAAATCATCATTGCATTGGCAAAAAAGCAATCTACATCCCAACCTTTTTATGCTGCTTGATGTAACGACACAAGGTTGAATGACACATCACGGTGACTGGCAATATCTCATGGCCATCCAAGGTGAAATTTTTTCCGCATCTTGCAAAAAAAAAGAAAAAAAAAAAGCTTTTAAAGACGTTTTTCGACTGATGGGAAGGGGGAACTCCCAAGCGTGGAATTCAAGCTAATGGTGGTATTTTGACAGTGGATCGCCTAATGGTTCCTCATTATGCATTCAACGATATAAACGTGCAAATTTTTTTGATGTATTTTTTTTATTAGATATCTCCTTACCCCACAAGGCCACAGACGGCCTATGTTTGTAATCAGTGTATATTAAGGTAGCCAGGCCGTTTCTATGGCGATGGAAACTGTTATTTCTAATTCCAACAGTGTTGGAAAATTTCTCCATGGGAAATGAAACAGTTGCTGTGTAGTGATTTCGCTGCGTTATTTCCTTGTGTCATTATGACATGGGCGTATTGTTAATGTCTTACTATTTATCATTAAAAAAAATGTATCATGTTCCACGTCTCGACCTTTTTCCTTTTTTGAGGTCGCTCCCTTTCAATTAATTTTTTTTAAATTTTTTTTTTTAACTGGTAACAATCTCAGCAATTTCTTTCATGTTTTTTTTTTTTAAGTTTTTTTTTTACAACTCTTTTTAAAATGTTAAAAAGGGGATATTTGTAAACAATCCTAGGAAAATCCCAGCGATTTGTCTGAAAAATGTGTCGGCTGGCAATTTTGATTAAAAAAAAAACTCTACTTTTTTTCAAAAAGGGAAGATGCTAAAAACAAAATATATAAAAAAATGTTTTGGCCTAAATAGTCTTGAGCCAACCAATTATCATCTCTTCATGCATTGATTAAGCCTTTCATGTAAATCAAATTGAAGTTGATAAATTGCGCCAGCCTCTAATCCTAATGTTATATCAAATCAACCAACAACAAGTACTCATTCATGTACATGGACCGTAGGGAGGACAAAGGTTACATCATTTGCTATTTATAGTCATGCTGTTGCCATGGTGATGCCAGGCAATTACACTCAATTTCTCATGGGGAAAATCGTTGCTAAGGATGAGTTTCGTTCCGCTTAAAGGGAAACTAGAAAATTTGTAAAGTAATCGGAAATTTATGCAATTCCTTGTACAGTATTGCGTGCACTGTGTAAAACGCTGTTTTCAAAAATATAAAAAATAATTCAAATTAAAGGAATGCGTTGCCTTGGATCGGACGAGTTGGTCGTTGAAAAGCGTTTGAAACCATTTGTATTAAATGCAAATGGTTAGATAGATAATTTAAAAGTAGAACATAATGATCCACAGAAGTTTGCCTCGAAATTGCGTGGTTTTCTTTTTACTTTGCTATGACAACACCCTTCCAGCTATGAAATGGTAAGGCCCTCGGGCAAACAACTCCTTATACGGAGATTGCTGTGCGCGTTGTACGTATTGCGTGATGTGGCACAACTGTTCCAGCCATTTCTCTCTACCAATAAGGAATGAAGAAACTGTCTTATAAGCACAGGTGCAAGCTAGCGTGTCACGCCCATGTTTCAACACTTTTTAATGGTGTTATATCATCTGTTCAAACACCCCACGTGATGCACTCTCGACCAGTCAGAATGGATAAACTGTCCTAGGTATAAGGTATTTATGAATGTCCATTTAAAACCTTGCATTGTCTTAGCCCTGCGATTGTTATCACATGGCCACGAGCCTGCCTATTTTACACAGCAGTTTTAAACCTTGTTGTCTACTCTTTTATTCCCATAATATTGTCTTCAAGCACATGTATCTACGTACAGTTACTTGAAGTTGATAATTGTTTTCTTTCCAAAACCCATACTGTGTTGCTAATAGTATTCTTCCCAAAACCCATACTGTGTGTGTCCTTTTTATTTATAGAAAATGAGGCAGTTAGGTTTGTTTTCGTCATCCCAAAGCCCCTATCATCTGGGGAAATTGAGAGCTTAGGACGTTGATCGTCCATCAGGAAGACAAGATCCCTGCCCTTATTTGAATCCAGACCTGTATGCTCAGTTCTTATAAGGGCAAGGGCACCAAAGCATTTTATCCTTGGTAAAGGGCACTCTATGAGAAAGTTTTAAATTTCTACTGGAGCATTTCAAGAGCACAAAGGCGTTTAACCAGGAGGCATGGAGGCAATCGCCTTTGTTGCCTCCGTGAAGTATCAGGCCTGGTAGTGTTTTGTCCAGCAGCCCCTGTTTAACACTAAGATGGTTGTTTGTGTTGAGCGAGATCTTAACCCGAGGTTTACAGTGCACCACTCAGACATTTCAAGAAGCAAATAGAAATGTATTGTCGCAAAGAACAAATAGCAGTGTGTTGTTGCAATGAGCAAATAGGAGAGTGTTGTTGCAAGAGCAAATAGTAGTTTATTGTTGCAATGTCATGTGAACATTTTATCCAGCGCACAAAACTGCTGATGCTCGGAATGCTAAGATTTCCATAACCCGTAAGTGTCTTATCACACAAGTAAGAGTATTTGCAGGTAACTTAGGAGGCACTCTATGAAATGCTTCAG